>NC_067479.1:35677356-35984523 GCF_947179515.1 Apodemus sylvaticus | reverse complement strand
GTTCCATCTTCTTGTATTTGTTGAGGTCTGTCTTGTGATCAATTATATGGTCGATTTTGGAGAAGGTACCAGGAGGTGCTGAGAAAAAGGTATATTCTTTTGCTTTAGGGTGAAATGTCCTATAAATATCAGTCAAATCCAATTGGTCAAAAGCTTCAATTAGTTTTACTGTGTCCCTGTTTAGTTTCTGTTTTCCTGATCAGTCCATTGAGGAGAGTGGAGTGTTGAAGTCCCCCACAATTATTGTGTTAGATGCAATGTGTGCTTTGAGCTTTAGTAAAGTTTCTTTTACGAATGAGGGTGCCCTTGCATTTGGCGCACAGATGTTCAGAACTGAAAGTTCTTCTTGGTGGATTTTTCCTTTGACCAGCAAGAAATGTCCCTCAGTGTCTCTTTTGATGGCTTTAGGTTGAAAGTCAATTTTATCTGATACTAGAATGGCTACTCCAGCTCGTGTCCCAAGACCATTGGCTTGTAAAATTGTCTTCCAGCATTTTACTTTAAGGTAGTTTTTGTCTTTGACATTTAGGTGTGTTTCCTGTATGCAGCAGAATGTAGGGTCCTGTTTCCTTATCCAGTCTGTTAGTCTATGTCTTTTTAATGGGGAATTGAGTCCATTGATGTTAAAAGATATTAAGGAAGAGTGATTATTACTTCCTGTCATTTTTGATGTTATTTTTATATTTGAGTGATTATTTTCTTTTGGGTTTGATGAAGGAAGATTACATTCTTGCTTTTTCCAGGGTGTAGTTTCCCTCCTTGTATTGGAGTTTTCCTCCTATTATTCTTTGCAGAGCTGGGTTTGTCGAAAGATATTTTGTAAATTTGGTTTTGTCATGGAATGTCTTGGTTTCTCCATCTATTGTGATTGAGAGTTTTGCCGGGTATAGTAGTCTTGGCTGACATTTGTGTTCTCTTAGAATCTGCATGAGATCTGCCCAGGATCTTCTAGCTTTCATGGTCTCTGGTGAGAAGTCTGGTGTGATTCTGATAGGTCTTCTTTATATGTTACTTGGCCTTTTTCTCTTACTGCCTTTAATATTCTTTCTTTGTTTAGTACATTTGGGGTTTTAATTATTATGTGGCAAGAGGTATTTCTGCTCAGATCCAGTCTGTTTGGAGTTCTGTAGTCTTCTTGTATATTCATAGGCATCTCTCTCTTTAAGTTGGGAAAGTTTTCTTCCATAATTTTGTTGAAGATATTTGCTGGCCCTTTCAGTTGTAAATCTTCACTTTCATCTATACCTATAATCCTTAGGTTTGGTCTTCTCATTGTATCCTGGATTTCCTGGATGTTCTGGGATACAAGCTTTTTGCATTTTGCATTTTCTTTGACTCTTGAGTCAATAGTTTCTATGGTATCTTCGGCTGGTGTTTGGGCCTCCTGAGGGGCTCTGGGGCTATTTCTGCAACACTATATGGCTGGGTTTCCCCTGTAGCAGATTGCTGATGTGCTGTCCTCCTCTTGGGTGCCCTTGCAGCCCTAGTGTGCTATGCCCCAGATTGTGACTGTGAACCAGATGGTGCCTGTTTGCACCTTCAGGGAGTACTGAAGGGTGTATGCTGCTGGGACCTTTTCCGTGTGCTGATCACTCTGCTGGGCAGCTGATCTCCAACCGGGTTGGTGCACACAAGGCTAGCCTGGCTGCTCAGGCCCTGAGTCTAGGCAAAAGCCTGGGAGGCCAAGGTCCGAGCAAAGTTCCCCTTGGGCTATGACTGTTAATTGGGTCTGTCAGGTGGCCAGTATGGTGGGCATGCGCATGCGCTTCCTAAAAGTGCCTGGAGAGTCTGCTGGCCTAACAACCTCCTGGGTGGGTTGACACACAGATGGCCCACCGGGTAGCACAGTGCTTGGGGTCAGTCTAGGGCCTGTTGGGGCCTAGACCCCCGCTATGTTAGCCTAGGGCTATGCCTGTTAGCCGGATTTGCCTGCTAGAGCTCATTGGCGTCCTGTAGGCAAAATGGCTGCGTGCATGCCAGGCCCGGGCCAAAAAACTCCTGGCTGGGTTGGCACCCTGATGGCCGCCCCCAAACAGCCCAGGGCCTGGGTGCAGGCCATCGCCCGTCGGCCTTGGACCCCCGCGATGTTGGCCTTGGGTTATGTTTGTGTACCTCAGTCTGTCTGATTTCTCTGGAGTGCGAAAACCAAGATGGAGGCGAGTCTCCTGTGAGTAGCGGGAGGCAGAATTCTGAAGTGGCTTCTGCTGGGCAGCGAAGGCCATGGTCGTGGGCACAGGGCCTAACTGGACCCTGTGTCACCTTGGTTCCACTGCTGATGGCCCTTCAGCTGGACCAGCCACTGCTGCACTCAAAGATATTTCTTTATCCATTCAACAGTTTGGCATTATGGATTTAAAACTGATGTTACATTAAACACTTTTTTTTTTTTTACAAACTTTGACCTGTTATACATCTCTCCATTGACAGCTACTCATTATAAAAACATGTTTCTCTGACCAGTATTGATAACTTCCTAGGACTATGGTTATAAACAGTAATTTAGAAGAGAATTTAACATGATAATTTAATTAAAAACAAACAAACAAACCTATGAAATCTCAGCCATTTTAACTGGTTTTGTTATTACTGTTTCAGGCAAGTTTTGTCCTGTACAACACGATTCAAGTCCAGTTAGAAAGCAGTAATTAGCCCTTGACAGTCATATCACTATATCAACAACAGGAAAATCTTGCCTAGCAGGTCAGTATTATTGCATGAAGTTTTCCCTAACAGGTAGGACTAATGATATCTTTTGTCCCCCAGTAGCCAGCATAGCCCCTTCCATCATTATAAAAGCTCTCCAAGAGAGATGAAGTTTTCTAGTCAGTTTGATATTGATTAATGCGTTGCTGAAATCAAAGTATGTGTTTACAGCAACAGGGGCATGCAATATAGTAACATAACCAAAGTCAATGACACCAGCCTGTGTTGTTTTACTTTCCTCAGAACCTCAAGACCAATAATATATAACAAAACATCTAATAGCTTGATTTTTGATTTTACTTAATATCTCTTCTCTTAATTAGGATTTCTATTGCTGTGGAGAGACACCATTATTATAAAAGAAAACATTTAACTGAGGCTATTGGAAAGAAGCGACAGGTAGGGTTTAGGTTTCATGGGCTTGGTAGGAGAGGAGGACCAGGAGAAAGAAGAAGGTGCAGGAGAGGAGGAAGGGGCATCCATCATGGATTAAGATCAAGAGAGTATGGCCCTGAGGGCTGCCCAATTGGAGTTAGTGCAGCCCAGATGGGACCTAGTAATTAGTAATAAGACAAGGTTATCTATAGGAAAGTAGATTCTTAACAGCACAGAGGGAATGCAGCTTTCCAGTTCTTGTACTGTTTAGGGCTTATTGTAAATATAAAGGATGTGAGTGTGTCTTTTACCTTGGAACTCAATAACGAAAGGCAGGGATTTGAATTATTTACTACAACAGGGGTAGCTCACAGTTGCAGAGGATTAGTTCATTATCATCTTTGTGGTATGCAGGCAGACATGGTGCTGGAGAGGGAGCTGAGAGTTCTACATCTTTATCTTCAGGCAGCAGAAGCAAATGTCGGTCACAGTAAGAATAGTTTGACTATTTGAGAGTCCATTTGAAATCTATTTGGTTTTTTTTTTTCCTTATGTAGGATGTAGAAAATAGCTGGTGGGTTTTTTCATATATTCTTTGATTAGTTTATCCCTGTACACATTCTCTTCTCTTCCCTTCTTGCTCGTCCACAGATCCACACCCGTTGAATTCTCTAGCTCTCGATCAATCTGCTCTTACTTTTACTTTCACATAGTTAACACTTTAACTTAAAAAATAATTGAAAGACAGTAATTCAGTTTCCTCAGCTTTTTAAAGAACATTTCAATATTCACTGTTTCTGAAGTTGCTCAAAACAATCCATTAATTATTATTATTATTATTTACTATTTAAGAAGAATTTAAAATATCAATGATGTTTAAAGCAGATTATATGTTTTGAATAAAAAGAAAAAGGAATTGACAAATTAAAAATGTTAACATTTTTAGGTTATATGTTTATCATTTACTGATGTTGACTGATTTCAAATATTAATCATAGTTTATCAGTTTGTTATAAAATTACATCTAATCTTCAGCTGTACTGACATAATGCCTAAGCTATTACTCAAAATAGTTACTTGTCATTTTGTCTAATTAGTAAATTCTAACAATGATATCATGCGTTTATTTAGACCAAAGTTTTATTTACCTGTAATATACATATTAATTTTGATAAAGAATTATACAGATGAATTTGAAATGATCTATGCTAATCCTAAATGAGGATAACAGAGCTTAAAATTTTAATTAACACTTAATTAAAGTTTAATTAAATAACTTATTTATGATTAAGATTTATTTAAATTTAGGTGCTGGACACAATAGGGACTGAGGATGTTTGGGGATTATGTGACTCACATTTGATTCTTTAAATAACATGACAGTCACTATAGATAACTAACCTTAAATGGAAAATATCTTAGGAACTGTTTGGAAAAGGAACTATATTGTGGGATTTCTTTATATCCCTAATACCAATAATGTGGAATTAGCATACTTTTGCTACTGTATGATTCTGAAAACAGACATACAAATAAGTTTATATAAGCTGATATATAGATGTAGCCGCCAGTAGCTACATGTAAACTGGGTTACCTGTTGAGAGAATTTTGGGGTCATAGGGAAGAGCGGCGAAAAGTACGGCTAAGTCAATGTTCACTGATCAAAGCCGTAAACTTTAATGGCGCCGGACCTTTTAACAGTTTGGGCAAACCCTCCCCCCAGACTCCAGGCTGAGTTCCGGTGGAAGTTGTCTAGCTTCTCTTGGAGGTCTTCGTCTTGACTGCTCCGGCAGCTGGGTGGGTCACCTGTTTAATTCAGGAATCCCTATACCAGGAAGAACAATGAACTTAACCTTTACTACGTGCGCTCCACCCTAAGTGGAGCAGAATCCTGGCTAACTGGGAGAAGTTAACCTTGACCAAAGTCAAACTCTGACCAAGTGTAAGACTGTCCCAATATGGCTCTGTACATGTCCTCCCTTTTTTTATTAATTTGAACACGAGGAGGTAGAAAACAAGTGGATAAATATCCTTCATAAGAAGGCGGGCCTTAACCAGGAGGGGAAGCATTGACCGTAATTCCTCTTAAATATTGTATAACGTCTTTTTCAGAGGAGGGGTAATAGGCTCCCTTATTATTTTAAGGACAGCCTCTCGACGTTAACCCCTATGCAATTAGGTGTACTTCCTGGGGACTCAGAAGCAGAAATTCACCTCCCCATGTAGTGCTTTGCCTCGCACGTCTCGCTGGTACCCATGTTTGTTCATAAACAAACACACATAGATCTGAGTTCTATGTGGCTCCCTCTTTGGAGATCTACTTGTGTAAGTTTTGAAGCCAGGGGGGTCTGCAAGTGTCTTTAACAGACATGTAATCTCTCCATCCAGGTGAGCCTGGGTGGAGACAGCCAGTCTGCTTAACAGACAAGGTCAAGAGTTAAAGGTGGAATAGGATTAACTTGTCTCAGAAGTATCCAATTCAGTTGTAAATTAACAACTTTAAGGACCCAAGGCTTGGCCTCTGAGGTGGGAGAGGTAGCCTTGTGAATCAAGAATTAAGCTGTTACTTCTCAGGAAAAGTGGAGACTATATGTTAAATTAACACAGCTGGCTGAAGATTGTTAGCCATCTTCAAAATTGGAATCTTCAATATTGGGATTATTTCTAGACTAGTCTATGGTTAAGTCAGCTGAACACAATAAGGAGAAGAGTCATTTTAACTCTTCTTAATTAATTTTTCCTAAGCTAGCTTAACAGTCTCCATGTTCTGTCCCACAAAGTCTAAAAGCTTGAAGCTAGGCAATTTATCTAACCTGGGACATTTAACAATTGAGGTAAGTCAAGAACATATACCCAATATAGCTCTTATGTTACCATGGTCTGGGCATTCAGCAAGCACACAGTCAGCATATCTTCTGTAGCATTCTGTGGAAAAAACAGAGGACATGCCTTCTCCCCCAATATTAAATCAGGATCATGGCATATGTTAGTAAGTGAATTCCTTCATTTCACCTAGACATCAATATGCCTAATTACAAGATGTCATATACATTTAGCAAGGAGTTTCTTGGCATCTAAATTTTAAAATTTTCTTAAAAACATGTAAGCATAATTTAAATTATATGTACAGGGACACGATTTCCCCTCTCTTCTTTTTTCTAAGAAGATATTGTTTTATTAATTTAAGTTGGAACACAAAGTATAACCCATAACATAGGCAATAACTATGTAATTATATAAAATATAGTTGTTTTTTCTGTTAGAGCAGTTGTAACTAGACAGCCTAAAAATGAATCATTAGTCACATGTACATATTTTTTAATCTTCTAAATTAGAAATATGAATATCATTTATCTGTAATAACTAAGTCTTCTAGAATTAACACCATTACGTGGTAGAGGTAGAAATTGAGGACATCAAGAACAAATCTTTATAATTTGATGTGTACAAAATATAAAATTATTTCAAATACCTAAAGGACAGTCATTTAGAGAACATATCCTTTGTTCTTAGAAATTTGAATCACATTTGTATAAACTGTAGAAATTAAGAATTAGCAGTATTAAAAATGGACCAATCTTAAGCAATTATAAACCATGAGCTATGTATATCTACTATTATTAAAAGCTTGACCTTTAACATCTTAAAAATAGCTGCTATAGCACCCAATTCAGGTATCTGTGTTGAAGCAGGGAGAAACTTAAAGGAATAAACATGTGATCTGATAGTACAAATTATCTTTTGGATAACAATTATTAATTTTGCTTAAAAATGTTTGTCATGTAATAGACCAACCATTAATAATAAATTTGATTGTTGTTTGAAGCAAGGAACAAACGTTTCTTACCTTGAAAACAGAGGTTTAAGACCTTTTGTGGCAAGCTTAAAATGAGGTAAATATAAGATAAAGCCAATTAATATATCTTAACAACTTTTGAAAGCCATTTACCTAAAAATTTTAAAAGTCTATAGGAGCAAGGGCCTGTAACAAACATTCTATGAACATTATACACTGAAAATTTTAAGATCTTAACTTTTAGTATTGAAACAGAGACAAAACACTTTTTCTCACAAGACATAAGGCTGTTAGCCATTCCTTGAGGCAAAACTTTCTAATGAAATTGTTTTGTTGTCTCTTTAAAATTAGAAGCAAATGCTTTTATAATTATCAGAATGTAAAGCAAAAAACTAACCCTTTAAATTTACAATAATTTTATAGGGAGTAGACAGGCCAAATGTTAATGCTTTTATAGCCTCTTTGACCTTTCATAGATTTGAACTGTATTTTAACCCACACCTGGATAAGTCAAAAACCTTTTTTTTTTTTTTTTTTTTTTTAAAGCCAAACACTCCCTAGGTGGGGCCTGTAGGGCAGAAACAATTTCTCAAAACTTCCTCACTAGCTTCCCCTGAGGCAGTTCTAAGCTTTGCATTAACTCAAATGTAAATTTTTTTATCTGTCCTAGGATCCACCTTGAGTCCTTGGCAAGGACTTTGTATGAGATTCTTCAAATGTAAATATCTTCTAATCTGAGCCTTTTATCTAAGACCAGAACCAAACCTACAAGGAAGTTGAGGATTAAACAAAAGAAACCTGTAATTCCACGGTCAAAGGAACCTGCTTGATATCAAATACATTTTCACTGAGATCTCCTTTTTAATTTTGGAGACAGCAGTATCACTCTTAAAATTATCTTAATTACAAAATGTTAACAATTACGAGCCTGTAAACTGAAAACTGTAGCCAATGACACACTGATTTTTATTGTAACTCAATGTTTTCTTGTAATATTAGAGCACAATTGTAATTTTGGAAGCAAATCTCAATTTTAAACAATCTATTTTCTTTAAAATCAATGGCAAACACATATTTACAGCACAAGGTTTGTATGTCAGTTTTTATGTTCAAGTGTATAACAGTGTAACTTATTAAAGAGACAATATTTTAAATCTTAATCTTCATTAAGTCTAATCTCCAGGCCAAGATTCACATGAAACACCATGCCAATTTAGGAGCGTCCCAAAGGCCTGTATTTCCTGGATTGCGTCATGTCACGTGGTGTTCAAAATGGCGACTACCCTAAACTACCAGCCTTAATCGTCATGCCACGTGTTCAAAATGGCGACTACCCTAAACTACCAGCCTTAACCATCATGTCACGTGTTCAAAATGGCGACTACCCTAAACTACCAGCCTTAACCTAACTTTTGTTAATAACATTATACCTTTTAAATCATGTGTAGTGACTTAAGCCAATACTCTATAGTCAAGACATGCAAAATATACCTTTAAATCTAATTATAAACAAGAACAAAGCATGAGTGGCGTTAGGCCACGTGTAGTTAGTTAAGATAGCTCTAACACTGAATCACCAGTTTTAAACTAACCTTTTCTTAATAACACTATATCTTTTACATAATAACCAATTAATTTATAACTCTTTAGTCAAGAAATGTAAAGCCTTATATCATTAAAACCAATTAGAAACAAGTATAAAGCGACTACATGAATTTCACAAGCCAAACCAAAGTCTTCCCAAATCTCGAGGTTTCTGGGCTTTTAAGAGCGGCTTTTTCTCCAGCCATGTTTCTGTCTTGGGTGAGTGAGCTACGCTGCTGTAGCGTGGCTTTGAATCAATCCCCACACAAACTGTGGCTAGCTCAAGAGGTTACCAGCAGATGTAATCTTTACCAATTTTTCTTTTTAACATGAAACAGTCATTCACACAAAGACACAGAGAGGACATAAACATACACATAGACAGTCGGTGTACCGGGACAAACACGGAAAGATACACAGAAAGTTAAGCGTGCTTGTTAAGCAATTGCATCCATTTTCCTCTTTAAACAGCTCTTAGAAGCTGTGGACATATGCCTATTTTTAAAAACCCCTTTCTTTTCGCCGAAATCAGCTCTTACGAGCTTTGGGCAAATGCCTACCAAATTCCTTCCCCATATTTCCCTATCTTATCAACCCAAGCAGTCCTGCGCTGGGTCTACGCAGTATGCTTGAAAAACTGTATCTATTCTTGTACTCACAACCATAGACACGAATTCACTAGCGCTAGTTTTGTCCTCTATGTTGCTTACCGTGCGGACACCATTAATTTTCACCTTTTCCACGAAGCTTCGCTGGATAGGGCTACCTCAAGAAATTCTCTCGTGCCAGGTCGCCCCACGTTGGGCGCCACTATGTAGCCGCCAGCAGCTACATGTAAACTGGGTTACCTGTTGAGAGAATTTTGGGGTCATAGGGAAGAGCGGCGAAAAGTACGGCTAAGTCAATGTTCACTGATCAAAGCCGTAAACTTTAATGGCGCCGGACCTTTTAACAGTTTGGGCAAACCCTCCCCCCAGACTCCAGGCTGAGTTCCGGTGGAAGTTGTCTAGCTTCTCTTGGAGGTCTTCGTCTTGACTGCTCCGGCAGCTGGGTGGGTCACCTGTTTAATTCAGGAATCCCTATACCAGGAAGAACAATGAACTTAACCTTTACTACGTGCGCTCCACCCTAAGTGGAGCAGAATCCTGGCTAACTGGGAGAAGTTAACCTTGACCAAAGTCAAACTCTGACCAAGTGTAAGACTGTCCCAATATGGCTCTGTACATATAGATATAGGTATAGGTATAGGTATTGGTATTGTAAGACCCGAAAAAAACGAGGGCACCCCAGTGCTGCACACCTCTGAAGGCAACACCCAAATCACTTGTGAGAAACGGTTTTGATGCAATAAGCAAGAGGATTTTTATTCCAGAGCTCTGGGGTCCACAGCCATACACCGCACAGGGGTAGAGGACTATGGGACCCTGAGCAACTGAAGTCACGGGTATTTAAAGGGGAAAAAATCACAAGGCAAGGGGTGGAGGACAAATCATGCACATGACAGGAAGTACAAATGAGCAAGTCAGGCAATAGTTTATGCCTTAAGGAAGGTTAGAGATTATCTGGAGCAAACTTCCTTGGGATATTGTAGAGTTAAACATTGGGCCAGTCATCAGATGTGTCAAGAATGTGATGAGCTAGTTCCTGGGACAGGGTGGGCTATCTCTTGAGGCCAAAGGTCTCAAGCTAAGGATGGAAAGACAAGTTACTCAGTAACTCAGTGCTAGGCTAATTGCTGGGTTCTAAAAATATTGAGTTGGGGTCTCTCAGCATAGGTATAGACATAGATATATAGATATTGCATGCAATAACAATAATCACAAAAAGAGGCTATTAATTTGAAGAAGAATAAGGACAGGTATACTGGAGAAAGGAAAGAGAAAGAAGAAATGTAATTATTATTAAAATAAAAAATTCAAAATACAGGTATAATGATACAGTTTATAGTATATAATTGTATTTCGCTTACATACCAATACAGTTTAAACATTATGAAATATGAATGTTTACAAGGAACAAGTCAACAATAAGATGATTTGGTTTTTGATAGCTGTAAGTCAGCATCTCAGTCAGCGATCTTCAGAAAGGCTTCCTCTCTTGTATGCAATGGGAACTACTAGAGTGAATCAGAACTGGACAATGTTTAGAATGTGAGAGAGTTTGGAATACTCAGTCTTAAATAGAAAGTTTTCATCACACCCCTGCTTCAGTATTCAAGAAGATATGTGGAAGAGGGGATGCAAAGATTAAAAGTGAAGAGGGTATGGAAAACAACCAAGAAACCATGTGTTTCAGATATAAGATACCTGATGCACCTATGAACGCACAGAACCTGAAGCAGCATGCACAGGATCTGTATAGGCTCAATCCAGAATGGGTCCTAGTGCACAGAGAAAATAAAGGAGATTTTTTTTGGCATTTTTATTTTATTATATCTATATATCTATCTATATGTGTGTGTGTATACATATATACATATTTATATTAATGAGTACTTTTTAACAGGTAGTTACTAATAAAAAGATTCTTTTAAAAAATTATTTATTTATATCCCAAATGCTGACCCTAACCCATCCTTGCAGAATTCATAACCCCAGTGTTCCCCAACATTCCGTCATGATAAAAGTCTTGGAGAGAGCAGGACTACAGGGGGTCATACCTAAACACAATGAAGGAAATGTACAACAAGCCAACAACCATCATCAAACTAAAAGGAGAGAAACTTAAAGCATTTCACTAAAATCAGAGATAAAATAAAAAGAGAGTCTTATGAAGGGGTTCTTGCTAAGAACGAGACCGAGTTGTTGTGTAACTGAGGATTGCTAAATCATTCAAATAAAGTACCATACTTCATTAAAAAAACTGGTGAATTTTAATCAACTTATCTTCACAAAAATAATATGGCAAAAATGAAAATGAAGTGAAAGTGCAATAATTCCGAATATTAGATAAATAAAAATTACAAAATATAGCTTGCTTACATGACAAGATTTTAAAAAATTCTGAGGTCTGAAATGCATGTCTTTAGTTGATTCTCAGTTCTTAATTACTTATTTATAAAAAGGCTATGAATATTTACAGCTTAGTACAGCAATAAAAATATAATTTATGTGGAAGCATTAGAGTACTACAAAATTATTTATCTATTATTCAAAGCAATAACAAAGGGGTTATTCATGCATGGCATTCTGATCTGATAGCATATGAATCTGTTGTTGGCAGAATGGGAAACACATTCCATGACAGATCCTTCTATGTGAAGGCTCAGTTTCACAAGCAGCTTGAATAAAATCTAGGTGTATTGCCTTTAACCTATAAAGAAGTAAAAAGGAAAGGAAAAAGAGCTATTTTAATCTTCAGATTTAGTAAGTATAACTACTGATACTCAATATTATATACTGCAAAGTAATTTTATAATGATATACAAAGGAATAGAATTGATATATTCTTTAAAATTTAATAGTATCAAAAATTTAAGTGAACTATTCAAGAACGAATTTTCTGCCTACTTTATAATTACTAAAAATAATTAACTGTGAAGGATTTATATTTTTGCTTGTGAACCCAGTTTTAAGGGGGAGCCATCTCTCCAACACAATGATGGGATTTTAATAGTTTACTTGCATCTTAAAATTTTACATATTATCTACTTCCCATATAAATAGATTTTTGAAAACTGTTGTTAATATAAATGATAACATTATAAAAGAGAAAAGAGAAAATCAGCATGTCATGTCCTGATCTCAGAGGGAGGAAAGCTCAGCATAAAAATTTGTTAACTTCATTGAAAATATGCTTTCAGAGAAATAGCCTTAGATAAGCAAAAAATGACTTCATAGAAAATAAGTAAGTAAAGATTATTGAGTTTCATAATATAGATAGGTCAGAGTAAAACACTCTGAAGGCAATAAATCCACAGCCAGAAGCATAATGTGTTATAATTATGAAGTGTTGGGATGTCACATTAAGCAAAATAAGGTAGTTCTCCTTAACTCTTTGTGCAGTGCTATAGGAAAGCTTGATTTACTTGCAAAAAATTATAGTTGATTACAAAGTTGGATATAAAAATCTTATCTAGCTCAATTCTATAATTTTCTGATGAGTACTATATTCTATATTACAGCCAATTTTTTAAAAAAATGAATTAATTATATTGTTAGTGAGATTTCAAGCCAATTTTATAAATCTTTAAAATGAAGGAGCAATTTTGTAATGTTCCTAGAAGATGATAGTAATGTCTTCCAAATGAGAAACCCTGTCAAGGCTTTATTAAATTTCCATTGAGATAAAAGTAAGCTTTACAATCACAAGGACATCTGGGGCCCTCTTCAGAAATCAAGGAGGCATCAGTGCAGACAATACTTGGTCAAATCTTTTAAACATTGTCGTATTAAAACAGAAAACTGTCATTCATTAGAACAAATCTCCAAGAGAAACTAGGGATATCTCTTCCAAAATATTTTTCCAGTAAAATCAGTTATTCTAGTCAGATATTGTTAATGCATTATGCATTTTGATTACTTCAGATATTGTTGACATAAAGTATTCTGTTGTTATCTAAAACTAAGTACATGCCTCACAGATATGGTTTATTCTTTGGTTTTCTTTTAATGTTTTTTATTAACTCTTTCAGTGAGAGATTCTTACATGTATGTGATATATAGTGGTCCCTCTAGCCCAGCCTGCATTTCTTTCCCTCACTTGCTTCTTCAGCCCCACATTCTTTCCCACACTCCTGGCTTTACATTTTTTTCTAAGACTCCACTATGGCTACTGCCCTTGGTAGTCACCCCAAAGACTCCACTATGGCTACTACCCTTGGTAGTCACCCCATCATGCATGTCTTCTTCAGTATTCTGTCGTGCACAAAGCAACTGGGCTGTATCTTCTCCACGTGCATCAAGCAGATATCTTTCAGTGATGTTAACTCTGTCACATAGAGAGAAGTCTCAAATTTCTTTGGAACAAGTTTGATTCTTAGGTTTGACCATAAATAAGGCTATACCAGTGACCTGTCTCAACTTCTAGCCTTATCCCACAGTGGCAAGCCTAGTTGCTCCCTAGGAACTTTTAAGCCTTCAAAATCAGGAGTACCTGGATATCTCATATTACTAAGTTTGGCTACAAGCCTTAGTGTTCTCTGGAACACAGTTTCTGTATGGTGAAACTGAGGAATCAGTTCCCAGAAGAGTTTTGCATTAATCATGCTTGTCTTATTTTTGTGCTTATATTTATTAGCTATATTCTTTATTTACATTTCAAATGTCCCCTTTCCTGGTTCCCCCCCAAAAATCCCCTAACCCATCCTCTCCCCCTGCTCACCAACCCACCCACTCCTGCTTCCCTATCCTGGCATTCCCTTATACTGGAGCATCTATCCTTCTTAGGACCAAGGGCCTCTCCTACCTTTGATGTCCAACAAGGCCATCTTCTGCTGCATACATGTTTGTCATTTTAAAATCTCAGATTATTCTACATCCCAGATAAGGAATATCCATGTCCCACCAAAGAGAAGATTTTACTCCAGACATGTTGATCTCTTGTTAATTTCAGCTCAATCAAAATTGAGCTGACTAGACGCCACAGATTCTTAAATCAAAAGACAGAAATGCAAAGCAAGAACTTAGGGAAAAGAAGTGGTGTAGAGGCGAAGGAGAACCACACTTTGCTGGCTTACTCTTCATGGTTTTCTCATTCTACTTTCTTAAACATCCTTGGACTATCAGCCCCACAGGTGATACTAACTACAGTGAGCTGGATACACTCAGTGCAATTACTGTTTAGGAAAATGCACTATAGACTTGTCTATTGGCAAGTTTTAAAATTGTGTTTGATTAATTGAGTGTCCCTTTACACAAATGACTCTAGCTTAAGTCTGTTTGATATAAAACTAGCCAGTGCAATAGTCTCCTATGACTTACTTAAGGTTGAGATTTTATCAGTTAGGAAATTACCTCCAATTAAGTGTACCATATGATTTTTACAGCTTTTCAAATAGTCAATTCTGATATGTTAATTGGTGAAAAACTTTTTCACTATATTTTCTGTTTTTTTCAAATGAATTTTTATTTTATATGAATGTATGTTTTACCTGTATGTCTATGTCCTGCATGTATTTAGTGTCCAATGAGACAAAAGAGGAATTAAGAGGCCCTGGAATCACATGGTTGTTTGCTAGCATGTAAATACAGAGAAAAAAATCCATATACTCTTCAAGTGAAAGTAGTGCTGTTAACCACTTAGCTATCTTCCAGCCCTCATATTTTACAACTTTTAGATTTACAAAATTATTAATATGGATAGCAATTGTAAAATGTCATACAGACAAAGTACAAATATCAAACACAAAAACTGGATATTTAAATAAGCATTCAATAATGCTTAACTTAATGTATAGGTAATCAAATAAGTCAATAAAGGGGTTTTCAAAACTCAAATATACACATTAAGACAAAATATCAGTTAGCTGTATTTGAATGAAATTAATCAGATGATTACTTATTTTAGGTAAAAGAGTTAGAAATCTTTCTCCCCACTGGCATAAGAGTACACAGGTGAATAGTTTTTTATTGATTAAAGATTGACTTTTTACTTAAAAAAGTATGCTAAATTGTTATTTTAATGATAATTGTTCTAACTATGACAGCCCAGTGTAAAGGTTATTTACATTTCAAATGTTAACACCTTTCCATGTTACCTCACCAAAAACCCCTATCCAACCCCCCCTCTGAGTTCCAGAGTGGTTTTACCAGCTTGCAATCCCACTAGCAATGGAGGAGTGTTCCTCTTTTTCCACATCCTGTCTAGCATTTGCTGTCCCTTGATTTCTTGATCCAGACCATTCTGACTGGTGTGAGGTAGAATCTTAGGGTTGTTTTGATTTGCATTTCCCTGATGATTGAGGATATTGAACATTTCTTTAGGTGTTTCTCAGCCATCGAGCATTCCTCAGTTGAGAATTCTTTGTTTAGCTCTGCACCCCATTTTTAATAGGTTTATTTGGTTCTCCGCAGTCTAGTGTCTTGAGGTCTTTGTATATATTGGATATTAGCCCTCTATTGGATGTAGGATTGATAAAGAACTTTTCCCAATCTGTTGGTTGCAATTTTGTCCTATTTACAGTGTCCTTTGCCTTATATAAGCTTTGCAATTTTATGAGGTCTCATTTGTCAATTCTTGATCTTAGAGCATAAGCTATTGGTGTTCTATTCAGGAAAGTTTCCCCGGTGTCCATGTCTTCCAGGGTCTTCCCCACTTTCTATTCATTAGATTCAGTGTATCTGATTTTATGTGGAGGTCTTTTATACACTTGGACTTTATCTTTGTACAGGAATATAAGAATGTATCAATTTGCATCCTTCTACATATTGACTGCCAGTTGACCCAGCATCATTTGTTGAATGCTGTCTTTTTTCTATCAGAGGGTTTCAGCTCCTTTGTCAAAGATCAAGTGACCATAGGTGTGAAGGTTCATTTCTGGATCTTCAATTCTATTCCAATGATCTACCTGCCTGTCCCTGTACCAATACCATTCAGTTTTTATCATTATTGCTCTGTAGTATAGCTTGAGGTCAGGCATGGTGATTCCACTAAGAAGTTCATTTATTGTTGAGACTAGTTCACTACACTGGGTTATTTTGTTATTCTAGATAAATTTGGAAATTTTTCTTTTTACTCTATGAAGAATTGAGTTGGAATTATGATGGGAATTGCATTGAATCTGTAGATTGTTTTAGGCAAGATGGTCATTTTTACTATATTAGCCCTGACAATTCATGAGCATGGGAAATCTTTCCATCTTCTGAGATTTTTTTCAATTTCTTTCTTCAGAGCGTTGAAGTACTTGTCACACAGATCTTTCACTCGCTTGGTTAGAGTCACTCCAATTTATTTTATATTATTTGTGACTATTGTAAAGGGTGTCATTTCCCTAATTTCTTTCTCAGCCTCTTTTTCCTTTGAGTATCAGAAGGATACTGATTTGTTTGAGTTAATTTTATATCAAGCCAGTTTGCTGAAGTTGTATATTTTTGGGGTCACTTAAGTATATACTATATATCATCTGCAAACAGTGATACTTTGACTTCTTCCTTTCGAAAGTGCATCTCATTGACCTCCTTTTGTTGTCTAATTGCTCTGTCTAGGACTATGAGAACTATATTGAACAGGTAAGGAGAGAGTGGATGGCATTTCTTGTCCCTGATTTCAGTGGGATTGCTTCACGCTTCTCTCCATTTAGTTTGATGTTGGCTACTGGTATGCTGTATATTGCTTTTACTATGTTTAGGTATGGGCCTTGAATTCCTGATCTTTCCAAAACTTTTATTATGAAGAGATGTTGGATTTTGTCCAATGCTTTCTCAGCATCTGATGAAATGGTAGCCTGCACTGTACTGGAACTCACTATAAAGAAGTTGCCCTCAACCCCATAGGAGGAACATTGTCAGCTGGCTAGACCACCCAGTTCTCCCAGGTAATAGAACATCAACTAAGGAGTGTTTAAGGAGGGATCCATGACTCCAGGTACATATGTAGCAGAGGATGGCCTTGTCTGACATCAATGGGAGAGGAGGCCTTTGGTCCTCTGGCAGATTGATGCCCCAGCATAGGGTAATGCTGGGGTAGTACCCTCATAGAAATACAAGGGAAGGGGAAGAGCTGTGGGAAGCAGATGTGGGGTGAGGGTTTGAGAAGTGGTAATTGAGATATCATTTTAGGAGTAAACAAATGGAATGACTAATAAAAATAAAATATAAATAAATACATAAGTAAATAAATAAATAAATATATAAATAAACAGAAGTTGGCTTTGAACTCCTAATCCTCCAGTCTAAGCTCCTTAGAGTAATGGGATTAGGAACAAGCACTATTACAACCAGCCAGTATTAATTTTATACAGTTGACTACGCATCAATTCTAAAATTTTAGTAAAATTAAACGAACTATTATTTATGACTTATGGTATTAATTTTTTAATTAAGCCCAAAATATGCTATCAGGTAATTGTCCCTTATTCGGGCAGTTTTTTATTCTTTCATTTCTGAGATGGTTGTTTGGGAAAGGCCTTAAATAACTCATCAGTCACAGTGTTAAAAACACAGTGCTCAGTCGTCACAAAACTAGACTTAGCAAATGTAAAAGTGAAAATCAATGATCCTCTCTTGTTCTCTCATTAAAAATCATACTGTTCAAACATTAGCAAATAAAGTCATTTTGGGAAACTACTACCTGTTTTTTCTCTTTATTTTATTTTAAATTATTTCACACATGCCAGTTAAAATCACAAGATATCTTATTTACGGTATATCTATGTAGATTTTGTCTTTTAATCCCCCTCCAGTGAAAACTTGAATTTAGCATTACATATATAAAATATATGATAAATATGTTTTTGTGGAAATAAAAAATCAGCAGTCTGAACATCAAATGAGAGTCAGTTCACATGTCTTGCAGTACATGACCAGAAAATCACATAGCATGCTTCTTTGAGATTTTAATAAGTATAAAGAGTATGAAAAAATAATCTAACCACATGGCTATTTTATATATTCAGAAAATATTGAAATATATTTATTTTTAATTGGATATTTTCTTTATATATATTTTATATATTATCCCCTTTCTGGGCTTCCTATCCCCCCGGAAATACCCTATCCCATCTCCCCTTCCTGTGCGTCTATGAAGGTGTTCCCCAACCTACCCACCCCACTCAAGCCACCCCAGCCTTGAATTCCTCTACACTAGGACATCCATCGAGCTCTCATAGGACCAAGGGCCACTCTTTCCACTGATGCCTGACAAGGCCATACTCTGCTACAAGTGCAACTGTAGTCATGGCACTCCTTGATTGGTGAGTTAGCCCCTGGTATCTCTGGGGGGTTTGTTTGGGTGATATTGTTCTTCTTCCTATGTGGTTGAAAACCTTCAGCTCCTCCAGCCATTTCTCTAACTCCTCCATTGAATACCCTGTGCTCAGTCCAATGGTTGGCTGTAAGTATACATCTCTGTATTTGTTAGGCTCTGGCACAGACTCTCAGGAGACAGCTAAATCAGGCTCCTGATTTGGCATCCAAAATAGTGTCTGGGTTTGATGACTGTATATGGGATTGATCCCCAGGTGGGGTAATTTCTGGATGGATTTTTCTTCAGTCTCTGTAGCACACAATGCCTCCATATTTGCTCTATTGAGTATTTTGTTCTTCTCCTAAGAAGTACCAAACACTCACACTGTGGTCTTCCCTCTTCTTCAGCTTCATGTGGTCAGTAAATTGTATCTTGGGAATTCTGAGCTTTAGGACTAATATCCACTTATCAACGAGTGCACACCATGTGTGTTCTTTTGTGACTGGGTTATCTCACTAAGGATGATATTTTCTAGTTCCCCTAATTTGCCAAAGGATTTCATGAAGTCACTGTTTTTAATAGTTAATAGTACTCCATTGTGTAAATGCACCACATTTTTTGTATCCATTCCTCTGTTTAAGGGTATCTGGGTTCTTTCCATCTGGCTATTATAACTAAGGCTGCTATGAACATAGTGGAACATGTGTCCTTGCAGTATTTTGGATAATATTTTGGGTATATGCCCAGGAATAGTATAGCTGGGACCTAGGTATTACTATGTACAATTTTCTGAGAAGCTGCTAGACTTATTTCCACAGTGGTTGTACCAGTTTTCAATTCCACCAAAAATGGAGTAGTGGTCCCCTTTCTCCACATCCTCACCAATACCTGCTGTCTCCTGAATTTTTGATCTTAGCAATTTTGGCTGGTGTGAGATGAAATCTTAAGGTGGTTTAGATTTGCATTTCCCTTATGATTAAGGATGTTAAACATTTCTTTAGGTGCTTCTCAGCCATTCAAGTTTTTTAGGTTGAAAATTCTTTGCTTAGCTATGTACCCCATTTTCAATAGGGTTATTTGATTCTCTGGCATCTAACTTTTTTGAGTTCTTTGTACATATTGGACATTAGCTCTCTATCAGATATAGGGTTAGTAAAGATCTTTTCCTAATTTGTTGGTTGCCATTTTGTCCTGTTGACAGTGCCCTATGTCTTACAGAAGCTTTGCAATTTTATGAGGTCCCATTTGTAGATTCTTGATCATAGACATTTAGTCATTGGTGTTCTGTTCAGGAAATTTTCCCCTGTGCCCATGTGTTTGAGGATCTTCTCCACTTTTTCCTCTATAAGGTTCAGTATACCTGGTTTCATGTGGAGGTCTTTGATTCACTTAGAATCAAGCATTTTACAAGGACATAAAAATGGGTCCACGTACATTCTTCTACATGCTGACTTCCAGTTAAACCAGCACCATTTGCTGAAAATTCGGTCTGATTTCCACTGGATGGTTTTGGCTCCTTTGTCAAAGATCAAGTGACCACAGGTGTGTGAGTTCATTTCTGGGCCTTCAGTTCTATTTCATTGATAGTCCTGCCTGTCTCTGTACCAACACCATACAGTTTTTATCACTATTTCTCTGTATTACAACTTGAAGTCAGGGATAATGATTCCCTCAGATTTTCTTTTATTGTTGACAATAGTGTTTGCTATCCTATGTTTTTTGTTATTCCAAATTAACTTGAAAAAAGACTTTATAAGTCTATGAAGTATTGAGTTGACATTTTCATGGGGATTGCATTGAATTTCTAGACTGCTTTCAGCAAAAGGTCCATTTGTACTACATTAATCCTGCCAATCCATAAGCATGTTAGATCTTTCAATTTTCTGAACTCTTTACCAAAGTATGTAATATTATTTGTGACTATTGTGAAGGATATCATTTCACTAATTTCCTTCTCAGCCTGTTTGTCTTCTGAGTAGAGGAAGGGTACTGATTTGTTTGAGTTCATTTTATATCTGGCCACTTTGATGAAGTTGTTTATCAGCTGTAGGAGTTCTCTGCTGGAATTTTTGGGCTCACTTTAGGATATTATCATATCATCTGCAAATAGTGGTATTTTGACTTCTTCCTTTGCAATTTGTATATCCTAGGACCTCCTTTTGTTGTCTAATGGCTCTAATTAGAACTTCAAGTACTATATTGAATAGATACGGAGAGAATGGGAAGCCTTATCTAGTCCCTGATTTCAGTGGTATTGTTTCATGGTTCTCTTCTTTTAGTGTGGTGTTGGCTATTGGTTTGCTGTATTTTGCTTTTACAATGTTTAGGTATGGGTCTTGAATTCTAAGACTTTTAACATGTAGGGACCTTGAGTTTTGTCAAATGCTTTTTCTGCAGCTAATAACAAGATCATGCTTCGTTTTTTTTCTTTGAGATTTTTATGTAGTGGATTACATTGATGGATTTCTGTATATTGTACCATCCTTGCATCCTTGGGATGAAGCCTACTTGATCGTGGTGAATTACTGTTTTGATGCATTCTTGGATTCAGATGGTCAGAATTTTGTTGAATATTTTTGCAAAAATGTTCATAGGGGAAATTGGTCTGAAGTTCTCTTTATTCACTTGGTCTTAGTGTGGTTTAGGTCTAAGTGTAATTGTGTCTTCATAAAACTTATTGATTAATGTTCTGATTGTTTTTAGTTTGTGGAATATTTTAAAGTGTATTGGTATTAGGTCATCTTTGAAAGTCTGATAGAACTCTCCAGTAAACCCATCTAGTCCTTGGCTTTTTTAATTTTGGTGATGTTTTATAACTACTTCTATTTTTTTAGGGGTTATGTGACTGTTTAGGTGGTTTATCTGATGTTGATTTAACTTTGACACCTGGTATCTATCTAGAAAATTATCCATTTTCATCCATATTTTCCATTTTTTTTTTAGTATAGGCTTTTTAGTAGGATCAGATGATCTTTTTTAAAAAAAAGATTTAAAAAACTTCAGATACTCTGAAGTTAATAGAAAAGAAACTGGGGAAGACCCTTGAGGACATCGGTACAGGGAGAAAGTTTCTGAACAGAACACCAATAGTGTATGCTCTAAGAGCAAGAATTGACAAATGGGACCTCATAAAATTACAAAGTTTCTGTAAGGCAAAGGACACCATCAAGAGGACAAATCGGCAACCAACAAATTGGGAAAAGATCTTCACCAATCCTACATCAGATAGAGGGCTAATATCCAATATATATAAAGAACTCAAGAAGTTAGACTCCAGAAAACCAAATAACCCTATTAAAAAATGGGGTACAGAGTTAAACAAAGAATTCTCACCTGAAGAACATCGGATGGCGGAGAAGCATCTTAAAAAATGCTCAACTTCATTGGTCATTAGGGAAATGCAAATCAAAACAACCCTGAGATTTCACCTTACACCAGTCAGAATGGCTAAGATTAAAAATTCCGGAGATAGCAGGTGTTGGAGAGGGTGTGGAGAAAGAGGAACACTCCTCCACTGCTGGTGGGGTTGCAAATTGGTACAACCACTCTGGAAATCAGTCTGGCGGTTCCTCTGAAAACTGGGCACCTCACTTCCAGAAGATCCTGCTATACCACTCCTGGGCATGTACCCAGAGGATTCCCCACCATGTAATAAGGATACATGCTCTACTATGTTCATAGCAGCCCTATTTATAATTGCCAGATGCTGGAAAGAACCCAGGTATCCTTCAACAGAAGAGTGGATGCAAAAAATGTGGTATATCTACACAATGGAGTACTATTCAGCCATTAGAAACAATGAATTCATGAAATTCTTAGGCAAATGGATGGAGCTAGAGAACATCATACTAAGTGAGGTAACCCAGACTCAAAAGGTGAATCATGGTATGCACTCACTAATAAGTGGATATTAACCTAGAAACCTGGATTACCCAAAACATAATCTACACATCAAATGAGGTACAAGAAGAAAGGAAGAGTGGCCCCTTGTTCTGGAAAGACTCAATGAAGCAGTATTCAGCAAAACCAGAACGGGGAAGTGGGAAGGGGTGGGTGGGAGGACAGTGGGAGAGAAGGGGGCTTACGGGACTTTTTGGGAGTGGGGGGCTAGGAAAGGGGAAATCATTTGAAATGTAAATAAAAAATATACCGAATTAAAAAAAATTAAAAAAAAATATTTCCTCAGGTTCCATTGTTATGTCTCTCTTTTCATTTCTGACTTTATTTATTTGGATAATGTCTCTGTAGCCTCCTGTTAGACTGACTAAGGTTTATCTATCTTGTTGATTTTTTTCAAAGAACCTGCTCCTGGTTTTGTTTTTTCTTTGTATAGTTCTTCTTGCTTCTATTTGGTTGATTTCAGTCCTGAGTTTTATTATTTTCTGCCTTGTACTCGTCTTTGGTGAATTTGCTGTTGTTGTTGTTGTTGCTGCTGTTGTTTTTGTTTTTGTTGTTCTCAAGCTTTTAGGTGTATTGTCAAGCTGCTAGTGTATGATCTCTCCAGTTTCTTTTCTTTTTTTTTTTTAATTTTTTTATTCGATATAATTTATTTACATTTCAAATGATTTCCCCCTTTCTAGCCCCCCCAACTCCCCGAAAGTCCTGCAAGCCCCCTTCTCTTCCTGCACCCAGGCCCTGGGCTGTTCGGTTGGGGGTGCATCGGGGTGCCAACCCAGCCAGGAGGTTTTTTGCCCCGGCCTGCGCGCGCGCCGCCATTTTGCCTGCAGGACGACAGAGAGCTCTGGCGGGCAGAGCCATAACAGGCATAGCCTGAGGCTAACAAAGCAGGGGTCTAGGCCCCAAAAAGCACAGGACTGACCCCAAGAACTGGGAGGCTTGTTGGGCCATCTGTGAGTCAACCTGCCCAGGAGGTTGTTAGCACAGCAGACTCTCCCAGTGCTTTCAGGGAGCGCGGGCGCGCACGCCCGCCATCCAGGTCACCTGGCGGACCCAGTTAATAGTCATAGCCCTAGGGGAACTTTGCTCGGACCTTGGCCTCCCAGGTTTTTGCCTGGACTCAGGGCCTGGGCGGCCAGGCTAACCTTGTGTGCGCCAGCCCGGTTGGGAGATCAGCTGCCCAGCGGTGTGAGAGGAACATAGGGGAGGTCACAGCAGCATACACCTTCGGTGCTCCCTGGGGGTGCACACAGGCTCCATCTGGTCCACAGACACAATCTGGGGCAAGGCCTCAGGTGGAAGCCCTCAGCACAACTCTCTCCGCTTCCAGATCCAGATCAGCCTGGGCAGCCGCACCACATCTCCAGGTCCTGCAAGAGGCTAGCAGGGCTTCCGGGCGGCCAGCTGGGAGATGTCTGTGTGCTCCAGTGAATCCAGTGGGCCCCAGCGGGAGCTGTCGGGTGCCTGCTTCGGGATCTGAACAGCCTGGGCAGCAGCACCCTGTCTACAGGCGGTGCAGGGGGTAAGCTATGCACCAGAGGCCAACGGGGAAGAGGCAGCTTGCACTGGTGAGTCCAGCACTGACAAGACCAAGTAACACCAGTGAGAACTAGATGGCAAAAGGCAAACACAGGAAAGTCACTAACTGAAATCAAGGCAATATGACAACATCTGAACCCAATTCTCCTCTACCAGCATGTCCTGGATACCCCATCTCTCCAGTTTCTTTTCGGAGACACTAAGTTCCTCCTCTTAGCACTAAGCTAAGTTTTCCTCTTAGCATTGCCTTCATAATGCCCCATAAGTTTGGTACGATGTGCCTTCATTTTTACTAAATTCTAAAAATGTCTTTATTTATATTTTTAATTTCATACTTGAGCAAGTTGTTGTTGAGTAGAGCTTCCATGAGGTCCTTTTTTGTTGTTGTTGGTGGTGGTTTTGAGGACCAGCCTTAGTCTGTAGTGATCTGATAGGAGGCATGGGATTATTTCAATCTTCTTATATGTGTTGAGGCCTGTTTTGTGAACAAGTATGTGGTCAAATTTGGAGAAGGTACAATAAGGTGCTGAGAAGAAGGTATATTATTTGTTTTAGGATGAAATGTTGTATAAATATCAGTTAAATTCATTTGGTTCATAACTACTTTTAGTTTTACTGTGTCTCTGTTTAGTTTCTGTTTCCATAATCTGCCCATTGTGGAGTTTGATGTGTTGAAACCTCCCTCTATTATTGTATGAGGTGCAATGTGTGTTTTGAGCTTGTATTTTCTTTTATGAATCTGGGTGTGAGTTCATCTTTGTAGACTTTTCCATTAACGAGTATAGTCTTTCCTTATCTTTTTAAATAACTTTTGGTGGTAATAAATTTTATTTGCTATCACAATGGCTACTCCAGCTTGTTTCTTCAGAACATTTGATTGGAAAACTATTTTCCAACCTCGTACTCTGAGGTTGTCACCTCATATCTGTCTTTGTTAGTGAGTTGCATTTCTCATATGCAGCACAATTCTGGGTCCTGTTTACTTATCCTGTCTGTTTGTCTCTGTCTTTTTAGTGGGAAATTGAATATATTGATATTCAGACATAGTAAGAAAAAGTAATTTTGCTTCCTTTTATTTTTGTTGTTAGAAGTAGAATTAGGTTTGTGTGGCCTTCTTTTGGGTTTCTTGAAAGGAGATTACTTTCTTGTTTTTTTTTTAGGGTATAGTTTACCTCCTTGTGGTGGTGTTTTCCATCAATTATATTTTCTATGGATGGATTTGTGGAAAGATATTGTGTAAACTTGGTTTTGCAATGGAATTTCTTGTTTTCTTCATCTCTGATAATTGAGAGTTTTGCTGAATATAGTAGTAGCCTTGGTTGGCATTTGTGTTCTCTCAGGTTCTGTATTTATATCTGCCAAGGATCTGCCAGCTTTTATAGTTACTTTTGCAAAGTCTTCTATTATTCTGATTGGTCTGCCTTTATATGTTACTTGACATTTTTCCCTTAGTGTGTTTAATATTCTTCCCTTTCTTTGTATTTGATGCTTTGATTATTATGTGACAGAAGAAAATTCTTTTCTGTTCCAGTTTGCTTGGAGTTTTGTAGGCTCCTTGTATGTTCATGGGCATTTCTGTTTTTAGGATAGGGAAGTTTCCTTCTATAATTTTGTTGAAGACATTTACTGGCCCTTACATTTGGGAATCTTTATTTTCTTCTATATCTGTGATCCTTAGGTTTGTCTTTTCATTGTCTCCTGGATTTCCTGGATATTTGGGATTAGGAGCTTTTTGTTTTTTACATTTTCTTTGACTATTGTGTCAATGTTTCTACGGTATCTTTTGCACTTGAGAGTCTCTCTTCCATCTCTTGTATTCTGTTGTTGTTATCCATGACTCCTGACTTATTTCCTAGGTTTTCTATATCCAGAATTGTTTCCCTTTGTGATGTCTTTTTTTGTTTCTACCTCTATTTTTAGATCCTGGATGTTTTTGTTTAATTCCTTCACTTGGTTGGTTGTGTTTTTCTGTAATTCTTTTAGGGATTATCATGTTTCCTCATTAAGGGCTTCTACCTGTCTTCCTGTGTTCTCCTGTATTTCTTTAAGGGAGTTATTTATGTCCTTCTTATTGTCAACTATCCTCATCATGAGAAATAATTTTAGATCTGAATCTTGCTTTCTCCATGTGATAGTTTATCCAGGACTTGTTATGGTAGGAAAACTGGGTTCTGATGATGCTAAGTAACCTTGGTCTCTTTTGCTTATGTCCTTGTGCTTGCCTCTAATCTTCTGTTTATCTCTAGTGCTACCTGACCTCACTGCATCTGACTGGATCCTCTCTTTCCTATGATCCTGGTTGTGTTAGAACTCCTCAGAGTCCAGCTGTCTCTTTGAACCTGTAATTCTGGCATCCTGTAATCCTGAGATACTGGTTGTGTCAAAGCTACCGGTTGTCAAGCTGCCTCTGGAATCCTGAGACCCTGATATGACCAAGCTCCTCAGATCCTGTGATCTTGGACATGTTAGAATTCCTGGGAGTCATGCTTCCTCTGTGTTTTGTGGGACTAGGTGCAGATCTAGAACTTGCTCAAGGTGCTGGCTCAGACTGGAAGGAAACTATGCCACTGGTTGGCTGGGGTTCCTGTGTCCCTGGATCCCACTGGTCCCAGTTACTCCCTGGCATTGTTGCTGATGTTGAGGCCTCCTCACCTATGATCCTATGATTTTGGCCATGTTAGAGCACCTGGAAGTTGAGCTTTCTCTGGGTATTGCTGCAATCACTTGGCTTTTGCAAATGTCCTTAGAATTCTCATAATTTTCTCTTATATCATGTTGATTACTTCTGTATAATAAGATACAATAATATTTCAATTATCTAAGAAAATATTTATGATGAGTTAATATTGATACTTTCAGAAAGAATTAATATAATGTAGAATATATTTAAATACATTCAAACCGCAAGGGGTCTGCCTGCACTCAGGAACTGAGCACTAAGGCAGTTCATCTTCAAGACAGTCCATCGCAGGAACTGTGTTCTATGTGAGAATCAACAGAGGGAGTGACCCCCACCACAACATCTTTGCTCCATAATAGAGCAGACAGAGAACACCTGGTTAACCTTGACAACCTAAGTATAACATTGCTTGAGGCAAGACAGAAAAGGGCTCCAAAGGCACAAAAGAGTAAGGGAGCATATCAGTAAACTGTGCCAAAAGAAACCCAGTCATCCAGTGTTGCAGAGATAAACTTAAAGATCCACAGTAGGTTGAAGCACCAGCCAGTGACAATAAGACCATCTAACACCTGGGAGAACCAGATAGCTAAAGGCAAATATAGGAACTTTACTAACAGAAACCAAGGCATTATGGAAGCATCTGAACCCAATTCTCCAGCATTAGCAAGTCCTGGATACCACAACACACCAGAAAAACAAGATTTGGATTTAAAATTACTGGTTATGATGCTGGTACAAGAACACATGAAGGACATACTTAAAGAAATTCAGGAGAAAATGGATCAAAATTAGAAGCCCTTACAGGGGAAACACAAAGATCATTGAAAGAAATTCAGGAGAATACAAAAGCCAATAAGAAGGAAATGCAAAAATCACTTAAAGAAATACAGGAGAACCTTGATCAACAGGCAGAAGTCATGAAAGAGGAAACACAAAAATCTCTTAAAGAATTACAGGAGAACACAAACAAGCAAATGACAGAACTGAGTAAAAACTTCCAGGATCTAAAATCAGAAATAGAAACAACTAAGAAAGCATGAAGGGAGACAACTTTGGAGATAGAAAACCTTGGGAAGAAATCAGGAACCATAGACACAAATATCAACAACAGAATACAAGCGATAGAAGGAAAGAATCTCAGATGTTGAAGATACCATAGAAACCATGGACTCAACAGTTAAAGAAAATGCAAAATGCAAAAAGCCTGTAACCCAAAATATCCAGGAAATCCAGAACACAATGAGAAAGCCAAATCTAAGGATTATAGGCATTGATGAGAGTGAAGATTTACAACTTAAAGGGCCAGCAAATACCTTCAACAAATTTATGGAAGAAATCTTCCCTAACCTAAAGAGAGAGATGCCCATGAATATACAAGAAACCTACAGAACTCCAAACAGACTGTACCAGAACAGAAATACCTCCCATCACATAATAATCAAAACCCCAAATGTACTAAACAAAGAAAGAATACTTAGGGCAGTAAGAGAAAAAGGGCAAGTAACATATAAAGGAAGACCTATCAGAATTACACCAGATTTCTCACCAGAGACCATGAAAGCTAGAAGATCCTGGGCAGAGCTCATGCAGACTCTAAGAGAACAACAAAAATGCCAGCCAAGACTACTATACCCAGTGAAACTCTCAATTACGATAGATGGAGAAACCAAGATATTCCATGACAAAACCAAATTTACACAATATCTTTCTACAAACCCAGCCCTACAAAGGATAATTGGGGGGAAAACACCATTACAACGAGGGAAACTATACCCTGGAAAGAGCAGGATATTAAGCTTCTTTCATCAAACCCAAAGAAGATAACCACACACGTATAAAATTAAAATCAAAAATGTTAGGAAGCAATAACCACTACTCCTTGATATCTCTTAACATCAATGGACTCAATTCCCCAATAAAAAGACATAGACTAACAGATTGGTTACATAAACAGGACCCTACATTTTGCTGCATACAGGAAACACACCTCAGTGTCAAAGACAAAAACTACCTTAGAGTAAAAGGCTGGAAGACAATTCTACAAGCAAATGGTACTAGGAAACAAGCCGGAGTTGCCCTTCTAATTTCAGATAAAATTGACTTCCAACCTAATGTCATCAAAAGAGA
Source organism: Apodemus sylvaticus (assembly GCF_947179515.1). Classification (NCBI taxonomy): domain Eukaryota; kingdom Metazoa; phylum Chordata; class Mammalia; order Rodentia; family Muridae; genus Apodemus; species Apodemus sylvaticus. Next base: position 35,955,979 of record NC_067479.1, on the reverse strand, counting down.
CATGTGAGGTCACTACTTGCTGGTCAAAGGAAAAATCCAACAAGAAGAATTCTCAATCCTGAACATATATGCCCCAAACACAAGGGTGCCCTCATTCATAAAAGAAACTTTACTAAAACTCAAATTACACATTGCACCTAACACAATAATTGTGGGTGACATCAACACTCCACTCTCACCAATGGACCAATCAGGAAAACAGAAACTAAACAGGGAGACAATGAAAGTAATTGAAGCTTTGAACCAATTGGAGTTAACAGATATATATAGAACTTTTCATCCCAAAGCAAAGAAATATACCTTTTTCTCAGCACCTTATGGTACCTTCTCCAAAATAGATCATATAGTTGGTCACAAGACAGACCTCAACAAATATAAGAGGATTGAAATAATCCCATGGCTCCTATCAGATCACTATGGAGTAAAAGTGGTCTTTAGTAACAGTAAAAACAACAGAAAGCCCACATACACATGGAAACTGAACAATAGTCTACTCAATGATACCTTGGTCAAGGAAGAAATAAAGAAAGAAATCAAAGATTTCTTAGAATTTAATGAAAATGAAGGCACAACATACACAAATCTATGGGACACAATGAAAGCAGCGGTAAGAGGAAAACTCATAGTTTTGAGTGCCTCCAAAAAGAAATTCGAGAGAGCATACACTAGAAGATTAACGGAACAACTGAAAGCCCTGGAACAAGAAGAAGCTAATTTATCCAGGAGGAGAAGAAGACAGGAAATCATAAAACTCAGGGCTGAAATCAATCAAGTAGAAACCAAGAGAACCATATAAAGAATCGACAAGACCAAAAGCTGGATCTTTGAAAAAATCAACAAGATAGATAAACCCTTAGCCAGACTAACCAAAGGGCACAGAGAAAGTATCCAAATTAACAAAATTAGAAATGAACACAGAGATATTACAATAGAAACTGAGGAAATTAAAAAAATCATCAGATCCTACTACAAAACCCTGTACTCAACACAACTGGAGAATCTGGAGGAAATGGACATTTTCTTAGACAGATACCAATTACTAAAATTAAACCAGGATCAAATAGACCATCTAAACAGACCCATAACCCATAAGAAATAGAAGGCATCATAGATAGGCTTCCGACCAAAAAAAGCACAGAACCAGATGGTTTGGGTGCAGAATTCTATCAGACCTTCAAAGAAGACTTAACACCAACACTCTTCAAACTTTTCCACCAAATAGAAACAGAAAGAACACTACCCAACTCCTTCTTCGAAGCCACTATTACGCTGATACCAAAACCACACAAAGACCCAACTAAGAAAGAGAATTTCAGGCCAATTTCCCTTATGAATATCGATGCAAAAATACTAAATAAAATTCTTGCCCACCAAATCCAAGAACACATCAAAACGATCATCCACCATGATCAAGTAGTCTTCATCCCAGAGATGCAGTGATGGTTCAATATAAGGAAATCCATAAATGCTATCCACTACATAAACAAACTCAAAGAAAAAACCCACATGATCATTTCATTAGATGCTGAAAAAGCATTTCACAAAATTCAGCATCCTTTCATGCTAAAAGTCTTGGAAAGGACAGGAATTCAAGGCCCATATCTAAACATAGAAAAAGCAATATACAGCAAATAGGTAGCCAACATCAAACTAAATGGAGAGAAACTTGAAGTAATCCCACTAATATCAGGGACTAGACAAGGCTGCCCCCTCTCTCCATATCTTTTCAATATAGTTATTGAAGTCCTAGCTAGAGCAATTAGACAACATAAGGAAGTCAAAGGGATACAAATTGCAAAGGAAGAAGTCAAACTATCACTATTTGCCGATGATATGATCATATACTTCTAGAGAACTCCTACAGCTGATAAAAAACTTCAGCAAAGTGGCTGGCTACAAAATAAACACAAGCAAATCAGTAGCCTTTATATATTTAAAGGATAAGCAGACTGAGAAAGAAATGAGGGAAATGACCCCCTTCACAATAGCTACAAACAGCATAAAGTATCTTGGGGTGACTTTAACCAAACAAGTGAAAGACCTATATGACAAGAACTTCAGATCTCTGAAGAAGGAAATCAAAGAAGATCTCAGAAAATGGAAAAATTGGCAGGATTAATATAGTTAAAATGGCCATCTTGCCAAAGGCAATCTACAGATTCAATGCTATTTCCATAAAAATCCCAACCCAGTTCGTCATAGAGCTAGAAAGAGCAATTCTCAAATTCATCTGGAATAACAAAAAACCCAGGATAGCTAAAACTATTCTCAATAGTAAAAGAACTTCAGGGGGATTCAGTATCCCAGACTTTAAACTCTACTACAGAGCAATAGTGATAAAAACTGCATGGTATTGGTACAATATCAGGCAAGTGGATCAACGGAATAGGATTGAAGACCCAGAAATGAACCAACACACCTATGGTCACTTGGTCTTCGACAAAGGAGCTGAAAGCATCCAGTGGAAAAAAGATAGCCTTTTCAACAAATGGTGCTGGTTCAATTGGAGGTCAGCATGCAGAAGAATGTGAATTGATCCATTCTTATCTCCTTCTACTAAGCTCAACTCCAAATGGATCAAAGACCTGCACATAAAACATGACACACTGAAACTAATAGAAAAGAAACTAGGGAAGACCCTTGAGGATATGGGCACAGAGATAAAGTTCCTGAATAGAACACCAATAGCTTATGCTCTAAGATCAAGAATTGACAAATGGGACCTCATAAAGCTACAAAGTTTCTGTAAGGCAAAGGACACCATCAAAAGGACAAAACAACCAACAGACTGGGAAAGGATCTTCACCAACCCTAAATCCGACAGAGGGCTGATATCTAATATATACAAAGAACTCAAGAAAGTAGAACCCAGAGAAACAAATTGCCCCATTAAAAAGTGGGGTATGAAGCTAAACAAAGAATTTTCACATGAAGAACTTTGGAGAGCTGAGAAACACCTTAAGAAATGTTCAACATCATTAATCATTAGGGAAATGCAAATCAAAACAACCCTGAGATTTCACCTCACACCAGTCAGAATGGCTAAGGTCAAAAACTCAGGAGACAGCAGGTGTTGGCTAGGATGTGGAGAAAGAGGAACACTCCTCCACTGCTGGTAGGATTGCAAGATGGGGCAACCACTTTGGAAATCAGTCTGGTGGTTCCTCAGAAAACTGGGCATGACACTTCCTGAGGACCCAGGAGTTACACCACTCCTGGGCATATACCTAGAGGATTCTTCAGCATGCAATAAGGACACATGCTCCACTATGTTCATAGCAGCCCTATTTGTAGTAGCCAAAAGCTGGAAAGAACCTAGGTGTCCTTCAACGGAGGAATGGATGCAAAAAAAATGTGGTATATTTACACAATGGAGTGCTATTCAGCCATTAGAAACAATGAATTCATGAAATTCTTAGACAAATGGATGGAGCTGGAGAACATCATACTAAGTGAGGTAACCCAGTCTCAAAAGATCAATCATGGTATGCACTCACTGATAAGTGGATATTAGCTTAGAAACTTTGAATACCCAGGACATAATCCACAAATTAAATGATGTCCAAAAAGAATGGAGGAGTGGCCCCTGGTTCTGGAAAAATTCAATGCAAGAGTATAGGGGAATTCCAGAACAGGAAAATGGGAAGGGGTGGATGGAAGAACAGGGGGATGGAAGAGGACTTATGGGACTTGTGGGGAGTGGGACCCAGAAAAGGAGAAATCATTTGAAATGTAAATAAAAATATATCAATTAAAAAAATAAATTCATTCTTTTTAATTAATTAATTAACTGATTTTTTACTCTGCATATTCTATTCCCCCTCCCCCCCTTGTCTACCCTCTGACTTTTTCAAGTCCCATAACTCTTCCCCACTTTCCTGTCTTATAAAACAGGAATCACAAGTTACTATGTGGAACATTTGTACGTTTAAACATGTGGAAAATGTATTTGAATATTCCTATAAAACATAAGTAGTTTGGCTACATATAATTATACATTCACAGAAAAGGTATACATGTATTTGAAAGAATAGACATGTGTTGTTCTAATTTTATGTACATACATACAAATGATGAAGGGTCTGCCTGCAGGCTTGTACCTCTATAAATATATAGGATAAGAATCTACATAGTGTGAATTTGATGTTGCTTAAACATCAAAGGTATGTTAAATTTTAAGTAAATAATGGGACAAAATTATAAAAAATTATTTATTTCATGTAACTTAAAGACTTGAGTTAGTGTCTGGAACCATGGCACCCACAATGCATTCTTAAACAAGTTCTCTAGTCTTTGTGAAACTCATTTCATTTTTGAAAAGGGTTTACATGAAAAGTCCATTCTTGTCTGACCTAAGTATTATAGTGGTTAAATAATCTAATGAATGCAGATAAGAAATATGTAGTTTCTTCTCATGGTAGACACCCAATTAACATTGTACACCACTCTTTATTCTAATGTGGCTTAATGTTATCAGTTTTGGGGAGATATTATTGTGCATTTGTGCTACAGAAATTTCAATTTAAAAGGGATTCTAAAGGCATGTCTCCATTTACAATAAAAACTATAAAACAGTTACTCTGAAATATATTATGTTCTTTTTGCTTGAGTCAGCTGAATATCTGATACTAAGGACCAGAATTTTTAACACAGAAATCCTGTTCTCTTCTTCCTCTTCATGTATCAAATTATGTCACATCATGCTGTAAGACATATTCAAATAATTTAATTCATTGTCTGTGATCATTATTTCAGTGTAGCATATACAACTATCACTTGGGCATTTTGTGCTCTGTAACTGCCAACCTGGCCATGTTATACAATAATCAGCATCTTTCCAGTGCTCGGAAGACAATGGCAACCCATAACCTCATTACTGGGGACAGATGTCCTTCTGCTATTTATTTAGTACATCTGATAAATTTAGACCTTATGAATCAGTTGTGAAAATGATTTTTCTGTGCTCACTTTCATGGTAAGTTAAATATTAATTGAAAATTCTATTTTCCCCGGTTTATTTAATTGAGTTTTTAAAATATCTACCCACACAAGTTTTGTCACTGTGGGGAGACTATCTGTGTTAATATCTGTCTCTGTTCTTCTGTTATATTTATTAACAATATAGCTCACAAAACAGTTAATGTTTCTTAATAAAATAGTGGTATTATTGATTTGCATATTAAGTGTTTTTAGCACTTATTAGTAATATATCGGATAGTCAATAAATCTTCATGAATTTCTAAAATGCTGTGATGTTTGTATCACTCTTCAATGCATCAATAGAAGTGCCTATATTAATAATTAATGAAAAAATAATAAACAGCATTTTGTGGTTGAATCCTAAGTATTTTGAACTACTTTAGTCCAGGGAACAACCCGTTCATACTTGACCCAGCCATGAAAATGACAATAGTCATGAGCCAGCAGGGCTGTGTGACAGCTCAGCAAAGCTGAGCTGAATGCCGATTTATTTCCTCTTCCACTCTGTGCTTCTGAGCTCTATGTGTTACATTTGAGGGGGGCATTTTATATTATGATTCATTTATGTGTTTTCCCCTGAAAGTTATTTCTGCTTTCTTTTTTTAAATTGATATTTTCTTTATTTGAATTTCAAATGGTATCCCCTTTAAGCATTACCCCTCCGAAAACCACCTATTCCATGCCCCAATCCCTCTGCGAACCTCCACCCCAATTTCCTGACTTGTATTCCCCTATTCTGGTGAATCAAGCATTCACATGACTAATGGCCTCTCCTCTCATTGATGTCTAATATGGTCATCTTCTACTACATATGTTGGAGAAGATGGGTCTCCTCATGTGTACCATATGTATGATGACACAAAAATTAAGTAATACAGTATAATAGTGCCTATGTTCATATGTGTAGAAGCATTATTAAGACATCATTTGATAGATTGTATTTTTAAAATTGTTTTATGCTGCAGCCAAACAGAGTAGAAGATACAAATATTACTCATGTATCTTCTGCCCCTGCTCAGCACAATTAGTCTCCTCCATGATAAATATTTCTTACCAAAGTACCATTATTTACTACAACTGATAAACTTTTCAGATGCATTGATATCACCAGAGGATGGTAATTTACATTGCCTTTCATTCCTTTGGTTGTTCAGTTGTGACTTTAGGAAAAATGCATAATCGGAGCCTGGGTAAAATAATTGCCCTAAAGTACGTTGTGTTGTTTCAATTGATCACTTGTCTCGCAACAACTGTCTTATGTCTCTCTGAACTGACAAATGATTTATTTTCCATGACTTGAAAATTTCAACATAATTTCATTGCTTTCGACAGCAATGATATATTTGATTTGCTTAAAAGAATAGGCATTTAATAGATATCATGATAATATCTTTTGGTTATAAATAGATAAATGCATATGTTAGGAGATCATTCAACTTTCCTGGGGTCACACAGAGAAATATTTTGGCTACCTTGAATGGATTATAATGTCTTCATCGATACTTTGGATATACTTAGCATAGTGCTTCATGAAATACCTTTAAGTTAATGAATCTTGACTTGCTAATAACTAGCTGACCCTGATCATTACAAATGTGAGATTAGCATAGCATTCCTTTCATTTTTCATGACACTGTAAAATATTAACAGAAAAGACACCGAATAACCAAGTCTCAATTTGAAATTATTAATGTCAGCAGAAAACAGCAAAGGGAGAGAAAGAACTACATCTTCCCCAGAGACATTGATATATACCTACTCCTTCAAATTTCACATATAATGAAACTTTTTTGTGTGTATCCTCGACAACTTTAAGGGAGTGCAGCTTAAAAGAAAGAAAGAACCAGAGAAAATGGCAAATATTCTTAATAGTGCAGTATTTTATCTACAGAGTTTTCTGTACAAAGAAGGGAATTTTTGTATCAATGAGATTAAGCATTGTCACTCAATATTTTTAGGGTAAAATAGGCTATATATCTCTATCTCTAAACTATTAATATTTATATCATATCTATCCCTCTCTCTATATATAGATATGGATATCCACATACTGATCTGCAGATCTAAAATTTATAAATGTTGAAGGCTTAGTTCTCTGTCTTTGGTACTTTTTAAATGTCATGAAAACTTTAAGACGTAGAGCCTGTGGAATGTCTCCTAGCCAATTATGGATACTCTTATTTGAAGAGTGGTGACTAAAGATTCATTTTCCTCTCTTTCTATTCTTACAATGAAACATTGCCACAGCAACAGCAGACTGGCCAGCCTGATGAGCTATCTGTACACTAGGTATGCTGGTTAGTGAGTCAACCAGACAAAATCTAGAATCTTCTCAGAAAAGTAATTATTATACTGCCAAGCGCTCATGTGTGTAAGTCATCTTTTGATGAATTATTTAAGAGAGGGTGGGTACAGGCTGACCCTTTGTTGACATGGTTACATCAGTGTAGTAGATTTTAGATTGGGTAAGAAATCAAGATTAAAATAAAATCTATGGCTAGCAGGCCAGTATGTCACATTACTTTTTTTTTCTCTGCTTCAGTTCTCTACTCAAATCTCCTTTTTTTTTTAAGTTCATGTCTCAATTTCCCTGATTGATGGACTATGACATGGACACCATTAGGCAAATAAATCCTTTTCTCCTCAAATTATATATAGTGATTTATTTTAGCAATAGATAAACAGGCTAGAACAGACATTGATTCCAAAGACAAGAATATTTCTGTGAGAGATCTGGTTATATTGTTTAAGGGAGAATTATGGGTTGGTTAGGTATCTTGGGCTTGAACAAATCTTGAGTATTCAGAGCTTACTGAGTTATTCTGCTGGAATTTGAAACATAATACTCTTCTGAAAAGTACAGATAATGCATTCCTGCCTTGTGAAATTTAAGAGGAAAGGTCCTTCAAAGACTCTTTTGGACCCACACCTAGAAATTTGGTATTTTCTTAAAAGGTGGCCTTAAAAATCGGCCATGATAAGCAAAAGACAAGCACTACTGAAGTGAATCCTTCATTTTATCTCCATGAAATCAATCTCAGTTTGCAGTGGTTAATAAAAGACAAGTACAATTGAAACAATTTTTTCCTAGGAAGGATTTGCTTGTAATTATCAGTGGCGAGTTGAAGTTCACAGTGCCCTATGTATGGGGTGGGTTGAGGTAAGAGTAAGGAAAGGGTAAGCATTAGCTGGCAGAAGAACTTGAGAAACCACGAGTAAATCTCTCATATGATAGAGGTTTTTAAAGGCATGAGGTCATGGAAAAAATTGAGACTTGGAACCAAGTAACATTATAGAATCAGTGAATGGAAGCCATGATGTGATTGGCCAGTGCAGTATTAATTCCATTAGAGATTTTAGTATGTTGGAAGTGCTAGGAGCTTAGGGTGAGCATAGGTAGAGTGGGCATTGTGGAGTGCACCTGCCGTCTTGAGACTATTAGACAGTGAGCATGGTTTGAATGCTAGAACTTGAAAAGAAAAGCTGGCCAAACTTTTTTGACCATAGTACTGTGAATGTTTTGAAGATGCCATATATTGAATTATTTATACTGTTGGGGTTTGGCTTTGCTTGGATTTGATTATAACTGTGTATTTTTTAGTCTCTTTAAATGAAAGAGGTATGCAAGTTATTTGTTGTTACATGATTATAAACTCATTACCACCGTTAATTTGGTTTTGTCGACATTTTATCTCAACAAGGGAACAAACTAGATAATCCAGCAAAATTCTACTTGTTTAATTGATTAACAAATCAAAATGAGAGACTTACAAATTAAATAACGTAAGTATTACATTAGAAATATTTATGTATGATGAGGTGGTTTTGAAGGACAAGTGAATATGATTTCATGTACAAAAGGTTACATACATATTTAAGCAGAAGTTGTACTTACAGAAATTCATTTTATACCAAGAAATACAGGTGAATAAAAATAAAATTCACAATGAAAAATTAGACACTTTCATAATAAATTAAATATTGATAGGGATTTTCTGTCTGGCCTCAGTGGGAGAGGATGTCTCTTATCTGGCAGAAACTTGATGCAACAGGGTAAGGGGATACCAGGGCAGCCTCTCCCTCACAGAGAAGACGGAGATGATGCAGGGTCTCAGTGAGGAGAAAATAGGAGGGGGAAGCACTTGGAATGTAAATAAATAAATAAGTAATATAAACTGATCAGTTGATAAAGCTATACACATCACCAAATAAGTAATATCTATCATCTATATATATATATATATACACACACACAAATATTTAGTACAATGTAATTTGTACAAAACTAAACACATGTGAATAATCATAATTCTTATATAGTTTTGTGGATATCTTTGACAAGTACATCTGGGAGGCTGTAACATTAGGTGACATATTCTTTGCCTAAATTACTACAGTTTTGTAGTTTTGGGAATATGTTACTTCCTTAAATGTATTTTCAGTTTGATGTTTATATGATACACTTACAATATATTTCATAGGCAATGCTGTTCCTCTTAAAATTTTACCAATAATAATTATAGCTATAAATCAATAAGATAGGAACAAAGAGAATTAAAGTGATATCATACTTGTAAATTATTGTATGAGTACCTGGTTCTTTCTAGTGAGTAACCTTTTCATCTGTATTACATCTTGTAGTACACATCTTAATTCTAAACTTAAGCAGCACATATTTTCTATTCTTTTTTTCTAAAGGTGTTCCTCTTTTATTACCTTTACTGGGTTAGAATATTTATGTAGGAACTAAAAAGTAGGACAGACTATAGATTAATTATGTGACTTGAGAAGCCTAGTTTGTGCATAGAAATAATTCTTTTTCAAATAAATTTTAAGGCCAAAACTAGACCTACTTGGGTAGAGTAGATGAAGCACTCATTATTTTCATGAAGTTAGTGTTTTAAAATTCCTAGAAGTAGGAATGAAATCAAGTAACCCATAACATGCAAATATATAAAAGAAATAAGAAGTATGATTTTACTTTCATAATCTCATTCTTAAATTAGGTTAAAAGCTTCCAGGAAACAACAGAAGAATCTTATGCCTTCTGTATTATGCAAGGATGCTAGCTCCCAATGACAGTGTAACTAAAAAGTTTAAAAGCAACGATTGTAATGTAATATCACATTTATTCCCTATGTGAAAGGAAACATTTGTTTTCAGTCATTTCTTCATTATGAATTCACGAAAATGAACACACACACACACACACACACACACACACACACACACACACACACGAGTTTCTCTTAGTTTAGAAGCCTGTAGTCAGATTCAGAGATCCAGAGAGAGAACCTGGAAACATCACACACTCTGATATAACAATTTGTGCTGTACTGTAAATATCCTCTGCTATCATCTTTAGATAGTTTACGTGATTTAGGAGGAAGTTGCAAACATTTTCTTGGGCTATGATGCCATGATTTACTTCAGACCTATGCCAGGGAAAGTAACAGCATAGTGGAGATAAAAGTAAATGGATGCTGGCAACGTAGATAGGAAGCCAGAAATAAGATGCGGATTCAGTTTACAATTCTCGCATTTAAAGCACGATGTGAAATGAAGAAAGCAGAGGTGTGATTACTTTAGTCCACACTTTAATGGTTCATGTACCTTGTGTCTTTGATCCTAATTCCCTACTCCATTCCTGCTTCATATTTTGTATCCTTAGGTGTCATGAGAAAAATAACAATTGAGTGTTACTTATATTTCAATACTTTGATAAATAAATCTTCAGTAACATAGCTATGTACTAAATATTAACCAGATTTTGCCAATGCACTTTCAATTAATCAGTTATGCAAAAATCATGTTGTAAAATTAATTGAACATAAATTATGAACAAGCTCAGGGGAATTGAAATCAATCATCTCAACATACTTCAACAACAGTGGTCTATCTTTTCTATAGAAGATAAAAATAAAATTTGACTTGATCCAGAAATAAGACAATGATAGATGATAAGTGGAATTTAGGGAAATTTCAAAATAGATTATTTTATTTTAAAAAATTGACTGCAGAAATTGCTTAGCTCGGCATAATAACTTCAGAAATCTCTAAAATGATCAAATATAATTCACACCACCTGTGGTTTTTTGATCAAATTATTTATAACAAGTGTGTGCTATTGCTGCTTATGAAACTAAAACAAGTCTGTTTATGCAGAAAATACAGTTCAGTTATTTTCTTTATTTTTCCTAAATATGACCTGAAATGCAAATTCATTGGGAAAGCATTAATTAAGCAGAGAGAGTAAATGAAGTATGCTAATATGCAATGATTCTAAACTACCACAGGGTGGTAGAATATTCACTTTCCACAACATTTATCTAATTGGCAGAATTAACTGCTTTGCTACGCTTCTCCCGCTTTCAAATCCCTCTTCAAAACTCTATTATTGCTCTGTTCATTAAGTGTGAAGAAATCACAGAGGAAATATCACAGTTTAACATAAACTATACTTCAGCAAAAGTCACTTTGAAATAAAGGACAATATTCATAGAGTAGATGTATATTTTGACTTAGTTTTCCTTATTCATAGAAAAAGCGATTTATCTTTAATGATAAATGAAAAGGAGGCTCACAAAATACATGAAATTTTGTGTATTGTGCTGTCATGTAAAGTTGTTTTAAATATGGCATTAGTAACTCACAATTAAAAATTACAGAAGTAAATAAATTAAAAAAGATATTTTGTTCTTATTTTAACCTTACAATATTGATGCTAAATATTTAAAAGTTACAGTTTCCACAACTAGACATATATGTAATGAAATTTTATATTTTAATTAAAAAACACTTACATTTATAACTTAAAGACACACAGAGATATAAAATAATTGGTATGCATTTAACTTGCTTTGGCATTAAATCAGAAAATATGAGGTTGCTTTACAAAGTTATAATCAAACCATGAAAAACTTCATTTTGACAAGAAAGAGTTTTAAAAATATCTACTACTTATGAGTGGTTCAGAGATGACTCATCTGAATACCTGTCTTTTGGAAATAGTTAATTTTCTTTATTCATGCTTCTTTCAAAACTACCTTAATAGCTTTTGCACTACTTAGTAGCTTTTGCACTACTATTGTACATAAGTTGTAACAGGATGTATCTATGGATCTCAGAAAACTCATTACTTTCAAATAGCAATACTTTAATATGTACTTCATTCTAATTGGATGAGAGCATATGGCCCCTAGGAACTTATTAGCTGATCTCTTCTCCTCCTAATGTTGGTGATATTTTGAGGTTTTACACTTTATGGAGAGGGGCAAGGTTAGAAAAAGACAGGTACTGGAGTCATTGACAGTTCCTTCTCTGTGCTCAATTTGCTCCCTGATTGCTGGCCTCAAATGGCCTTCTCTTCCTGTATATCTTGACATGTTATACCTAGTCCTATGGAAATGTGAGCAAATACAAATTGTTTCTTTGTTCTTAAATATAAATATCTTTTATACCTTGAACTATTGTCTTTTAGCATATATTTATATAAATACAGATATGTATGTTTAAAAAATATAGAGACATACTAATCTACCTTTGTGATTAATGTAACATCTGTATCATAAGTATAGATATCATTGTATCGAGTGATACAATGATTATGGATCAAATAGTACTGATTCAGGCTCCTTATACTGTGATGATAGCAATGTCTGTAGGGGATAAAAATAAACAGGGGTGACTGCATCAAGAGGCTATGCATAACTTAGTGTTCGATACAAAAAGATGATTTGGTCATTTTGTGGATTATATAATTTTATTCTAGACAAGATGACCAATAGTTCTGACAAAATTATTAATATTAATTTAGCCATATCTTTGAAATTTTCAATTTATTTTATGTAAAATCCTGTTTACAGAAATACACTTGGTAATCTATGAATCTTTTTAATTATTGTCTATATGTTTTGGATCATTTTTTGTTACTGTTTTGATATATTTGCTAATTTCCAACAATGCATATATATATCGATTAACAATTAAATTTAGAAACATGTGTTACTAGTTTCATTCATATCTTTAATAATTTTTGAAGATATGTTTTATTTTATACTGTGTGTGTGTGTGTGTGTGTGTGTGTGTGTGTGTGTGTAAAGGCGTGTGTGTGGAAGTCGGCAGTGTCACTGAATAAGTTTTTATACATGCCATCTATGTACAGGTGGCAAGGAGACACGAAAGATCAGCTCACTACAGGAAATGTCTCTACTCTTTGTTGTGAGTGCCTGCTAGGAGTGCTCAGCCACCTCTCAAGTCCCATCAGTTTTTATGTTTGTTGCTCTAATCAAGAGAGATGTAATCATAATGGTGAAGAAAGCTGAAGCCCAATAAATTCTAATTATAGAAAACAAAATATAAGACCCTTGCTTGATCTTACCAAAAGCAAGAAAGAGAGGAAGGAGGAAAGAAGGAAGGAAGGAAGGAAGGAAGGAAGGAAGGAAGGAAGGAAGGAAGAAAGAAAGAAAGAAAGAAAGAAAGAAAGAAAGAAAGAAAGAAAGAAAGAAAGGAAGAAAGAAAGAAAGAAAGAAAAAAGAAAAGAAAGGCCAGATGGTTCAGAGATTAAGAACACTAGCTGCTCTTTCAGACATCCTGAGTTCAATTTCCAGCAACGACATGGTAGATCATGGCAATCTGTCTTGAGATCTGGTACTCCCTTCTGGGCTGCAGGCAAACATACAGGAAGAACACTGTATAAATAATATATAAATAGATCTTCAAAAAATCAAAGAAAGAAAAATTGTAGCACAAATTTATTTTTCCAAAATGTATTTTATCTAATATAGGAGAAATGGTGAGTGCCGTTAATTAAACCATCTATTCTTCCCTACTGGGTTTTATTGTGTATTTCTTAGACTCAAGGTAAAACATTAGGTTCTGAGAAGCTACATTTCTAGAGAAGCACTGATGTGCAATCCCAAATAAGCCAGCATACCCAAAGAAATAAAAACACATAAAGCAACATCTAAAGCTTGGAGGAGATAAAAGCTCTATAATTAGCCATGGTATATACTGCTTCAATAAGACAGATAGTAATTAAATATGGGGAAAAAAGAAATTATTCATTTATCCTCACAACACTGATTACATACTTATTGTTCTTGTTGGTATTGTTATTAGAAAACAAAACATCTATTTTATATTATTATATTAGTGTATGGTAAATGTTTCATTTTCTTCTTTCCTAAACATTTTCCAAACCAAAATTTCTCAGAAACTAACACAAAATTATTATGATTAACTTCTGCTGTCATATCTCTTAAAGATATATCTGTGACTGATCTTCAGCAATTGGGTAGTACATACCTGTAATGCCAGTATTTATAAGAATGTGGAAGCAGGATAGCAAACCTGAAAATAGCCTTATCTATACAGCAAAATAAAATTACACAAAAACAAAATTTAACAAGACAAAAATGTAAAGCCTAATAAAAATTCAGACGTGTATTTTCCAGAAATTTTAGTGGAAATACTAAATTCATTTTGTTTCCTGAAGATCAATGTGTACACAGGAACAATTTGATGTTCAAAGCCCCTTTCCTTTGACAATTCACAAAATATGCAATCAATATAAGAAATATTAAGCTGCATTATTTAGCATGAGAAGCATCACCAAAGCACTGTTATCAGGTTTTCCAATGCCTCCTTTGTTTATTTGTGAGGTACCACAGATATCAAAGCATTCCTTTCATTAACAAGGAAAATATTTTGGTTATTCTAGAAAGTCAAAATAATATGAACATTTTTGTGAACTAAACTGAAAACCTTTATTTATAAGAAAATCTTGAATAGATAGTAAAAACTATTGTAGGTGAATTTATTACCTTTTTATTCACAGTATGAACTCAGGGTCATCATGTTCTGGGTGTTCCCCTAACTTGTACCAATTGTTCCCACTTTGAATCCTCATCGGTATATCTCTGGCAATAAAAGAATGGAGTATATGTACCATGCATAGACACATGCCCTTATCATGCGCAATGGGTCCTTGAAAATATAATACATCAGGATATTAAGATTATCATACATTGGCAGCACCCACTTTATGCTGCAGTTTTTGTAGACCTTTCTAAAAATTATACAGTGTTTTTCCTTTTCTTTTTTCTTTTCTTTTTCACTTCCCTCATATGAGCTTAATATTTTATAGGTGCATCCTATACTCAAGAGTCTAAGGTGGTAAATGAGATATTACTGCTAAAAATTCTGAGAAATAAAGTATATTTTGTCATATATCAGAAGGTATTTATAAAAATAACCATAATTGTTAGTGAGTGAGGCAAAAGCCTGGACATTCAAAAACAAAATATTATAACCTTCATAGCCATGCATAGAGCAATAATGAAGAATCCAGAGATTTGAAACTATTCTGCAAAAATCACTCTGAAGAGCTCTTTATCAGTGTGCATGAAATTGGAAATGAGAGTTCTGAGTCATTTATTTTGCTATAAATATTCACAACAATGAGGTGGTGGTTATGAAGAAAGTGTCTTGGAGTGAGAAGTGGACCTATGAGAATCAACAAGATGACACTTTTGTTCTGTCTTACTTTTGTTAGTTCTTTAAGAATTTTATACAATTCTTTTTTATCATAGCTAAGCTTTTGTTCAACTCTTCACAGACCATTCCCCATTTTCTATGACCTCAAGTTTATGTCTTCTTTTAAAATAAATTAAATTAGCATCGTTTGTGGTGCTCATGCTCTGTTAGATTTGTGGAAGTTATTTTTTAATGACAGTGGAAGAATCACAAATCTGTCAAGTAAAAATGTATTTAGTTAAAGAGCATTTAGCCCTGTTGGTAATGGTGTGCTATTTTATGTAAGTCTCTGATAAGTTAGAAGTTCAGAAGAAAACACTTCAGGAAGTGACTATAATTGCTATAATACTGTTCTTTTCAGGTGCAAGTACACTTTTCTTCATTGCTTTACAGGTATGTTATGGAGGAAGTTTTCTCTAAACTAATCTTGGCCAGGTGAAGCTAGATGACTTTGAATCTACACAGCTTTTACAACCATTTTATTTGAGGGTACATCTGTCTCCAAAGGTGATTTTATCTGTGGATTCAGAACAGTGTGACAGAAAAGTTGCCATCACTTTACTGGGAATCACTTGCACTTCCTTCAGCCCCATTTTAAACAAGGATACACACCCTCTATATCACATCATTCAGAGTGCCTTCTTATTGATGCTTCAGTACAGGAATGATACATTTCTTTGTGAGATTCGGTGACTATTATTAGATGTAAATACCACATCCGGGAAAAGACCAATATTACAGAAACCATCAGAGAATGATGTTTGTTCTGCTGGAATGGGTACCACTTATCTTCATTAAATTACAAAGAAAAAGATGCCACAGTGGAGCTAGATAAACTACAGGACTAAAAAAATGAAAATGTCCTTTTCCAGAAGATTCTGAATGAACCTTTGTAGTACGAAGAAGGGGGAGGTAAAGGAAGAGGAGGAGAAAAGGAAAATAGAAACCAGATAATTGAATTAAGCAGAGATATGTACAGTATGTTCTGCATAACTTGCTAACTTCTATTGTCAGCAAGGTCATGAGCATCTACACCAGGAGTTGCACTCTGAATATTATGCAAGAGTTGGTGGAAGAGAACATCTGCAAGTGTGTCAAGATTGAGAACAAGCCACCCTAAACTCCCATTCCTTCACAGTTCACAAAATGAATCACATGTTTCTAATGGATAAGGAGGAGTGTAAACCAGGTGTAAGCTACCAGTCAGATCTGAACCATGTCTTCCACTATAGGAATGGAAAATGTTTTATCCTGATCAACATGCATGGTTACACTACAGATTCATGAGCAGGAGTAGAGCAGATGTCTCTATAAGCAGCTGTAGTGCTGTGACCAGAAGGAGTTGATTTTATTGGAGAATATGCCAAAGGCTCAGATGGATGATCACAGCCTCAAACTCCAGGAGATGAAGCTGCACACCAATAACTCAGCCATTAAATTGAAGAAGCTGGCTAAGTAGCAAATGGCTAGTATAGCAGAGGAGACAAGGTAATTATAGCAGATGACCCCTTCCAGTAGCAGATCTTGGCTCAGCAGAAGATAGATATGTCATCTTTCTTAGGAAATCAGAAGAAATTGTATAATAATTGTAAAGAAAATATGCAAGGAAATGAATAAAGACCATCCCAAGAGACCCAAGAGTAGGTGCCCACACATAAGGGCAAGCTGCAGCTCACGCCGGCTGAAGAAGTCCTTTTCACTCATCAGAGACTGTGTTAAGACACAAACTGCATTTTCTTTACCAACAGAGCAACAGGAACAGTACAACCGACTGAGGTGTTTGTCCAAGATTTTAAAAATCTCACCAGCCTAGCCAAAGGCAGCAGGCTCTGTGAAACTTAGGATCTGATCACTTTCATGCATGTCTATGCCCTTATCTGTCACAACACTGTCTGATAGAGCCACAAATATCAATAATATTAGAGTTAAGGTGAGCTCCTCTAATAAAAAAAGTACAAGGTATATTGTAAGAAAATATTTGTATTATTAGATTTTAAACAATTTTACACACACACACACACACACACACACATACACACACACCATAAAAATCAAAGAAAACCAAAAATCTGTTTATTTACCTTCAGTTTTACTGCCTCTGGGAACCAAGTGGTCATCCCTGAAGACAGAACCTAGATGTCTGTTTCTACAAAATGCTTGGGCATCCATAATCGCATAGTGTGTACATGAAATAAGTCCTCTATAATGTTTGTAATTGATTAATTGTATTTTTTGTAATATGTGAAAGCACAGTATTTTTAAAAGTTTGAGTTACCATGCAATGCATTTCAGAGAAGAAAGTGAATCGACTTTCTTCCAAGAATAGGCCATCTTCTTACATAAGAAGAAAGAGTAGAGAGGATGTTACATGCTATCATTAATGATGAGTTAGAAAATGTTGCTAAGTATATTTGCATCTCCAATAATGACTGGACTCTCAATGATTGTGTCTCCTGATAGTTTATTTTAAAATTATTTCTTTTATTTTTAAAATTGCAATATATTTAAATAATTACCTCCTTTTCCTTTGTTCTAAAGCCTTCCTTATACCTTTCCTTAATTTCAAAATCAGGGTCTCTAGTTTTCAATAATGTAAACATGACTTGAACAAGGACAACAACAATGATATGCATGAGACAGAGAGACCATGAGTCCTCAAGTCAACACAAAGAACTACTGGAATCAACCATGGCATGATCCTTTTATTATACACTTCTTGTTGTCCATAGTAGTGTCAGGGTGAGGTAACTGTTTATAGGATGAATCCCCAGGTAGGGTAGTCTCTGCATGACCTTTACTTCAGTCTCTGCTCCACACATTGTCTCCCTTATTGTTCCTGTGAATAGTTTGTTTCCTTTCTCAGAGGAACCAAAGCACTCTCACTTAAGTCCTCCTTGTTCTTGAGCTTCTTGTGCTGGGTGAATTGTATCTTGTTTATTTTGAGCTTTTGGGCTAACATCCGCTTTATTAGTGAGTACATACCATGCGCTTTCTTTTGTGATTGGGTTACCTTGCTCAGGATGACTCTTTCTATGGTCTGGAGAAGCTGAATGGGTTTACAGCCCCATAGGAAGAACAATGAATTCAGCCACTCAGACACCCCAGGATTCTCAGGGACTAAAACATCAACCAAGGGGTACACATGGCTCCAGTCAAAAATATGGTGGAGGAATGCCTTGTTGGGCATCAGTGGGAGGACAGGTCCTTGGTCAGATAAAGGCTCAATAGATGCCCCAACAAAGGGAAATCGAGGGGAGGGAGGGGGTCATGTGGCGAGGCATATACATGGAGGCAGAGGATGGGAGGAGGGGTTGGGTGTCTTTGGGGATTGGGGGAAATTGGGAAAGGCTTTACCATTGGCAATGTAAATGAAAATAATATTCAGTAAAAAGAAGAAGAAGAAGAAGAAGAAGAAGAAGAAGAAGAAGAAGAAGAAGAAGAAGAAGAAGAAGAAGAAGAAGAAGAAGAAGAAGAAGAAGAACAAGAAGAAGAACAAGAAGAAGAACAAGAAGAAGTACAAGAACAAGAAGAAGAACAAGAAGAAGAACAAGAAGAACAAGAACAAGAAGAACAAGAAGAGCAAGAAGAGCAAGAAGAAGAAGAAGAAGAAGAAGAAGAAGAAGAAGAAGAAGAAGAAGAAGAAGAAGAAGAAGAAGAAGAAGAAGAAGAAGAACAAGAACAAGAACAAGAACAAGAAGTACAAGAACTACTACTGGAGTTCTGCAAGTAGGAGAAATACTTTTCTCCAGAAAAGAGTAAAACAAGTGGTAATCTAGTGCCAAGTTACCATCCCTGAAAACATATATACAATTCATATTACATAAACTGAACAGATTTTATTAACATACTTAGAAATACATATATAGCAAAGATCCCTCTTTAATACATATTCATCAGATTGATTCTAAGAAAAATGATGAACCGCTTTACTAAGGTAATATCACTACATTTTTTAATTTTCTTCTAAATGACTCTCATACTATAGGTTCATAAACAATGAGATTAAAATCATATATTTTCCTTCAACCTTAAACAATAAATATTTCACTATATCAATAATCTTTTTAGGAAAATATTTAATAATGAGACAGAGATTTGGATTTTTACATAATTTGCCTAGCTCCTGAGGTCATTATTGGTACTAGATAGAGTAGAAAGCATGAATTATAAATGAAAGAACATTAATATTGAAAAGAATATTTACCACATAATAAGTATATGACATACATATACAGATATGTATATGTGAAAATAGGTGAACTATAAATCTTGGCTGTTTTAAAAAATATTTATTTTTATTTTATGTGTATGACTTTTCCTTGAATGCCTGTATGTGTAGTATGTATATGCATGGAGCTCACAGAAGCTTAGGAGGCCATCAGAGCTCTAGGAACTAGATTTACTGATGACTTTGAGTAACTTCAAAGATGCAGGAAGCTGAGTCTCTTTTCTGTGCAAGATTAGCAAATATTGATAAAATGTTGAAAGTTCTTTATTTTTAACATTATTTTCTATCTAATTCTTTGCTAATAAATCTCTGAGAAATGAAGACAATCCGGAAAATATCATATAAGCTCAAAGAATTTAGGATAATCTAAAATAGCTTGTATATGCCCACTATTATTTGAAGGTAGAAAAAGCAGATGTTTCTTTTTAGTCTGTGATGCTGCGGGATATTCAATGTCTTCAATTGTATATTATCAAGGAGACTTTCATTTCCATACATGTTTGTGTTTTGACCTCAAGAAAGCACCGCTTACCCTTGAAAATTGGTACAATTTTGTGTACATGTTTTGATTTAGTCACAAATAGGGCAATGCATGCGGAATAAATTCTACAAACTGAAATCAATTATCTTACCTTTCAGCAGTATTTTTCAGAGGTAAAGTTGTATGTAGCTAATATCTTTGGTTTCAGTAATTCCAAGTTTCATATAAACTCAATTATATTTCATCTTCCCATAATTCCCATGGGTTTGGAATTGAATCAAGGTTATATTCCCTATGAGTTATCACACAGCTAGGATGAGTTTAACTGGAAACACAAGATGTCTGTATATTTTTAAGACTGTGAGATTAAAGGTAAATTCACATTGAGTCATTTGGCTTGAAAATGCCTAAGAAAGAACTAAGCAGGAGACATAGCAGCAGTGATCTTGAGCTGCTTGTGAATGCTCTGATATTATGTGCTCATCTTCATTTTTGAGTACTTCCTATAGCAGAATAGTTTTATTTTTCTGAATACAAAATTACTCGTTCATTTTTATATGTTGTCTTACCCCACAGAAAGAAAACAAACTTAAAGTAATGGAAACTCTTACACTGTCATCTGCTTTAATAGATTTTTTATTTAAATTTTATTTATTGAATATCATATTCATTTACATTTCCAGTGGTAAAACTTTCCTGATTCCTCCCCTCCCCAAAAACCCCAACCCTTCCTCCTACCCCCTGCCTCCATGTAAAAGCCCCTCCACCAAACACATTGCCACTTCCTCCGCCTCAATTTCCCTTTGTTGGAGAATCTATTGAGCCTTCTCCTGGCCAAGGACCACTTCTCCTACTGATGCCCAACAAGGCTTTAATAGATTTTTTTATAGGCTAATTTTTATGTTTGTCAGTGTCCCTTTTAAAATTTTATCTCTAAAGTAATGTGAAAGCAAATTATGCTTCTTTATAACCACTCTATATTAAAATCAATAAATATATTATAATTTTTTATTTCAAGGAAATCTTGGATATATCTTATATGATTCATTTATCTAGTAACATTTGCTTAGCTATAGCTAATATAACACTTGAATTGAGACAGAATACAGTGCAGCATAGGCTTGTCTTGAAAATTTGAAGTTGAGAGAGCACTTCAACTTGTTATCCCTCTGCTTACAAGCACATGTTTCTCTAACTCCAGAGAATCTGACAACTTCCTTTGACCTAAACAGGCATCTGCAAATACAACTCCCCAAGCAAAGACATGCAAATAATTATAACAGAAGTTAATATTTAAAAATATAAAAATGCCTAACTTTTGAAGTAGCAGAATATAACTTATGTGGCAGCCCAATACAACTTTACATGAGTCTAATTTCTGAATTAAGTTTTAAATAATTCGTATGTGCATCGAGTGGTAAAATGCTTTATTCAATTTCCTGACTTGCTTACTTAAGTTTTCCCTGTATTTCTTTAAGGGATTTAGGTGTATCCTCATTAAGAGCTTCTCCCTGTCTACCCATATTCTGTATTTCTTTAACAGAGTTGTTTATGTACTTTTTAAGGACCTCTATCATCTTCATGAGATCGTATTTTAGGTCAGAGCCTTGCTTTTCAGGTATTAAGTATTTAGGACTTGCTAAGTTGGGAGAACTGGGTTTTGATGGTGCCAATTGGCATTAGCTTCGGTAGCATATGCTATTTTGCTTGTTTCTTGCCATAAGGTTATTCCAGGTGTTAACTGGATTTGATGTCTAGTGGAGCCTGTCTGACCTGTTAACACATGAGCCTGGTTGTAACAGACCTCTTGGGAGTCAAGCTGTCTCTGGGTGTGGGAGGGTGTCTGGAGTACCACCTCTGCCCCAGGCCAAGTTCTGCATCAGAAACAAAATCCAAAATATCTAAGTTAACAAAACCATACATGATAATGGAAACATAACAGTATATAGTGAAGGAAATTCAGAGAATCCTGAAGACATACTTAAAAAAAAAACTTACTCTTAACAAATTGGAAAAACTAAAAGAAATGGATAATCTTCTCCATAGTTATCAATTAGCAAAGTTAAACCATGATATATTCCTCTAAAGAAATAGAAGCCATCATTATGAGGCTTCCAAATGTAGCCAAGTAATGACAGGTCTAGCTTGACATACATGCCATGAGAAGAAGGCCCCCTTTGATGAAGGATTATAAGAACCAGAGAGGTCAAGGACATCAAAGAAAACTCAGAGAAGCAACTTAACCTAATCTTATAGGCCTCACAGAGACTGAACCAACAGCCAGAGAGCCTGCATGAGTTTGCCTAAGGGCTTCTGCATATATATTATAATTGTTTACCTTGATCTTCTTGTAGAACTCCTACCAGTAGAAGCAGGAACAGTCTCTGATTTGTTTGACTGCTTTGGGACCTGCTAGTTCTTTATTTATCCTCAAAAGACTTACTGCAATTTGATATGCCAAGTTTGATTAATAACCATGTGGGACCTGTTATTTTGTAAAGGCAAATACTGAATGAATAGATGGGGGTAGGTCAGAAGGAGGGACTTGGAGAGAAGGAGAGAGGTAAAGTGCATTGGGATATGATATATTAGATAATAATATAATTTAAACAAGTATCTAAAACAAACAAATGAACACAAAGAAAACAATGGTCCAGATGGCTTTGACTCAGAATTCTACTAAACATACAATTTAATAGCAATAGTCCTCAATTTATTAGAAAAACAGAGGGAATATTGTTCAACTCACTTGATGAGTGAACAGTTAACTTTTAATATACAAACCATGTGATGATTCAATATAGAAAGAGAATTACAGACCAATTTTCAGTACAAATATGCAATAAAATACTTGCAAACTTAAACCAAGAATGAATCATTTAGTTCACTCATGATGATAAGATTGGTTCCATTCCAAATATGCAAGTATGGTTAATATAGGATAATTAGTAAATATTTTGCACCATATAAACTGAAAATAAAAAAGGAT
Organism: Apodemus sylvaticus; assembly: GCF_947179515.1. NCBI lineage: Eukaryota > Metazoa > Chordata > Mammalia > Rodentia > Muridae > Apodemus > Apodemus sylvaticus. The sequence goes on along the minus strand of NC_067479.1, from coordinate 35,932,765 downwards.
CTGATCACCTAATTAGACAATGGAAAAGCCTTCCAAAAATTCAATACCCCTTCATAATAAAATTCCCAGAGAAATAAGGGTTGAAGGGACATAGCTAAATAAAATAAAAGTAATTTGCAGCAACCCTACATCAAATTAAGTCAAGAAAAACTCCAAGTAATTCTACAAAAATCAGAAACAAGATAAGGCTATCCACTCTTCCCATATTTTTTCAATATTGTACATGAGGTTCAAGCTAGATTAATAAGACCATAGAAATAGACGAAGGGGATACAAATTACCAAGGAAGAAGTTACAGTATCATTATTAGCAAATGATATAATAAGATAGTATACATTGTGACCCTTGCAACTGCACTAATGAACAACTACAGCTGATAAACATTTTCGGCAATGTAGCTTGGTACAAAATTAATTCAAAAAATTATTGCTTCCCTATATATAAACAATTGATGGATTGAGAAAAAATAGACAACAGCCTGCACAATAGCCTCAAAAATATAATATATAGTGGACTAAAACTAACCAGGTAAATGAAAAACTTGTATGATAAAACATTCAAGTCTTTGAAGAAAGGACTTGAAAAATGAATCAGAAGATGAAAAGATCTTCTATGCTCATTGATTGACAGAATTAATATGACAAAATATGGTTTTCTTTACCAAAACAATCTACAGATTCATTGTAATCCCAATCAATTTTAACTGCAATACTTTACAGACCTTAAAAGGACAATTTTCAACTTTATTTGGAAATACAAAAGCAAACTCAAGTTACTTAAAACTATCTTGAACAATAAAAGACCTTCTAGACATTATAACCATCCCTCATTTAAAGTTGTACTACAGAGATGATATAGTAATAAAAAGCACATGGTATTTGCATTAAAAAGACACATTGTCTATGGAATAGAATTGAAGACTCATGAAGATATAAATTCACAAATCTGTGAGCATCTTATTTTTTATAATGAAGATATAAATATATACTGAAGAATAAAAATCTTCATCAAATTGTGCTGGTCAAACTGGATGGCTACATGCAAATCCATTCATATGTATCCATTTATTTAAAACTCAAGTTCAAGTAGAACAAAGACGTTACCATAAACCCAGACACACAGAACTTGATAGAAAAGTTTATGAGAAATAACCTCAAACACATTGACACAGGTGACATTTTTCTAAAGAGAACACCAATAGCATAGGTTTTAGGATCAACAATTAATATATGGGGCCTCCCAAAACTAAAAATCTTTTGTAGGGCAAAGGACACCATAAACTGTGCAAAGTGACAGCTTATACAATGGGAAATATTTTTAACATCTCCATTCTGATAGAGGTCTAATATCCAAAATATATATTCAAGAAAGTAGATATCAAAAAAACCAAAATAATTCAATTAAAAATAGGGTACAGATCAAAGCAGAGATATCTCAATAGAAGAATATCAAATGGGTGAGAGACATTTAAAGAAATTTTCAACATCCTTAGTAATCAGGAAGATGCAACTACTTTGAGATTCAATCTTAGACCTGTCAGAATGTCTAAGAGCAGTATCCCAAGTGATATTGGCAAAAGTTTGGGGAAAGAGAATGGTCTTCAGTTTCTGGTAAGAGTATACATTTTTACAGTCACTATGGTAATCAATATGGCTATTCCTCAGAATAATGGAAATCAATCAATTCAAGACCCAGATATAGACTGGTATAGTAGACCAGCTATACTACTCTTGTGCATGTACCCGAAGTATACTCCACCCTAACAAAAGAACAATTGATCAACTATGAGCAGTGTGGCTCTGTTCAAAAAGGTCATAAAGTAGGGACAACCTAAATGTCCATAATCCACAAAAGAGAAAGAAAAAATAGGTTTAGATATTGTGGTATATTTACAAAATGTTGTATTACTCAGTGGTTAAAAAAAAAAATTATAAAATTTGCCAAAAGAAAAAAAGTCATCCTGAGTGTGGTCACTCAGACCCAGGAAAAAATACATGGTAATTATTCAATTTATAAGCAGATATTAGCTGATAAATGCATGTTAGTCAAGCTACAATCCACAAACCCAGAGATGGTCGGTCAAGAGGAATAATCCAGAGGGAGCACATGGTTCTCTCTGGGAAGGAGAAATAGAATATTGGTTGGGGGGGGGGGGTAAGGGAGGATCAGGATTAGATCTGGAATTATCAGGTGGAGTTGAAGGGATGAAGGGAGAAACTGCTGGGAGAGATAGCAAAAGTGGGGAGCATTGTAGGTGGTGTGTAGAACTAGTATAGGGAAGCTTCCTGTAATCTGTGAGAGCGACACTACCTAGAATTCCTAGTATGGGAGAAGATGGAGCTTGAACTATCCATTTTAGTAGCCAGGTAATTTGTTGAGACTGGGTTGCTTTTATTGAGTTGTTTGCTCATGGTTCCTGTGAGGATTATTAAACAAGCCAAGCTAATGCTTGGATAGCAGGTCACTCTGAAAACTGCCAGCAGGAACCCATTTCTTAAATAAGTTCTACACAGCTCATTGAATGTAGCTTTTGACTGAAACAGCCTTCAAGCCTACATTCTGATCTCTGTGATGTGAGAAGATAGTCTGGAGCTTATGGAAAGAGAAATCTGGACAGCAACCCACGCATAATATCCTGGACCTACAATCTTTCCTGCTTGTAATGTCAGTTGGAGAAATGATTGAACAGAAATTGTATGGGAATATAAGGACAGAGAAAAAGGAGGGAGGTGATTGGAGAATGGATGGAGAGAAGAAGGTTTATGGGACATATGGGGAGGGGGGATCCGGGAAAGGTGAAATCATTTGGAATGTAAACAAAGAATATAGAAAATAAAAATATTTTAAAAAATACTAAAAAAAAAAAAAGAAATTGTAGGAGTGGGCAACCAATGTTTGTTTTAATGGGAGGTCCATAACCCAAAGCCCTATACTATGGCCAGGAGCCTGAGACTTCATAGCAGAGAGACAAAGGTAAGAGTCTAAATCAAACAAATTCATGAAATGATTCTTAATGATATTTCTCTATGATCCTATATTGATGTTTTCTCCAGTGGTCAAAAGAGAGACTACCTCCAGCAATAGATTGGAGCAGGTACAAGAAACAAGATCATACATCATGTAAAGAGAAAGTCTAAACTAGTGGTCTCCTGTTTGATGCTTGTATATTTGAGGTCTGGTCTTTTCTGAAGAGGAATCAAGGAGATGGGTCTCATAGAAAGGGGAAGTGGTAGATAGCTGATAGGAATTAAAGCAGGAAAACTATACTTGTAATGTATTGTATGAAAAAAGAATTTGGTTTCAAAAATGAATGAATAAGTGAATGTTAAACCTTTTGAAATACTTAAAACTATAATTATAAGCAGTCCTTTCATTACATGAATGTTAACATAGCCTATAGATTTTTCCTTTTAAACATAATATCCCAAAAAGATTCATAAATGTATATCAAGAATTTTCTCCTAGTGTGTTAATCATTAGATTATTACAGACGTGTGTGATAGCACTTATCTGTGAGTACTCTCCTGTTAGACCCCTGCAATCCTTTCTTTTTGCCAAAATAAAAGAATTACAGCTGTCCACCCCTGTAAGCAACTTGAATTCATCCTTGGCATATTGTCCTTCTGCTTAATTTTTACTGTCTTAAATTAATACAATAAAATTCCCTTCTTACTAAAGAGGAAGTCAATGAAAGTGGTGTCTCAATATTTTCTCTGAAATTTGACTATTGATTCAAATTAGAGTCAAATTAATTTATCAATTTATCTTAACACCTACGTACTGAAATGTATACTTCGGTATATTTATTAAGTTCTTTATTCTGTATTTAAGCTGTTTTTAAGGCAACATAGTAACTTTAAAAGAAAATATTTATCCTTGAATCATGATTAAAACTTTAGCTATAGTAAAAAAAAGTGCAGGGAACTCGTCTGAATCTTGATGAAAGTAAACAGACCTAACATTGCCCTTACATCGGAGATTCTGAAAGTCTGTGGAAATAAATGAAATGGCTGTTCACATAATTCTTCAGAAATGAAAAAGAAACTATTTGTTTTTGGTTTGGTGTTGACTCATGTTCCTCAGCTCAAATCCATGTCCTTCTGGAACTTATGGAGGTGATCTTATAAAATATGAATTTGACAGATGTCAACAAAGTAAGATGAATTAAATTTGAGCTATGGTGGATTGTACACAGAGGCCACTGTTCTTATTTGAAAAGAACAATTTGAAAGAATGATGTGATTCAGAACACAGAATTATGAAACCAAAAGCAAAAGAACACCAAAGAGAGCTGAATGAATGAATTCATGGAAGAAAACAAGCCCTATTTATCTGTCCCCTGGACTATTAAATTCTGGATTTAAATTTGACTAAGCATAAAATAAAACAGAGATGAGTGTCAATGTCTAAGCCAGTAGAAGCTATTAATTGGAAACAAATTCAACCTAAGGCATACATACAGAAAGCTGGGCTATTTCTCCCTTTTGACATTGGGCTCTTCATAGTTTGACCTGTCAAGTACACATGAACATCCATGGCTCTTATTATTAATGTTTATGTGCTATAAAGCTAGCTGCATCACAAATGGAATGTGCCTTCCTTGCAGAAAGGCCCCTCTGACACAAGACAGTTAAATGAGATGAATGAATTTAAAAATATATAAGGGAAATGAGACGGTAAACTGTTTAAAACTTTATTATATTACAGAATCTATTAGTTGCTTATAAATTGTACAAAATGCCTGTGCTCTATTAATCAGAAGATTGTGATGTGTCAACAGGCTGGCTAATTTTCCTGGAGTTTATAAAACAGTTGCCACTGTGGAAGGTTTTTTGGCATTAATTAAAAAGTTGATAAAACATAGCTTCAAACTCTGTGTGTCAGATGTACAGAACACGTGCTTTCAGTATGTCAGTGGCATTGGCTGGGCACTTGCATTAGTGATAGTTGCTCTGCCTGAACAACTGTGAAATGGGGTGAGATCCAGTCATGGTTCATTCTTACTTCAGAGGTTTAGTTCTTTGGAATTTTGATTGACTGGCACATTCTATCACTGTCATAATTTAAATTATTCAGTTAAAACATGATTTGATATTCTAGGCCTTTTCTTTTTTAAAAAAAAATGAGAAGAAGGTAAAGAATTGTAAAGATCTGGGACTTCTTTGTGGCATTGTAAAAGTAAATAAGCCACTGTGAAAGAAAAAAAAAAAAAACAACAGAGAGAAAGCAAGCCTCTATTCATTCTCAGAGTTTGAGAGGATATGTGCTGGCCAACACATTGCTCTCAAACTCTTTCAAAACAAAATTTAATGTTTATAGAACTGCCGAATGAGATCACCAAATCAATTATGCATGACTCACACAGGCTCACAGAGACTGAGGCAGCAAACTAGTGGTTTGCCTGGGCCTGCGCCAGACTGTTAGTGTGGGGTTTTGAGGGACTCCTAAGAGTGGCAACAGTCATAGCTCTAACTCGTTTGCCTGCTTTGGAGACTCTTTTCCTCTTATTGCTTAGTCTTAGCCAGCCTCCTCGGTATGAAGGTTTTTGCCTTTTCTTATTTTATCTTGCTTTGCCCAGTTTGGTTGTTGTCTTTTGGAAGCCTGTTCTTTTCTGATTAGGAAATGGAGGAGAGGTTGATTTAGGGGAGGGGAGATGTGAGAATAGATCTAGGAGTGGATGGGATTTGTTTTGTTAGAGAATAACCTATTTTCAATAAAATTTAAAAGAAATAAAAGAAATCCTCATGGGTTATTGCCCTTACCTTAACATTTTTGTAGTTTAACGTCCGAAAAGTAATTTCTTTTTTTTTCTTTTATTGAATATTTTCTTTATTTACATTTCAAATGTTATTCCGTTTCCTGGTTTCTCCTCTGGAAACCTCTTATCCCCTTCCCCTCCCCCTGTATCTATGAAGGTACTCACCCACTCACTCCAGCCTACCCTGCACTGGCATTCCCCTACACTGGGGCATCGAACACCCTCAACCCCAAAGGCCTCTCCCACTGATGTCCAACAAGGTCTCTGCCACATATGTGGCCGGAGTCATGGGTCCCTCCATGTGTAAACTTTGCTTAGTGGTCCAGTCACCAGGAACTCTGAGGGACTGACCGGTTGACACTGTTGCTGTCCCCATGGGGCTGCAAACCCTCTGCTCCTTCAGTCCCTTCTCCAATTCTTCCAGTGGCACATTGCTCAGTCCAAGGGTTGGCTGCAAGCATCTGCCCCCATATTTGTCAGGCTCTGACAGAGCCTCTCATTAGATAGCCGTATCAGGCTCCTGTCAGCATGCACTTCCAGGCGTGTGAAAATAAAATGCCCTGCTAAGTTTTTGAAGGAAGGACTCACAGGGACTGGCAGATTCTCATGTTATCAGAAAAAAAGAAAAGAAAAAAATCATGCTTTTTTTTTGCTAGAACAATGGTAAAATATTAATATTTAGAGAACTCCATTCATGTGGATATCAACATTTAACCTTATGCCTGTATCTTGAAGTCTCTCTCCTATCCTTTCTTTTATCTTACTTGTCCTAATGGCTTAAAATGCCTTCATGCATTTTAAGTTGATTTTTGGCATAGCAACTCATATATAGATCTAATTCCGTAAGTTTATACATGGTTATTGGCGTTTCCTTGTACTAATTGCTGGAAAAATAGTCTTTTACCCAATTTTGGCTATAGTTTTCAAAATTAGCAGGGCAAAATTATATGGAATTAACTCTGAGAATTCTATTCTATTTCATTGGCTTACTCATCAAATATATTTTCTGGTATCAAGATTTTCATATTTTGGTTCTATAAAGTAACTTTAAGTTTTGATAATACCTCCAGGGTAATTCATTTACTCAGGAAATGTTAGGATATCTGAGGTCTTGTGAACATCTAGGTGTGTTTTGAGATTTTATTTTCTATTTCTTTTATGAATGTCATTAAAAATTTGATAGAGAATTCATTAAATTAGTAACTTACTTTTGCCTTTCTCATTTTTTAATTTTAATGGTGCACAAGTATGGGAGGTATTTTCACATTCTAGTGTCTTCTTTAATTCCATTTTTTACTGTTCTAAAGTTTCATTAAAGATCCTTTGTTCTTTCTTTATATATGCATTGCAAGACAATTTTTCCCTGGGGTAATTGTAAAGAGAATTCTTTCTCTGATATCTTTCTTAGCAAGTTCACTCTTTGATATTGATATGAAGCCTGCTTAAAGATCAGATCTAAAGTTTTTTCTTGTGAAATATTTAGTATCTCAAGTGTAGACATCTATAATCCGTAAATATGGATATATTTAATTCTTTTTTATTATATATTTTATTTTCTAAATTATTTGTTTACATTCCAAATGATTTCCTCTTTCCCAGTTCCCCCCTCCCCATATGTCCCATAAACCTTCTTCTCTCCACCCATTCTCCAATCATCTCGCTCCTTTTTCTCTGTCCTGGTACTCCCCTCCAATGCTAGATCAAGACTTTCCAGGATCAGGACCCTCTCCTTACTGTTTCATGGGAGTCATTTCTTATGCTAATTATGCCTTGGGTATTCAGAAATTCTGGAAAAATTAATATCTACTTATCAGAGATTGAATTCCATGTGTATTGCTTTGTGATTGGGTTACCTCACTTAGGATGATATTTTTCAGATCCAACCGTTTGCCTAAAAATTTCATGAATTCATTGTTTTTAATTGCTGAGTAGTATTCCATTGTGTAAATATACCACATTTTCTGTATCCATTCCTCCACTGAGGGATATCTGGGTTCTTTCCAGCTTCTGGCTATTATAAATAAGGCTGCTATGAACATAATGAAGCATGTGTCTTTATTGCATGCTGGAGAATCCTTTGGTTATATGCCCAGGAGAGGTATAGCAGGGACCTCTGGAAGTGACATGTCCAGTTTTCTGAGGAACCGCCAGACTGATTTCCAAAGGGGTTGTACCATCTTACAACCCCAACAGCAGTGGAGAAGTGTTCTTCTTTCTCCACATTCTCACCAACAACTGCTGTCTCCTGAGATTTTAACCTTAGCCATTCTGAAAGGTGTAAGGTGAAATCTCAGAGTTGTTTTGATTTGCATTTCTCTAATGACAAATGATGTTGAGCATTTCTTAAGGTACTTCTCGGCCATCCAAATTTATTGACAGGAAAATTCTTTGTTTAGATTAGTACCCCAATTTTTAATAGGGTTATTTGGTTACCTGGGGTCTAACTTCTTGAGTTCTTTGTATATATTGGATATTAGCCCTCTATCAAATGTAGGGTTGGTGAAGATTTTTTCCCAATATGTAGGTTGCCATTTTGTACTTTTGACAGTATCCTTTGTCTTACCAAAACTTTGTAATTTTATGAGGTTCCATTTGTCAATTCTTGATCTAAGAGCATAAGCTATTGGTGTTCTGTTCAGGAACTTTTCCCCTGTGCCCATCTCCTCAAGGGTTTTCCCCAGTTTCTTTTCTATTAGTTTCAGTGTGTTTGGCTTTACATGGAGGTCCTTGATCCCACTTGGAGTTGAGTTTAGTACAAGGAGATAAGAATGTATCAATTCGCATTTTTCTGCATGCTGACCTCCAGTTGAACCAGCACCATTTGTTGAAAAGGCTATCTTTTTTCCACTGGATGTTTTCTGCTCCTTTGTCAAAGATCAAGTGACCATATGTGTGTGGATTCATTTCTGGGTCTTCAATTCTATTCTATTGGTCCACTTGCCTGTCACTGTGCCACTACCATGCAGTTTTTAAGGCTATTGCTCCTTAGTATTGCTTGAGGTCTGGGATACTGAATCCCCATGAAGTTCTTTTACTGTTAAGAATAGTTTTAGCTGTACCAATTTGCAACCCCACCAGCAGTGGAGGAGTGTTCCTCTTTCTCCACACCCTCTCCAACACCTGCTGTCTCCTGAGTTTTTAATCTTAGCCATTCTGACTGGTGTAAGGTGAAATCTCAAGGTTGTTTTGATTTGCATTTCCCTAATGACTAATGAAGTTGAGTATTTTTAAGATGCTTCTCCGCCATTAGAAGTTCTTCAGGTGAGAATTCTTTGTTTAACTCTGTACCCCATTTTTTAATAGGGTTGTTTGATTTTCTGGAGTCTAACTTCTTAAGTTCTTTATATCTATTGGATATTAGCCCTCTATCTGATGTAGTAGCCCTCAATCAGTCTGGCGGTTCCTCCGAAAACTGGGCACATCACTTCCAGAAGATCCTGCTATACCACTCCTGGGCATATACCCAGAGGATTCCCCACCATGTAATAAGGATACATGCTCTACTATGTTCATAGCAGCCCTATTTATAATTACCAGATGCTGGGAAGAACCCAGGTATCCCTCAACAGAAGAGTGGATGCAAAAAATGTGATGTATCTACACAATGGAGTACTATTCAGCCATTAGAAACAATGAATTCATGAAATTCTTAGGCAAATGGATGGACCTAGAAAACATCATTCTAAGTGAGGTAACCCAGACTCAAAAGGTGAATCATGGTATGCACTCACTAATAAGTGGATATTAACCTAGAAAACTGGAATACCCAAAACATAATCCACACATCAAATGAGGTACAAGAAAGGAGGAGTGGCCCCTTGTTCTGGAAAGACTCAGAGAAGCAGTATTTGGCAAAACCAGAACGGGGAAGTGGGAAGGGGTGGGTGGGAGAACAGGGGGAGAGAAGGGGGCTTATGGGACTTTCGGGGAGTGGGGGCTAGAAAAGGGAAAATCATTTGAAATGTAAATTAAAAATATATCGAATAAAAAAAAGGGAAAAAAAGAAAAAAAAAGAATAGTTTTAGCTATCCTGTGTTTTTTGTTATTCCAGATGAATTTGAGAATTGCTTTTTCTAACTCTGTGAAGAACTGAGTTGGGATTTTGATCAGTATTCTGTTGAATCTGTGGATTGCTCTTGGCAAGATGGCCATTTTAACTATAATAATCCTGCCAATCCACAAGCATGGAAGATTTTTCTATTTTCTGAGGTCTTCTTTGATTTCCTTCTTCAGAGACCTGATGTTCTTGTCATATAGATCTTTCACTTGTTTGGTTAGAGTCACACCAAGATACTTTATATTGTTTGTGGCTATTGTGAAGGGTGTCATTTCCCTAACTTCTTTCTCAGCCTGCTTATTCTTTGAGTATAGGAAGGCAACTGATTTGCTTGAGTTGGTTTTATACCCTGCCACTTTGCTGAATTTGTTTATCAGCTGAAGGAGTTCCCTGGTGGAGGTTTTTGGGTCACTTAAGTATACTATCATGTCATCATGTATTGATAATTTGACTTCCTCCTTTCCAATTTGTATCCCTTTGACTTCCTTATGTTGTTGAATTGCTCTAGCTAGAACTTCAAGTACTATATTGAAAAGATATGGAGAGAGAGGACAGCCTTGTCTAGTTCCTGGTTTTAGTGGGGTTGCTTCAAGTTTCTCTCCATTTAGTTTGATGTTCACTCCTGGTTTCCTGTATATTGCTTTAAATATGTTTAGGTATGGGCCTTGAATTCTTGTTCTTTCCAAGACTTTTGGCATGAAAGGATGCTGAATTTTGTCAAATGCTTGTTCAGCATCTAATGAAATGATCATAGGGTTTTTTTTTTCTTTCAGTTTGTTTATGTAGAGGATTGCATTGATGGATTTCCGTATATTGAACAATCCCTGCAACCCTGGGATGAAACCTACTTAATCATGGTGGATGATTGTTTTGATGTGTTCTTGGATTCGGTTGGCAAGAATTTTATTAACTATTTTTGCATCGATATTCATAAGAGAAACAGGCCTGAAGTTCTCTCTTTCTTTGTTGGATCTTTGTGTGGTTTTGGTATCAATATAATTGTGGCTTCATAGAACAAGTTAGGTAGTGTACCTTCTGTTTCTATTTTGTGGGATAGTTTGAAGAGTATTCGTGTTAGGTCTTCTTTAAAGGTCTGATAGAATTCTGCACTGTAGCCATATGGTCCCGTGCTTTTTTTTGGTTGGGAGACTTTCTATGACCCCTTTTATTTTTTAGGGGACTGTTTAGATGATCTATTTGATCCTGATTTAATTTTGGTGTTTGATCTGTCTAGGAAACTGTCCATTTCCTCCAGATTCTCCAGTTGTGTTGAGTATACGCTTTTGTAGTAGGATCTGATGATTTTTTGATCTTCCTCAGTTTTTGTTGTTATATCTCCCTTTTCATTTCTAATTTTGTTAATCTGGATACTGTATCTGTGCCCTTTTGTTAGTCTGGCTAAGGGTTTATCTATCTTGTTGATTTTCTCAAAGAACCAGCTCCTGGTTTTGTTGATTTTTTGTATGGTTCTCTTTGTTTCTGCTTGATTGATTTCAGCCCTAAGCTTGATGATTTCCTGCCTTCTACTCTTCCTGGGTGAAATAGCTTCTTTTTGTTCCAGGGCTTTCAGGTGTGTCATTAAGCTGTTAGTGTATGCTCTCTCCATTTTTTTTTTGGAGGTGCTCAGGGCTATGAGTTTTCCTCTTAGCACTGCTTTCATTGTGTCCGATAGATTTGGGTATGTTGTGTCTTCATTTTCATTAAATTTTAAAAAGTCTTTGATCTCTTTCTTTATTTCTTCCTTGACCAAGGTATCATTGAGTAGAATATTATTCAGTTTCTACATGTATGTGGGCTTTTTGTTGTTTTTGTTGTTACTGAAGACCACTATTACTCCATACTGATCTGATAGGAGGCATGGGATTAGTTCGATCTTCTTATATTTGTTGAGGTCTGTCTTGTGACGAATTATATGATCGATTTTGGAGAAGGTACCATGAGGTGCTGAGAAAAAGGTATATTCTTTTGCTTTAGGATAAATGTTATATATATATATATATATATATATATATATATATATATATATATATATATATATATATATATATATATATATATATATAAAATCTAATTGGTCCAAAGGTTCAATTAGTTTCACTGTGTCGCTGTTCAGTTTCTGTTTTCCTGATCAGTCCATTGAGGAAAGTGCAGTGTTGAAGGCACCCACAATTATTGTGTTAGGTGCAATGTGTGCTTTGAGCTTTAGTAAAGTTTCTTTTATGAATGAGGGTGCACTTCCATTTGGCGCATAGATGTTCAGGATTGAGAGTTCTTCATGGTGTATGTTTAGTTTGACCAGCAAGAAGTGTCCCTTAGAGTCTCTTTTGATGACTTTGAGTTGAAAGTCAACTTTATCTGATATTAGAATGACTACTCCAGCTTGTTTCCTGAGACCATTTGCTTGTAAAATTGTCTTCCACCCTTTTACTCTAAGGTAGTGTTTTTCTTTCACACTGAGGTGTGTTTCCTCTATGCAGCAAAATGTAGGTTCCTGTTTATGTATTCAGTCTGTTAGCCTATGTCTTTGTATTGGGGAACTGAGTCCATTGATGTTAAGAGATATTAAGTAATAGTGATTCCAGATGAATTTGAGAATTGATTTTTCTAACTCCAAGAAGAACTGAGTTGGGATTTTGAAAGGGATTACATTGAATCTGTAGATTGCTTTTGGCAAGATGGCCATTTTAGCTATATTAATCCTGTCAATCCAAGAGCATGGCAGATTTTTTTCCATTTTCAGAGGTCTTCTACCATTTCCTTCTTCAGAGACCTAAAGTTCTTCTCATACAGATCTTTTATATGTTTGGCTAGAGTCACACCAAGATACTTTATATTGTTTGTGGCTATTGTGAAGGGTGTCATTTCCCTAACTTCTTTCTCAGCCTGTTTATCCTTTGAGTATAGGAAGGCTACTGATTGTCTTGAGTTGATTTTATAACCAGCTACTTTGCTGAAGTTGATTATCAGCTGTAGAAGTTCTTTGGTGGAGTTTTTTGGGTACTGAAATATACTATCATGTCATCTGCAAATAGTGATAACTTGATTTCTTCCTTTCCAATTTTTTTCCCTTTGATTCCCTTATGGTGTCTAATTGCTCTAGCAAGAACTTCAAGTACTATATTGAAAAGATATGGAGAGGCAGGACAGCCTTGTCTAGTCCCTGATTTTAGTGGGATTGCTTCAAGTTTCTCTCCATTTAGTTTGATATTGGCTACTGGTTTACTGTATATTGCTTTAACTATGTTTCGGTATGGGCCTTCATTTCCTGTTCTTTCCAAGACTTTCAGCATAAAAGGATGCTGAATTTTGTCAAATGCTTTTTCAGCATCTAATGAAATGATCATGTATTTTTTTCTTTGAGTTTGTTTATGTAGGTGATTGCATTGATGGATTTCCTTTTATTGTAGCATCCCTGCAACGCTGGGATGAAATCTACTTGATCATGGTGGATGATCATTTTGATGTGTTTTTTGATTCGGGTGGCAAGAATTTTATTAACTATTTTTGCATCGATATTCATAAGGGAAATTGGGAATAACAACAACAACAACAAAAAACAGGATAGCTAAAACTATTCTCAACAGTAAAAGAGCTTCTGGGGGAATCAATATCCCAGACCTCAAGCAATGCTACAGAGCAATAATGTTAAAAACTGCATGATATTGGCACAGCAGCAGACAAGTGGACCAATGGAAGAGTATTGAATATCCAGAAATGAATCCACAGACCTATGGTCACTTGATCTTTGACAAAGGAGCAGAAAACATCCAGTGGGAAAAATATAGCCTTTTCAACAAATGGTACTGATTCAACTGGAGGTCAGCATGCAGAAGAATGCGAATTGATCTATTCTTATCTCCTTGTACTAAGCTCAACTCCAAGTGGATCAAGGACCTCCACATAAAACCAGACACACTGAAACTAATAGAAAAGAAACTGGGAAAAATCCTTGAGGAGATGGGCACAGCGGAAAAGTTCCTGAACAGAACACTAATAGTTTATGCTCTAAGATCAAGAATTGACAAATGTGATCTCATTAAATTACAACGTTTCTGTAAGGCAAAGGACACTGTCAAAAGGACAAAATGGCAACCAACAAACTGGGAAAAGATCTTCACCAACCCTACATCCGATAGAGGGCTAATATCCAATATATACAAAGAACTCAAAAAGTTAGGCCCCAGGGAACCAAATAACCCTATTAAAAAATGCGGTGCAGATCTACACACAAAAAAAATTTCACCTGAAGAAATTCAGATGGCTGAGAATCACCTTAAGAAATGCTCAACATCATTAGTCATTAGGGAAATGCAAATCAAACAACCCTGAGATTTCACCTTACACCAGTCAGCATGCCTAAGGTTAAAATCTCAGAAGTCAGCAGGTTTTGAAGATGATGTGGAGAAAGAGGAACACTCCTCCACTGCTGCTGGGGTTGCAAGATGGTACAACCACTCTGGAAATCAGTCTGGCATTTCCTCAGAAAAGTGAACATGACACTTCCGGAGGATACTGCTATACCACTCCTGGGCATATACCCAGAGGATTCCCTGGCATGCAATAAGGACACATGCTCAACTATGTTCATAGCAGCCTTATTTATAATAGCCAGAAGCTGGAAAGAACCCAGATGTCCTTCAATGAATGAATGGATTTAGAAAATGTGGTATATTTACACAATGGAATACTACTCAGCAATGAAAAACAATGAATTCATGAATTTGTAGGCAAATGTTTGGAACTGGAAAATATCAACCTAAGTGAGGTAACCCAATCACAAAAGAATATACATGGTATGCAATCACTGATAAGTGGATATTAACTAGCCCAGAAGCTATGAATATCCAAGACACAAGTAGCATATCAAATGACTCCCATGAAGAAGTAAGAAGAAGGACCTGATCCTGGAAAGGCCTGATCCAGCATGGTTGGGGAATACCAAGACAGAAAAAAAAAAAAAAAAAAAAAAAAAAAAAAAAAAAAACCAAGGAAGGTGATTGGAGAATGGGTGTAGAGAATGCTTATGGGACATATGGAGTGGGGGGAACTGGAAAAGGGGCAAGCATTTGGAATGTAAACAAAGAATTTAGAAAATAAAAAAAAAAGGAATAGTGATTATTACGTCCTGTCATTTTGGATGTTATTTTTTAAATTTGGGTATCTTCTTTTGGGTTTAATAAAAGAAGGTTACTATCTTGATGTTTCCAGTGTGAGGTTTCCCTCCTTGTATTGGTGTTTTCCTCCTATTATCCTTTGTAGGGCTGGGTTTGTGGAAAGATATTGGGTAAACTTGGTTTTTTTTCATGGAATATCTTAGTTTCTCCATCTATGGTGATTGAGAGTTTTGCTGGGTATAGTAGTTTTGGCTGGCATGTGAGTCTGCATGAGATCTGCCCAGAATCTTCAAGCTTTCATAGTCTCTGGTGAGAAGTCTGGTGTGATTCTGATAGGTCTTTCTTTATATGTTACTTGGCCTTTTACTCTTACTGCCTTTAATATTCTCTCTTTGTTTAGTACTTTGGAGTTTTTGATTATTATGTGACGGGAGGTATTTCTGTGCTGGTCCAATCTGTTTGGAGTTCTGTAGGCTTCTTTTATATTCATGGGCATCTCTCTCTTTAGGTTAGTGAAGTTTTCTTCCATTATTTTATTGAAGATATTTTCTAGACCTTTCAGTTGTAAATCTTCACTTTCATCTATTCCTATAATCCTTAAGTTGGGTCTTCTCATTGTGTCCTGGATTTCCTGGATCTTCTGGGATACAAGCTTTTTGCATTTTGCATTTTCTTTGACTGTTGAGTCAATGGTTTGTATGGTATCTTCAGCATCTGAGATTCTTTCTTCCATCTCTTATATTCTGTTGTTGATGTTTGCATCTATGGCCCCTGATTTCTTCTCACGGTTTTCTATCTCCAAAGGTGTCTCCCTTTGTGATTTCTTAGTTGTTTCTACTTCTGATTTTAGATCCTGGATGGTTTTGCTTAGCTCCTTCACTTGCTTATTTGTGTTTTCCTGTAATTCTTTAAGAGATTTTTGTGTTTCCTCTTTCATGACCTCAGCCTGTTGACCAAAGTTCTCCTGTATTTCTTTATGTAATTTTTGTGTTTCCTCCTTAATAGCTTCTGTATTCTCCTGAATTTCTTTCAATGATATTTGTGTTTCTCTCATAAGGACTTCTAACTTTTGATCCATTTTCTCCTGAATTTCTTTAAGAGGTTTATTTATGTCCTTCATGTGATCCTGTAACAGCATCATGACCAGTGATTTTAAATCCAAATCTTGTTTTTCTGGTATGTTGGGGTATCCAGGATATGCTGTTAATGTTGAGTTGGGTTAAGATGCTGCCATATTGCCTTGATTTCTGTTAGTAACATTCCTACGTTTGCCTTTTGCCATCTAGTTCTCAATGATGTTAGTTGGTCTTGTTGTCAATGCTGGACTTACCAGTGCAAGCTGCCTCTTCTCATCTGGACTCCACGTGCACAGCTGACTGCCTGCACTGCCTGCAGAAGGGGTGCTGTGGCCCAGGTTGTTCCTGATCTCAAAGCAGAGACCTGAAGATTCAGCCAGAGGCCTCAGGACTGGATCCTCTGCTCTGTGGGGCAGGATTCACCAGAGCATGTTGCTTCTTCCCAGCTGGCCTCTGGGTGCACAGCTGGCCTCTTGCACTTCCTGGAGTCTGTGTGCTGTGGCCCAGGCTGTTCCGAGATCCTGAAGCAGAGACCAGAAGGCTCCCACCAGAGGCCTCAGGACTGGATCGTCCACTCTGCAGGGCTAGACTCTATTTAACTCTTTTATTAACAATTTCCATCTCTTTTACTTCCTCTGCTTTTCTTTGCTTTTTGTTCTAGCTATGACTGAAAAGAACTATGTGGCAAAAAGTATAAAACATTTGATGTGTGGATTATGTTTTGGGTATTCCAGTTTTCTAGGTTAATAACCACTTATTAGTGAGTGCATACCATGATTCACCTTTTGAGTCTGGGTTACCTCACTTAGTATGATGTTCTCTAGCTCCATCCATTTGCCTAAGAATTTCATGAATTCGTAAACATAATCCACACATCAAATGAGATACAAGAAGAAAGGAGGAGTGGTCCCTGGTTCTGGAAAGACTCAGTGAAACAGCATTCGGCAAAACCAGAACGGGGAACTGGGAAGGGGTGGGAGGGAGGACAGGGGAAGAGAAGGGGGCTTACGGGACTTTCGGGGAGTGGGGGGGCTAGAAAAGGGGAAATCATTTGAAATGTAAATAAATTATATCGAATAAAAAAATTTTTTAAAAAAAGTATAAAACATGAGCAACCTTGTTCTGTTCTTAATTTTAGTTTAAATGCCCTGCAATTTCACGGTTGTGTGTGTTGCACATGATGTAAGATCATGGCTGAACTGTTAAAAAAGATTAAATATCATCATCATCATCATCATCATAGTCATCATATGAAACCCTTTCAGGTTGAGATGCATATTCCTTTTACCTCTACTCTACTTAGTTACATAATGAAGTTAGACAATTTTAAGTCCTTTACTCCATTTTTTAGACGGACATAAAATTTCAGTTTGAGGTACACATTTGTTCTGTATTACAATTAATGATTTGCCTCTTTTCAAGTTTTCTTGAATCTCTAGAATAGAAACAAATTGATCTTATCTGTCTTGGATAATGAGGCAAAACTAATCTTAAATATATATTGCTAATCTTACAACTTCACTTCTAAAGGCAAGAGAATCATGAAATATATAACTACAAACTTTTTTGTATGAGATATTTTTTTGTTTTGTTTTGTGTGCTTTGCCTGAATGTAAATCTGTGCATCACATGCATGCTAATCATCTCATCATCAGTAAACTTGAGTAATCTGGAATACCAAAAAATGGTTAAAAGAGTACTAGTCACAGTGCAAACTGATGACAAAAATCAACCAAAGAAAACAAATGCATTGGCTCTTAGGTGATATATCTTCAGTAAAGTCATAAGGCTTTGGAGCCAGGAAGTGAAAAAACAATTATATCTTTATTATTACGAAGAATTAGCACAATTTGTCTTAAAATTGGAATCTAAACCTTTTTGTAGAATTTTTATACCTTCCTAGATTTCAAAACTAGAAATAATATTTGAGAATAACAACTCTTCACTTTGGTACAGGTAGAGAATGACCAATCACTGTGAAATACACGGTGGTTTGTCTCTACTAAAAGCCTTCATCCTAGAAGAAAAGACCTTAGCAGAATTGTCCACCACTTGGAGTAAGGACACTTTTTTCAATTTCTATCCTGGGGAGACCTGCTCTTATCTAAGTAGGAGAAAAATGCTGAGAAACACTTGTGAACATTACATCTCAGGGACTCTGAAGACTGAGATTTAATCATAAGATTACAGAATACTTCCTCCCACATGTATCTTACCAACAGAGAAACAAGTCTCGAGGATAATAATAGTGGTTTACAGGAGAAAAAGCTGCTATTCTCAGAGGTGTGCTTAAAGAAACCCAGAATCGATAGGAGAGATTAAAACAAGGACACTAGAGAAAATGGGAAGCTGCTGGCACCCACAGACACAGCAAACTAAACATCCCCAAACTCCAGTCAGACTAATATGGAGCTGGCTACTGAAACACTGATTTCCTCAAATTGTATTTTTCACTTTCATCTACTAATTATAAAAACATGTAAAATCCCAGAACACACACACACACACACACACACACATACACACCACAAGGGGAGAAAAAGTGAGAGACTGAGAGAGAGACAAAGACAGAGGCAGATGCAGGGAGATTCATAAAGAAAAGAGATAAGTAGCTAGCATATATGACAGGTACAAAATGTAGAATACAGCATTTTTTGATAATTTTTTAAAAGATTGATTTATTTATTATATGTAAGTACACTATAGCTGTCTTCAGATACTCCAGAAGAGGGCATCAGATCTCATTACAGATGATTGTGAGTCACCATATGGTTACTGGGATTTGGACTGGGGACCTTCAGAAGAACAGTCAGTGCTCTTAACAGCTGAGCCATCTCTCCAACCCATTTTTGATAAATTATAACCAAAATAATAAGTAATTTAATGTATGGAAATAGGTAATGGAAACAGAGATGAAAACTTCAGGGTAAAATCAAATGAATTGTTATAATCTCCTAGGAAGAATATTTCATAAGCTTAGCAGCAGGCAGAGCCAGCAAATAATAAAAATGTACTAGTACTCTCTGCCCAAAGACCGAGTGTTAGGAAACCAGATAACAAGTATCAAATAAAAGTGCAAACGTGGAACACATTTAAACTGTCCCAGTTCAGATTCCTACAAATAAATGCAAATCCTTTTACTGGGCAAAATATGAGATAGAACTGAATGTTAGATTACCAAAGAAAACATTAAATGTTGCACATATAGACAGAGTATTATCCACAATAAAATTTTTAAAAAATCCACAAACATAATCATTCTTGATACAATTTTCATTTTACTATCTGAAGAAGAGGTAAGATGTCATAAAATATATTAAATAAATAATAGCCCAAAGAAGCAAATGTGCTGAAAATTGTAGACCAAATATTTGAATTTTAGTGAAACTGGATTAGCAGAAACTGAAGGAAAACCATGCAACTAATTTTCCCCATCAAGATACTTAAACTATTTCTTAGATTTACTTACTTTTATTTTTAGCAGTATTGATGCCTTGGCTTCATGTATATGAACCATATGTTTGCTTTGCAGAACTCACAATCATCCATGACTCCAGTTCTGGCCAATCTGACACTCTGCTGAACTTTGTAGCTATGATGTGTACACACATCCCCAATAAACAGGAAATGAAAAAAATGTAGAGTGAGACAAAGAATTCCAAGAATTGGATTTACAAAATATTGTTTGGTTTGGTTTGGTTTGGTTTGGTCTGATTTTGTTTTGTTTGATTTGGTTTGCTTATTAGTAAATTTCCAGTTCGCCCCATACACTGTGCATTCTTCTGGTCTTGGACATTCATTTTACATTATTTGTTCCTATTGATCTCTAGCCTAAAGATTAGCTGATGTATATTACATTATCAAAATGTTGAGATACTTCTGTGTGATTCCTAAAATTCACTCATTAGGAAAAAACCAAAGTCCAAATATTAAAGATAGATCCATATTTGGTGTCACAATTTTTAACAATTTATGTCATAAACATAAGCCATCATCCAGTTATATCTTGGAAATCTGCTTCAATATTGAAACTTTCCCCAGGAGAGATAAATCTGAAACAATCTATTATTTTTCACATTTATTTTAACAATTCAATATTTTTATTTGGTTTTATATTTATTATATTTTACTTGCATGCTATGCACCACACGTTTTCTGTGGTATTCAAAAGAGGGAATCTCCTGAATACTGAAATTGGAGTTATAGATAACTGTATATCACTATTTGTGTGCATGGGAACAAACCAGGGTCCTCCACTACAGCAAGACATGCTCTTGACCACTGAACAATCTTCATAGCTAGCTCCCACTTCTTGATATTTCTTTTTTCTGTCCGAACTTGTGTGACCACAACTGTGGTGTGCTAGTATTCTTTTAGATGAGATAAAGATGGTTTAGCAATTTTTCTGGTAAAATTGATAGAGTTTTTAAAAACTATGCATATATGTATATATTTGGAGCTTCCTTTTCCTGAAAAATTTAGCCAACTCAGTCAAGAAGAACAGAAAATTCCACCTGTACTTTGTAGTTTACAAACTGTTTCCCTCATCAAAAAATTAAATTAGATAATAGTTACCAACTGTAGCTATGGTAGATCACTAATTTAGCAATATATTC
The DNA here is from genome assembly GCF_947179515.1 of Apodemus sylvaticus. Lineage (NCBI taxonomy): Eukaryota > Metazoa > Chordata > Mammalia > Rodentia > Muridae > Apodemus > Apodemus sylvaticus. The sequence continues at coordinate 35,912,144 of NC_067479.1, read as the reverse complement.
TTTAGAGATACTTTTATATGTGATAAATCTATTTAGGTTTTACTTATCTGAAGTTATGGAGAACTTATGTTTTAGTTCTTTTGCAGCAAATATAATTTTGATTTTACCTAAATGGTACTTATGATCTGGAGGTGTAGCCTAGTTGTTTAAAAAAAAATCCATTCTTAAAAATGTGCAAGGTGGAGGTCGGTGTGCTCCGGTGAATCCAGCGGGCCCCAGCAGGAGTTTTCGGGCGCCTGCTTTAGGATCTGAACAGCCTGGGCCACAGCACTCGGTCTCCAGGAAGTGCGGGGGACCTGGTGTGCACCCAGAGGCAGTCTGGGAGCACACAGCACAGCTCGGTCCAGCTTAGGCTTCAGTCCTGAGGCCTCTGGCTGTAGCCCTCAGACCTCTCCACTTTTGGATCGAGATCGGCCTGAGCAGCAGCGCCACATCTCCAGGTCCTGAAAGAGGCAGGTGGGGCTTCCAGGCGGCCGGCAGGAGAGGTCGGTGTGCTCCGGTGAATCCAGCTGGCCCCAGCAGGAGCCTTCAGGCACCTGCTTTAGGATCTGAACAGCCTGGGCCACAGCACTCTGTCTCCAGGAAGTGCAGGGGACCTGGTGTGTGCCCAGAGGCAGTCGGGGAGCTCACAGAACAGCTCCTTCCCTGTGGCACAGAGCTTAGGCTTCAATCCTGAGGCCTCTGGCAGTAGCCCTCCAACCTCTACGCTTCCTGATCCAGATCTGCCTGAGTGGCAACACCATATCTCCAAGTCCTGAAAGAGGCAAGTGGGACTTCCAGGCAGCCAGGAGTGAGAAGTTGGTGTGCTCCAGTGAATCCAGCAGGCCCCAGCAGGAGCCTTCAGGTGTCTGCTTTGGGGTCTGAACAGCCTGGACAACAACACCCTGTTTCCAGGCAGTGCAGGAGGTAAGCTGTGCACCAGAGGCCACCTGGGAAGGGGCAGATTGCACTGGTGAGTCCAGCATTGACAACACCAACTAACACCAGTGAGAACTAGATGGCAAAAGGCAGATGCAGGAACACCACTAACAGAAATCAAGGCAATATGGCAACATCTGAACCCAATTCTCCTTTACCAGCATGTCCTGGATACCCCATCACACCAGTAAAACAAGATTTGGATTTAAAATCACTGGTCATGATGCTGGTACAGGAACACATGAAGGACATACTTAAAGAAATTCAGGAGAAAATGGATCAAAAGTTAGAAGCCCTTGCAAGGGAAACACAAAAATCATTGAAAGAAATCCAGGAGAATACAAAAGCCAATAATGAGGAAACACAAAAATCACTTAAAGAAATACAGGAGAACTTTGGTCAACAGGCTGCGGTCATGAAAGAGGAAACACAAAAATCTCTTAAAGAATTACAGGAAAGCACAAACAAGCAAGTGAAAGAGCTAAGCAAAGCAATCCAGGATCTAAAATCAGAAGAAGAAACAACTAAGAAAACTCAAAGGGAGACAACTTTGGAGATAGAAAGCCTTGGGAAGAAATCAGTGAACATAGATGCAAATATCAACAACAGAATATAAGAGATAGAAGAAAGAATCACAGACACTGAAGATACCATAGAAACCATGGACTCAACAGTTAAAGAAAATGCAAAAAGCAAAAAGCTTGTAACCCAAAATATCCAGGAAATCCAGGACACAATGAGAAGACCAAACCTAAGGATTATAGGCATAGATGAGAGTGAAGATTTACAGCTGAAAGGGCCAGCAAATATCTTCAATAAAATTATGGAAGAAAACTTCCCTAACCTAAAGAGAGAGATGCCCATGAATATACAAGAAGCCTACAGAACTCCAAACAGACTGGACCAGAACAGAAATACTTCCCGTCACTTAATAATCAAAACACCAAATGTACTAAACAAACAAAGAATATTAAAGGCAGTAAGAGAAAAAGGCCAAGTAACATATAAAGGAAGACCTATCAAAATCACAGCAGACTTTTCACCTGAGACTATGAAGGCTAGAAGATCCTGGGCTGATCTCATGCAGACTCTAAAAGAACACAAATGCCAGCCAAAACTACTATATCCAGCAAAACTCTCAATCACCATAGATGGAGAAACTAAGATATTCCATGACAAAACCAAGTTTACCCAATATCTATCCACAAACCCAGCCCTACAAAGGATAATAGGAGGAAAACACCAATACAAGGAGGGAAACTTCACCCTGGAAAAATCAAGATAGTAACCTTTCATCAAACCCAAAAGAAGTTAACCAATCAAATTTAAAAAATAACCTCAAAAATGACAGGAAGTAACAATCACTATTCCTTAATATCTCTTAACATCAATGGACTCAATGCCCCAATAAAAAGACATAGACTAACTGACTGGATACGTAAACAGGACCCTACATTTTGCTGCTTACAGGAAACACACCTAAGGGTCAAAGACAAACACTACCTTAGAGTAAAAGGCTGGAACACAATTTTACAAGCAAATGGTCTCAGGAAACAAGCTGGAGTAGCTATTTTAATATCAGATAAAATTGACTTTCAAACCAAAGTCATCAAAGGGACTGAGGGACACTTCTTGCTGGTCAAAGGAAAAATACAACAAGAAGAACTCTCAATCCTGAACATCTATGCTCCAAATGCAAGGGCACCCTCATTCGTAAAAGAAACTTTATTAAAGCTCAAAGCACACATTGCACCTAACACAATAATTGTGGGTGACTTCAACACTGCACTTTCCTCAATGGACCGATCAGGAAAACAGAAACTAAACAGGGACATAATGAAATTAATTGAAGCTTTGGACCAATTAGATTTAACAGATATATATAGAACATTCTATCCTAAAGCAAAAGAATATACCTTTTTCTCAGCACCTCATAGTACCTTCTCCAAAATCGACCATATAATGGGTCACAAGACAGACCTCAACAAATATAAGAAGATCGAACTAATCCCATGCCTCCTATCACATCACTATGGAGTAAAAGTGGTCTTCAATAGCAACAAAAACAACAGAAAACCCACATACACGTGGAAATTGAACAATATGCTACTCAATGATAACTTGGTCAAGGAAGAAATAAAGAAAGAAATTAAAGACTTTTTAGAACGCAATGAAAATGAAGACACAACATACCCAAATCTATGGGACACAATGAAAGCAGTGCTAAGAGGAAAACTCAGAGCCCTGAGTGCCTCCAAAAAGAAAATGGAGAGAGCATACATTACCAGCTTAATGACACATGTGAAAGCCCTGGAACAAAAAGAAGCTATTTCACCCAGGAGGAGTAGAAGGCAGGAAATCATCAAACTCAGGACCGAAATCAATCAAGTAGAAACAAAGAAAACCATACAAAGAATCAACAAAACCAGGAGCTGGTTCTTTGAGAAAATCAACAAGATAGATAAACCCTTAGCCAGACTGACCAAAGGGCACAGAGAAAGTATCCAAATTAACAAACTTAGAAATGAAAAGGGAGATATAACAACAGAAACTGAGGAAATCCAAAAAATCATCAGATCCTACTACAAGAGCCTGTACTCAACACAACTGGAGAACTTGGAGGAAATGGACAATTTCCTTGACAGATACCAAATACCAAAATTAAATCAGGACCAAATAGATCATCTAAACAGTCCCATAATGCCTAAAGAAATTGAAGGAGTCATAGAAAGTCTTCCAACCAAAAAAAGCACAGGACCAGATGGCTTCAGTGCAGAATTCTACCAGACCTTCAAAGAAGAGTTAACACCAATACTCTTCAAACTATTCCACAAAATAGAAACAGAAGGAACACTACCCAGTTCCTTCTACGAAGCCACAATTACGCTGATACCAAAGCCACACAAAGATCCAACAAAGAAAGAGAACTTCAGACCAATTTCCCTTATGAACATCGATGCAAAAATACTCAATAAAATTCTTGCCAACTGAGTCCAAGAACACATCAAAACGATCATCCACCATGATCAAGTAGGCTTTATCCCGGGAATGTAGGGTTGGTTCAATATACGGAAATCCATCTATGCAATCCACTACATAAACAAACTCAAAGAAAAAAACCACATGGTCATTTCATTGGATGCTGAAAAAGCATTTGACAAAATTTAGCATCCTTTCATGCTTAAAGTCTTGGAAAGAACAGGAATTCAAGGCCCATACCTAAACATAGTAAAAGCAATATACAGCAAACCGGTAGCCAGCATCAAACTAAATGGAGAGAAACTTGAAGCAATCCCACTAAAATCAGGGACCAGACAAGGCTGCCCCCTTTCTCCTTATCTTTTCAATATTGTACTTGAGGTACTAGCTCAGGCAATTCAACAACATAAGGAGGTCAAAGGGATACAAATTGGAAAGGAAGAAGTCAAACTATCATTATTTGCAGATGACATGATAGTCTACCTAAGTGACCCAAAAAACTCCACTAGAGAACTCCTACAGCTGATAAACAACTTCAGCAAAGTGGCAGGTTATAAAATCAACTCAAGCAAATCAGTAGCCTTCCTATACTCAAAGGATAAGCAGGCTGAGAAAGAAATTAGGGAAATGACCCCCTTCACAATAGCCACTAATAGTATAAAGTATCTTGAGGTGACTCTTACCAAACATGTGAAAGATCTGTATGACAAGAACTTCAAGACTCTGAAGAAGGAAATGGAAGGGGACCTCAAAAAATGGGAAAACCTCCCATGCTCATGGATCGGTAGAATCAATATAGTTAAAATGGCCATTTTGCCAAAAGCAATATACAGATTCTATGCAATACCCATCAAAATCCCAACTCAATTCTTCACAGAGTTAGAAAGAGCAATTATCAAATTCATCTGGAATAACAAATAACCCAGGATAGCTAAATGTATTCTCAGCAACAAAAGAAATTCTGGGGGAATCAGTATTCCTGACCTCAAGCAATACTACAGAGCAATAGTGCTAAAAACTGCATGGTATTGGTACAGTGACAGGCAGGAGGATCCATGGAACAGGATTGAAGATCCAGAAATGAACCCACACACCTATGGCCACTTGATCCTCGACAAAGAGGCTGAAAACATCCAATGGAAAAAAGATAGCCTTTTCAACAAATGGTGCTGGTTCAACTGGAGGTCAGCATGCAGAAGAATGCAAATTGATCCATCCTTGTCTCCTTGTACTAAGCTCAAATCCAAATGGATCAAGGACCTCCACATAAAGCCAGACACTCTGAAGTTAATAGAAAAAAAAACTGGGGAAGACCCTTGAGGACATCGGTACAGGGAGAAAGTTTCTGAACAGAACACCAATAGCGTATGCTCTAAGATCAAGAATTGACAAATGGGACCTCATAAAATTACAAAGTTTCTGTAAGGCAAAGGACACCATCAAGAGGACAAATCGGCAACCAACAAATTGGGAGAAGATCTTCACCAATCCTACATCAGATAGAGGGCTAATATCCAATATATATAAAGAACTCAAGAAGTTAGACTCCAGAAAACCAAACAACCCTATTAAAAAATGGGGTACAGAGTTAAACAAAGAATTCTCACCTGAAGAACATCGGATGGTGGAGAAACATCTTAAAAAATGCTCAACCTCATTGGTCATTAGGGAAATGCAAATCAAAACAACCCTGAGATTTCACCTTACACCAGTCAGAATGGCTAAGATTAAAAATTCCGGAGATAGCAGGTGTTGGAGAGGGTGCGGAGAAAGAGGAACACCCCTCCACTGCTGGTGGGTTTGCAAATTGGTACAACCACTCTGGAGATCAGTCTGGTGGTTCCTCCGAAAACTGGGCACCTCACTTCCAGAAGATCCTGCTATATCACTCCTGGGCATATACCCAGAGGATTCCTCACCATGTAATAAGGATACATGCTCTACTATGTTCATAGCAGCCCTATTTATAATTGCCAGGTGCTGGAAGGAACCCAGGTATCCCTCAACAGAATAGTGGATGCAAAAAATGTGGTATATCTACACAATGGAGTACTATTAGAAACAGCCATTAGAAACAATGAATTCATGAAATTCTTAGGCAAATGGATGGACCTAGAGAACATCATACTAAGTGAGGTAACCCAGACTCAAAAGATGAATCATGGTATGCACTCACTAATAAGTGGATATTAACCTAGAAACCTGGATTACCCAAAACATAATCTACACATCAAATGAGGTACAAGAAGAAAGGAAGAATGGCCCCTTGTTTTGGAAAGACTCAATGAAGCAGTATTCAGCAAAACCAGAACGGGGAAGTGGGAAGGAGTGGGTGGGAGGACAGAGGGAGAGAAGGGGGCTTACGGGACTTTTTGGGAGTGGGGGGAGAGGCTAGGAAAGGGGAAATCATTTAAAATGTAAATAAAAATATACCGAATTAAAAAAAAATTAAAAAAAAATGTGCAAGGTACTGAGTTTAATCTCCAATCCCAGAAAAAAAAGAGAGAGAGAGAGAGAAAAGCATTCACTGCCTGTATAATGACAGGAGTGGGAACATGCATATTATGTATAAATATCAATTTATCTATTAAAAACACAGAATGATGTAGATTCAAAACATAACAAAAAACAAAATCAAACCCAAAAAACATGGAGTTCAGTTATGGGATGTTAACTCAATGTGAAATATGTATGTCAGACAAGAAAAGGTATCTAATTCAAATATAAATATCCCACATATGGGCAGGTGCTCTATTTTACATCTGCAATCTAGGAGCTAATATGATGAAATGGTAGATAGATAAAGAAAATCCCTTGGGTCTAGTGAGCTTCCAAGGCCAAGGTATACAGTATGGTGTTCAACAACAAAGGGACCCTTCCTGAAACAATGATAGTGAGATGTGGAACCCTAAATTATCCTTGAACTCTGTACATGCACAGTGTTGTGAGATGCACCGACCTGCCTGCATACACACAGTACATACACTAGAGAGAGAAAATCATAGATAATATTTCAAGAGCAATAATTATTAACAAATGAGCCATAACATTTTTCACAATGGATGAGACCAAGATGTTATAAATTATATACAATAATAATTATACCATGATATTTAATAATTTTTGACTTTATAAGAGGTTAATGCCAATTAGGTATATATGTTTGCTGCTTACAACTGTATCAATTACAAAGAGTAGTCAGCAATGAATTTGTTATATGATACAACTATAGTAACTAATTTCCATTTATAGACTTTTAAATGTTAAAATCCTTACCACATATTCAAAATGGGTCTTTCCTCTGATAGACTATTAATAGATATTGTTTTTTCTGGGCCATGGTTTCTACATGTACTCCTACCTGTCATGGGAAACTCACTTTGTACCAGGTTGACTTCAACTCAGCAATCCATTGCCTTTATCTCCCAAATGCTAAGCTTAAAACTATGCTGAGGATCTTTATTCTTTTTAATTAATTAAATTAATTATTAAATATTAAATTTAATAATTTTTAAATTTTAAATTTTAAATTCATTAAATTTAATTTTAAAGCTATTAAAATTAATTTTAATATTATTAAAATTAATGATTAGTTATTAATAATTAAATTTATTTATTTACTTTTTACACTCCACAATTTATCCCCACCAACCCATCCACCCTCCGACTGTTCCACATCCCATACCTCTTCCCCAACTCCCTGTCTCCATGTGGATGTCCCCACCCACCACCACTCCTGACTTCTAAATCCCTGGAACTTCCAGTCTCTTGAGGATAAGGTGCATCATCTCTGAATCAACACATCAGGACATACAGTGGAAAACCTGGCCGTCCTCTACTGTATGTGTGTTGGGGGTCCTCATGTCAGCTTGTGTATGCCAACTCTTTGGTTGTCCAGTGTTTGAGAGATCTCATAGGTCCAGATTAATTGAGACTGCTGGTCCTCCTACAGGGTCCCTGCTAGTCACCCTTCTCCTCACACCCTTTTTCTAGACTTCCTTTATTCAACAGCAGGGGTCAGCTGCTTCTGTCCATTGGTTGGGTGCAAATATCTGCATTTGACTATTTCTGCTGCTTGTTGGGTTTTCTGGAGTGTGGTCATGCTAGGTTCCTTTTTGTAAGTACTCCATAGCCTCAGTAATAGTGTCAGGCCATGGGACATCCCCTTGAACTGAGTCCTATTTTGAGCCTATTGCTCCACCTTCTTTGTTCAGGCACCTCTACATTTCCATCCCTGTAATTGTTTCAGATAGGAACAATTACGGGTCAGAGTTGTGACTATGGGATGTCCCCTCCACCTCATTTGATGCCCTGTCCTCCTGATGGGGAAGGCTCTATAAGTTCCCTCTCCCTACTGCAGGTAGTTTCATCTAAGGTCTCTCCCTTTTAGTGCTGAGAGTCTCTTGCCTCCCAGGTCTCTGGTGCATTCTGGAGGGTCCCCCCACCACCTATTTCTATGGTTGCCTTTTTCCATTTTTTTTTCTTCTGGTCCTCAGGGCATTGGTCCTTTTTCCTCAGCCAATACCTGATCAGGTACCCCTCTCCCCCACCACTCCTTCCACTTTACCTCCCAGGTTGCTCCTTCTTTCCCCACTTGTGATTGCTTTCTTCCCTCTCACAGGTAGGACTAAGGCATTCTCACTTGGGCCCTTCAGCTTGCTGACCTTTTGTGTTCTGTGGCTAATATCCACTTATTAGTGAGTGCATACCATGCATGGACTATGGGGTCTGAGTTACCTCACTCAGGATATTTTCAAGTTCCATCATTTGCCTGCAAAACTCAGGATGATTTCATACTTAATATCTGAATAGTATTCCATTTTTAAGGTGTTTGTGAAACATCTTAAATTTCTAAAAAAAATTGTTGAAAATTTTATTGATCACTAATGTTTATGATTTGAAGTTGAGAAAGAGGAACACTCTTCCAAAGCTGGTGGGATTGCAAGCTAGTACAACCACTGTGAAAATCAGTTTGGCTGTTCTTCAGAAAACTGGGCATAATACTACCAGAAGACTCTGTTATACCACCCCTGGGCATATACTCAGAGGATTCTCCATCATGTAATAAGGACACATGCTCCACTATGTTCATAGCAGCCCTGTATATAATAGCCAGAAACAGCAAAGAAACCAGATGTCCTTCCATGGAGAAATGGATACAGAAAATGTGGTATATTTGCACAATGGAATACTGCTCAGCCATTAAAAACAATGAATTCATGAAATTCTTAGGCAAATGGATGGAACTGTAAAATATCATTCTAAATGAGGTAACCCAATCACAAAAGAACACACATGGTATGCACTCACTGATAAATGGATATTATCCCAGAAGCTTGGAATTCCTAAGACACATTTCACATATCAAATGATGCCCAAGAAGGAGGAAGAACAAAGTATGGATACTCTGGTCCTTCATAGAAGGGGGAATAAAATACCCACAGATCAAGATACAGAGACAAAGTAAGAATTGATAACCAATAACTGCATTTTTAGTTTGTGTTTTAGTTTATCATACAGAAGAAGATAAAAAAATCATAAAATTTGTTGCATTTTATAAAAAGATTAGGAGAGGGGAAATACATTTGGTGGATGTTTAGTAAGGTGTGGGGCAAGGGGATGCCCCTGTGGACCCATGCTGAGGCATCCCTTCCTCCTGAGGGACCAGCCACACGAGAGTGTAATATAGAATAGAGACTATTCAGGGCATGGTGAATGGAGTTGAAAGAATAGAAGAGAAAAAGAAAGCAGAGAGAGAGAGAGAGAGAGAGAGAGAGAGAGAGAGAGAGAGAGAGAGAGAGAGAGAGAGAGTAAAGGAGTAGAGACCAACCATGATCTAATGGAGAGAGAGAGAGGGAGTAGGGGAATGTGGAGGCAGTGGGAAAGGACCAAGTGGTAAGCGCAGGAACAAGAAGACAAGAATAAGAGCTAGAGGAGGGGTTGAGGACCTCATTTGGTTTAATTTAAAAAAGAAAATTAATATACAATTTAACATATGTGTAAATTTGTGCATTTTTTCCAGTACAGAAATGTTTTAATTAGTTTTGTAATTGTAGCACTCAGAGCAGAGACAAGGTGATTATCACAAGTTCAAGCCACCTAGGATCTGTAATTTTCACCATAGTAAGACTCTCTCTGTCTCTCTATGTCTCTGTCTCTCTGTCTCTCTATGTCTCTGTCTCTCTGTCTCTTTATGTCTCTGTCTCTCTGTCTCTCTATCTCTGTCTATCTCTGTCTCTCTGTCTCTCTCTGTCTCTGTCTCTCACTTTGTCTCTCTCTGCCTCTCTCTCTCTCTCTCTCTCTCTCTCTCTCTCTCTCTCTCTCTCTCTCTCTCTCTCTCTCTCTCTCATTTTTAATCCAACATTTGTCTTTGCTTTCAGGACTGACCAGCTTGTATTGGATAACCAATTGGTATCTTCCCTAAAGATCATTCTCCCACTGTTAACATTGTTTATTTACTTTTAGCACGTTTTGTAGGATTGAGTCATCCTGACTTTCCTCCATCCATGTTTTCCCATCTATAGTTGTCCTTGTTCATCTCACACTTACACAGCTTTTTTGGTGAGACTTTATGGGTGTAGCTTCATATATTACCTAGAGACATGGTCTTATTACAAACTTCTTAATCCTCTAGCTCTTAGAAACTCTCTGACCCTTCTTCAGCAAAAGTCCCTAAACCTTAAGTGTTGTAGCTTTGAAAATATATCATTGGGACTGATATCTTGATAGCTTTTGTGTCTCCATAACGATCTCTGACTATTGCAAAAGTATGTTTTATTTATGGGAGATGGAAACTATGCTGCTCTGTAAATATATGATCAAGTATTTAGAATGACATTAGGTATTATACTGATTTGATAAATTGTCAATTACATTTCCTTCCTAGTTCCATGATTTCACTAGTTGTAGATGGTTACTTGACTAGGTTTTCTGTACAACTCATGATTTACTTCTTGTTTAATAGGTCTTAATTCCAACCAGAGAGCCATTGGTTAATTATGTCTAAGGTATGTTTCCAGTACTATACACATAGCCTTATCATGTCAGGATATTTGTTATGATGTTGCATTGGGATCATAGCTGGTAAGCACTGTTGATTGTTTCCTTCTTTTTGAAGTTTGTATCTCACCTTCTGGTACCATGTAATTTAGTTCTCAAGGTAGATGCACATGGTTCAATTTTAGCTCACAGGCCTCTGAGGACTGCACCAGACATGAATAGTGTCTTCAGCAATACAATTTACATTCCACCTCTGAGGACATTCAAATGAAAGATGTTCATTTGTGAGTTGTTAATGCCTGAGTTTTACTCTTAATAATTAAAAGAATTATTAATAATGATTGTTATTATTAAATATTAAAATGATTATTTTATATTTTAAGCTTAAAATATAAGGGGAACATAGTCAGAAAATAAAATAAAATAGTTTTAAAAAGAATATAATTATATAATTCCCTTATTCTCCACACCCAAGCTATCATATATACATATATCACTTTCAAATTTTAGCTTCTTTATCTATAATTGTAGTCACACACAGGCACACACACACACAAATACAAGCTCATGTGCATGCACACACAAACACATGCACACACCACTTACCTAAATAGCCCTTTATTTATCAGTTGTGCTCTTTTAACCTATATGAAATTGAAGATTAGAGCCTAGATTATTAAGCTTATTAATCTTAAATATGAGTATTCAATGTTGTAGCTACTTAATGAGTTAGAAACTAGGGCAAATAATACATTAGAAAGTATTATTATATGTTTCAACAGAAAGCAGATTATTATACTTAATGCAGACAATGTATCATGAATTGAAATTCCCATCTTTATCAGTTAAGCGGGGCTAGAGAGATGATTCAGTAGTTTAGAGCAGTTGGTGTTTTGCAGAGAATATGACTTCACTTAATAGTACCCAAGTATGGTAACTTTAACTCCAGGATGATTTTATACTTACGGCCAATGTGGACGTATGCATATGTGTAGATACATATAAACAGACAGAAATACATACACATGATAAAAAAATTAAATCAATCTCCAAATTATAAAACCCCTTATGTTAAAAATTTTATATGTTTATCCCAAAAGATTTTTATTGATTCATTTAGTTCAGAACTGGCCATAGTAGACATTCCATACAATATCACTATCTTCCTTATAATAATATGATATAAAAGTCTATTCTAAGATCTCCATGGGAAAAACATCACAAAGTACTAGTTATGATATAGGTTTATTACAAATACCTAAAGACAGGAGGAAGGAAAATAAGAACCTAAAAATAATTCAAATAGAAGACAGTCTCTTCTCTCACCTTGCTTTAAGTCATTAAATGTCTGTTATCTTAAATTTTCTGACTTGTGATAATATTGCCCATTGGAGTCTGTGGACAATTGGCTAAAGGATAGCTTTAGATAAGTTATCTGTGGTTTAATAAGTCTCTTTTGTAAAATGACACAGAATCACAATATTTTCACAGAGATTTCCTCATACACTTATGTATTTTAAATAATGTCCTATAATTCTATTAGTCGCAAGAAATGTATTATATGTGAGCCATAAAATAGAAGTGTTATGTAGATTGTCAAATTGTCATATGATAAAGAATAATTTTAAGGGAAAACTCTGTATAGTCAGTCTAAATCACCCAATGCATACACACAAACACACACACACATTGACACATACTCACAGAGGCACACACACATACACACTCACACACTCACACACAGAGTCCCTCTCTCATTTTAAATGATAAAAAATTAAAGATCAGAGAAATGTGTGACTATGTAAATACCAGTTTACAAACTTATTTAATCATCCTGTATCTAAGCACTGAGGGAAAATTACCCCTCCACAAGAATGTCTAAAATTAAAAAAAAAAAAAAAAAAAAAAAAAAAAGAATACTGACAATCACATATGTTAGGGAAAATGTGAAAAAAAAAGCAGGTTCCTTATGTAAGTATGTTAGGATTTAAGAATACAGCTGATCCTCTTGGGGGAATAGTTAATTGCAGTCCAAATTAAATGCATATTTATGACCAAGTGATCTCATCCTTGAGCTTATATCATAAAAAAGTAAAAAGTTATACATGCACCAATTCAGTCTAGTAGAATTCTAATAATAAATATAAAGTAATATTTTTTATTTCATTGGTTATTAACTTCATAAACTATAATGTCCAGGCATACAAACCTAGTTAACTATAATGAAACATACTAACAAACAAGGAAAGATTTATACTGAGGGAAAGGCAGCATGTGCTGTTGGAAGGCTGCTAGGAAGGGCAAGCAATTGTATAAAGCTACTCATGAGTTAACATGTTCTTGGTACCATGTCAATATGTAAGCAGCCTTAAGGAGTCTCGATGGAACGGAAAATGTTAGCAAAACAAACCCTTGAGGTGGTTTGCATGTGAATGACACCTTTAGGTTCATATGCTTGAATACATAATCCCCATTTGGTAAAACTGTTGGAGAAAGGTTGGGAGGAGGTGTGCCCATTTTTGAGGATTTGTGTGATTAAAAGACCACTGGCCAATACCAACATGCTCTCTTCTTCATGATTATGGAAGGAGATATGAGCTCTCTAGTGTTTCTACTTCCATGTTATGATGACTTTGCTCCAGGAATAAGAATAGCCTCTATAAACTCAAATAAATAAGGCCTTGGTGAAGTTAGTGTTTCATTATAGGAGAAACTGCATACTTAGAGGATGATCCTTGAGGTTTCAAAAGCTAAAAGAAGAGCCATCTCTCTCTACTTCTAACTTTCAATTTCCCTCTTCCTTTCCCCTCTATATTTCTCTCAGTTTTTGGACCATAATGGAGCACTCACCTTTAGTGCCATAGGCCATGCCATGTTCTCTGCCATGATGGTAATGGACTAAACATCTGAACTGTAAGCCAACCTCAATTAAACGCTTTCTTTTATAAGTGCTGTGCTATCATAGTGTGTCTTAACAGCCACAGAACAGTGACTATGCCATTCTAATTCATTGAAATAGTAAGCGAATTAAGTTGATATTTTCTTCTTTTTATTTGTTTTGTTTTATAATTTTTTAATAAGTTGTACTGGTATTTTATCACAGAAATAAAAAGGTAAATAAGATGTGAAGCTAAGAAAAGAATATCAGTGTCAGATGGGGTAATTAACACAGATAACTATAAAAGTATTGTACTGTGTCTCCACAGTCCAATGGAGAAAGGATGATTATGTCTGGAATGCAAGCAATCCTTTAAGGCATCTTTTAAAGTAAAAGTGTTCTGTGGTAATTTCAATGGGACACTACCACCTTCTAATCCAGGAAAGCTAATAAAAATTTCTGACACTTCAGCAATGAAATAATAGGCCATTCCTTCAAGAAGAACACAAACAATTGCAGAGGTACACGCTGAAGGTGAAGGAAACAGAATGGGTAGTAGAGGAAGGTTGTTTTAAATATCAGCTAAGGCCACAAGAACTGTTGCAGAATGGAGGATTGTAATTGATATGAGATTTTATATTTTTGTGCTATTTTAACACTGAATGTGGTTTGTGCATATTTAACAGATACATTAAATTAATATATATATTTTCTTTCCTCTATTCTTTATCATTTAAAGAAACATAGGAGTTCATATAAATGGATATTTATAACATTTTAGTTAAAGGGTACTAAATTACTAAACATTTCTCAAGAACATTACTACTATTTTAAATCTATGACAAGTTTGCATTCTTATATAGGATGAGTGAAATTACACCATGATAAATGTTATCATTTGGGAACCAAGCATAGCTATCCCTTCATGTGTGTCAGAGGGTAGATGTTGGATCTGTAATCCTAGTCTTGACTGTTAGCTTGGCTACATATGGGATACACTAAAACCTAACCAGCTGGATATGGTTGTGAAGGGTTTTTTTGTTTGTTTGTTTGTTTTGTTTTGTTTTGTTTTGTTTTGTTTTTGTTTTGTTTTTTGTTTTTTGTTTTTTGTTTTGAGTGTCTCTTCTGAGGTTAGAAGATAATCCCTAAGTAATACACTCAGGATAGTCAGGTAAAGGAAAGTCTTGGTTGGGCAGAAGGTAATAATAAAAAGAGAGCGAAAAGGATGATGAGAATACATTGTATCCATATATGACATTGTAGAAGATTGAATTTATCTCAAAGTATTTCATAAGTACAGACAAATATATGATAAACAGATATATGCTTTTCATTAATTGTGTAAATTAGATACTATTAAAGAGTGTCATCACATAACAAGATGACTTTTGCTTCTCTAAGAAAACATCTTAGCAGAGAATTGCCTTATCTGGAATCAATGGGAAGAGATTCTTTTAGTCCTGTGCAGGTTTGATGGTCCAGTGTAGGGGAATGGTAGGGCAGTGAAGAAAGAGTGGTGAGGTGGTGGCAGAACTCTCTCAGAAGCAGAGGGGATGGAGGGCAAAGGGAATAAGAGGAGACCAGACAACCTGGGGACAAAGATTTAGTGGCAAAACTTTCTTCCAGAGAAGGGTCAGGAGCAGGAACTTTGGAGGCATGGTGTGGTCAAGAATAGTGTGTGGCTATGGACATGAACATGAACATGGAGGTAAAGGTGAACAGACAAAGTGGATCCCAATCAACAAGCTTGGCTTTCTCATCTGGTAAATGAAGGTCAAATCCCTCAGGATATACCTCCTTGTTCTTACTGCCCAGTAAGGAATCCCCAATTATTGAAATTCCTTTTAAAATATTCCTCAAGAAAGTGCTTCTAAAAATCAGCTGCGTAGAAGTGAATTTTGACTGGACAGCAGAGTTTTAAGACTTTTGTTGTTATAAGGGAATTCAATAGTCATGTTATTCTTGGCGCTAAGAGATCTAAGAAGGTAGCCACTGCCATCTGAGGGGGCATCATCTTGACCAAACTTTCCAACTCTCCATTCAGTGAAGCTCCTGTAGGAACAAAATTGGCAAGTCCCAGACTATTGCATACCAGGTGACAAGTTAATGTGGCTTTGTGCTGGTTTGCCTCATCTTTGTCCACAGAGGCACTGCATTGTCTCTGCTCCTGTTCTCAAGAAGCTACTGCTACTGCAGGCCAGTTTTGAAGATTGCTACATGTTAGCCAGGGAAAACAATCTTATGCTGGACAACTTTGACAAAGCCATCTTCTATATTTTTTCCATGACCTACAACTACTTGACCCTTTACCTCTGGACAGAGAATTTTCACCCAGTAACCTTATGAGGAATTAACTAATCATTATGTTAAGAAAATCCACAACAGATGGAATGTCCAGGCTCCAACTCTGGCTACCACATAGCATTTTAATAGATGAAAAATGAAGTGAATTAAGACTTCATAATGATGAGGTAATTATGGTCTTGAATACTTGTAGCATTAAAGCACAAATCTACACATGCAAAATTATAAATGATCCCCTTCTTATAGTGATAAAAAATAATGTCTGTGTAAGTCACAGAAATCCATTAAAAGTCTCTAATTTTGTAGATCAAATGAATGTCCTGGTCTTATTTCACTATGGGTTTTTAAAATATCATCACTGTGTTCCTCAAGATGAACAATATACTACTCATTTACATACTATTTTTATAGATTTCACTGACTTCATAATTATTATTTGAAAAAAGCAGGTGTGAGAACAGTTTGTTCTGTGAGTCATAACTTGCTCATTTATGCACCAGTTTTAATATATCCCCCAATTTTAGATTATAGAACTGGTAAAACTTAAACAAAGCACTAATTTAACATTTTTTAAATGCAGTGACAAAAAATTGCTATTATATATGTATCTTTTTAATGACGAGGTTCCTTTTCCTCAAGTATCTGTCTCACTACATCTATATGCCAGGAGACCTACATAGTGATTTGAAAGCTTAGGGTAACAAGGACTTGGTAGTACTACTTAGCTTAAGAGCAGAGTTGTGGACAAGTGTCCTTTACATATCTGATCCATATAGAAGAGCAAAGATTCTGGCGCCCAAGTTATGCACACTGTGTGCAAAATTGTATGTAGAAGAGAACCTAAAATTTGCTGTGTTGGGAATTATTTCCATCTTTTGGCAAGGCTTTACATCTAAAAAGAAAGTGATTAGATATTGCCATTATATTTGTGCGACTGTTACATGTAGGGACAAGTTTGGCAGGTATTTTGTTATTGTAACTCTTGAAGTTTATATAAGTTTATCGGTTTCTATTCTAACTATGTGTCTAATTATTATAATGAACGAAAATACAATAGGGTATCCACAACCCTCTGCTCTCTGTTGATATCTGTATTTTTTTGGATATTTTCTTTATTTGTATTTTAAATGTTATCCCCTTTCCAAGTTTTCCCTCTGAAAAGCCTATATCTCCTTCTCCCTTCCCCTGACTCTATGAAGGTGTTCCCAATCCACCTACCTACTGACTCCTGCCTTCCAGCCCTGGCATTCCCCAACACTGGGGCATCAAACCCTCTCAGGCCCAAGGCTACTCCTTTAAAACTACATTTTCTTTTCTTTCTTTCTTTCTTTCTTTCTTTCTTTCTTTCTTTCTTTCTTTCTTTCTTTCTTTCTTTCTTTCTTTCTAAGTAGAACAGATGTTTCTTTTTCTTTTTTTTATTTGATATATTCTTTATTTATATTTCAAGTGATTTTCCCTTTCCTGGATCCCCCCTCCCCAAAAATCCCATAAGCCCTCTCTTCTGCCCTTGTTCCCCAATCCACCCATTCTCACTTCCCTGTCCTGGAATTCCTGTACACTGCTCCACTGAGCCTTTCCAGTACTAGGGGCTAATCCTTCCTTCTTCTTGGGCATCATTTGATATGTGAATTGTGTCTTGGCTAATATCTATTTATCAGTGAGTGCATACCATGAGTGTTTTTTTGAAACTCGGTTACCTCATTTAGGATGATGTTCTCCAGTTCCATCCATTTATCTAAGAATTTCATGAATTCATTGTTTCTAATGGTTGAATAGTACTCCATTTATGTATTTACCACATTTTCTGTATCCATTCCTCAGTTGAGAGACATCTTGGTTCTTTCCAGCTTCTGGCTATTATAAATAAGGCTGCTATGAACATACTGGAGCATGTATCCTTATTACATGCTGGGGAATCATCTGTGTATATGCCCAGGAGTGGTATAGCAGGATCCTCCGGAAGTATCATTCCCAGTTTCCTGAGGAACTGCCAGACAGACTTCCAGAGAGGTAGTACCAGCTTTCAACTTCACCATCAGTGGAGGAGTGTTCCTCTTTCCCCACATCCTTGCCAACACCTGTTTTCTCCTGATTTTTTGATCTTAGCCATTCTAACTGGTGTGAGGTGAAATCTCAGGGTTGTTTTGATTTGCATTTCCCTGATGATTAA
Organism: Apodemus sylvaticus; assembly: GCF_947179515.1. Taxonomy (NCBI): domain Eukaryota; kingdom Metazoa; phylum Chordata; class Mammalia; order Rodentia; family Muridae; genus Apodemus; species Apodemus sylvaticus. Next base: position 35,893,896 of record NC_067479.1, on the reverse strand, counting down.
GGATGTTGAACACTTCTTTAGGTGCTTCTCAGCCATTCAATATTCCTCAGGTGAAAATCCTTTGTTTAGCTCTGTACCCCATATTTTAAGGGGGATATTGGCTCTCTAGAGTCTACCTTCTTGAGTTCTTTGTATATCTTGGGTAGAAGCCCTCTGTTGGATGTAGTGTTAGTAAAGATCTTTTCTCAATCTGTTGGATGTCATTTTGTCCTTTTGACAATGTCCTTTGCCTTACAGAAACTATGCAGTTTTGTGAGGTCCCATTTGTCAATTATTGGTCTTAGAGCATAAGATATTAGTGTTCTGTTGAGGAAATTTTCCTCTGTGCCCATGTCCTAAGGGTCTTCCCCAGTTTCTTTTTCTATTAGTTTCAGTGTGTCTGGTTTTATGTGGAGGTTCCTGATCCACTTGGACTTGAGTTTAGTACAAGGAGATAAGAATGGATCAATTTGCATTCTTTTGCATGCTGACTTCCAGTTGAACAAGCACCATTTGTTGAAAAAGCTATCTTTTTTCCACTGGATGGTTGTAGCTCCTTTATCAAAGACCAAGTGACCATAATTCTGTGGGTTCATTTCTGGGTCTTCAATTTTATTCCATTGATATACTTGCCTGTCACTGTACCGATACCATGCAGTTTTTAACACAATTGCTCTGTAGTACTGCTTGAGGTTGGGGATACTGATTTCCCCAGAAGTTCTCTTATAATTGAGAATAGTAACTGATATTTTTATTACCTTTTTATTCCTTACAAGATTCTTGCATCATTTTCTGCAAAGGTGCTGATAGTTAATGTTGCTTATAACCTATTATTCAATGAGTGAATAATAGCTTCCTTTCAATTCCATTGTTTTGCTTGTCCACTGAATTTTTCTTGCCAATTCTCTAGACTAAGTGATCATATTTTTTAATGGAAATAATGAGATGAATATCACCAAAACATTCAAATTTTAATTATGTTCTTAAAATATAAGATTCATCAGTTACTTAGGCAATATAAAACACTAATCCCATTCTTTATTTTTAATAACTCACTAGTTCTCCATTGGAGGTTTTGTAGATTTTTTTACTGAGAAGCTGACTAGTTCAAGGTTGATGGCCTATTTAGTTCATGTTGATCTGACAGGAGCATACTTCTTCATCATTTTTGTTTTAATTACTGTCTGAATAGTCTTTGGCATAGACATGCTTCTGGGGCTATTACTACCAAGTGTCTGTCCCACACCATGTTCTTATGTTTTATTACTTAATTCTTTAGTTGTTCTAATGACCTTTAGTGTTAATGAATCCATGATGAAGTCTAACACTTCTCAGTATCCTATAAAATGATGATATTTCTGATTCTCTTTGTTTTCATGAAACAGAGTCTCCACCTTTTCTCTCCAGCTCATATAACTTTGACCCTGTCTTGTGATTAAGGTTTCCTGGATGTCATTTCATAATGTCATGTATCTTAGATCATGCTTTTCTTTCTCATTACTTCTTGTAGATTTTGTTTGCCTAGTAATAATCTTCTCAATAAATACTTTCTCTGATAATATATAAATTCTCAAGATCATATATTTGGCTATCTTTCTTCTAAAATATGCAAGGTGTAAAGTTGCAAACAAATAATTTTTAAAAACCTCTAATGATTGTTATAAAAATAGGACTGTTGAAATGAATTTCCTTTATAAATAATGGGGAATAGACCAGATGTTACCAAACCAATGTCCATAGTAATTGCATTTTCTACTGGGACAACACTGACCTTACCTTAGTCATTATCTACAATATATCCATTGTCTAGACAAAACAAAGTACACAAAAATTTAATCGTTTAATTTATTAGATAATTAAGTTAAAATTTCATGATACATTCCTCTTTAGAATTTAATCTGCTTGTATCAAACACGACATTAAAGAATATTTATATGCAGTCACTTACAAGTTTTATACACACATATGCATTTATGTTTGTTTACAAATGCATATCTAAACAAATGTATAGAAAATATATGTATACACAAACAAACATGTTTGTGTGTGTTCTTGTGTGTGTGTGTGTGTGTGTGTGTGTGTGTGTGATAAAAATGGTGGTAAATTTTGATACTATGCCTTTCAGCAATGCTAAAAAAAATCTCAATTCAAATGTAAAGGTTAATGGTGATAACTACAAACAAAGAAAGAAAATGAAACAATTTAAAATGTACATACATTATATCCATCCATAAATATAATCCATATCTCAGGTTAAAGCAGTGAACACATTGTTTTCTTTAGATCCAGTTAGTGTGAAATAAAGATATCTAAATACTAACCCATTATAATATAGAACAGACTTGATACTACATAATGAAGTGTGAGCAGGACACTCAGAAATATATTGAAACTCGCAGACTCTACAAATGCACATGGATGTGCAAATATAATGAACGTGTCAGGGTAGCCGTTTAAATTATAGGAAGGCACACAACTGAATTTTATCACTTATCATGTTATACTTCTAGTTCTTCTTATATTGTAGAAGATGAGAGTGGGTTACATTAAAGTATAATTGAATTAAAAGCTAACATTTACACGCACACACTCACACACACACACAAAATTATATACATATATATATTTGTATATAATTATATATACATATTTCTTCATGGCTATAATCAGTTTTAAAAATTATTTTCTCACTGGAGACATGGAGACATAGTTTCCAGATCAATTCCAAGCACTAGTTTGACAACCCTAAACTATCTATAACTCCAGGTTCATGGGTTCTGCTGTCCTCTCCTGGATCTTCTGACAAGTCATACACATGATGAAAAATGTACATGTCATCAAGATTCCCATAACACATAAGTTAAACAAAAATTTTCAAAAACTTTGGAAAAAGCAAATTCTTATTAAGTAATAGAATCTTTACTCTGGCACACGGTTGTAAAGATAAGATGTCTGAAACTTTTTGAAAATTCTATTTATTGAACCTATAGAATCATAAAATAATGAATCTATTATCCAATTCTGTTGACTCAACCTATATTTGTTAAATAACATCTGTAGTAAATATCCTATTTTTGGTGCAGGAGGCTTAAAAATTGAATAACATTGTCCCTGAGTCTGCAAGTGAATTCAGTTTTGAAAGGAGGGAAAAAACTGAAAATCCATGGGAATTATATAAACAAAACAATATATGTGAAGGATCCACACTCAGTGTCAATTTATTGAGCTGCTATGAGTTAAAGAAGATAGTACAAGCTTACCACAAATTTGGAAACAAAAACTAGGTATACAAACAATGGATTTAAAAGAAAATATATAGAAATAATTTTTCTTTGTTTGCTCATTCCTTGCTATGGGGAAATCTGTTGGATTCTTTGTATATTTGTCAGAATAAAAGGAACTATTTGAGAGGGAGATGTTGAATTATGGTGGTGTTTCACCATAATAATTTTAAAAACCAGCAAAAAATTCATATACCTCAAAAATCTATCCCTGGATGACCCATTATTTTTTTGGAAATTCTCACCATGCTTGAAAAGACGGCATGCCAAACTGTGCTTCAACAAGAATTTCTGCTAAAAAGCACTGGGTTACCTGCAAGATTTTGAAACAATTAAAGGATTGAGAATAAAATATATGTATAAGTCAAACTATTTAAAAATATAAAGTATATATTTTTGTTTCACAGTATGTGTTTATTTATTTAATGAATAACAGGCTGTATTATAATGTTTTCATGTTTTGTTTTTGTTTGAGAGAAGAGAGTAGAGGGAACATGGATGGATCAAGGGAGAGAAAATGAAGTTGGGTGGTAAGGTAGTTGAGGAAAATCTGGGATGAGTTTGGGGAAAGAGAAATAATATTAATATATATTTAAAGAAATGTTTTAGTTAAATAAAGGCAAATGATGAAATTATTGAGGAAGTGCACCTTAAGCCACGAAATATAATTGGATGAAAATATTAACCTTCTTCAATTTTGAAACTGGATTAAGAAAGTATAGTCCACTGGGATCAGAGAGGTTCTTCATCATGGCTTGCAGAATGCTCTAGTTTGGGATTTTTGACTCAATGATATGAAAGGGAAATGCTTCATGTTTTGAGAATGGCATATTTTTCACTTGACTTTCATTCAGCATCTATGAGCTAGGGAAATCATTTTGAAATGAAACAAATAAGCTGTAAAATGACTGCTAGATGACTAAGAGTTATGTGCCTATCAATGATAGCCTTTTCTTAGCATTTCCTGTATATGCTGGCGCTTGCAATTACTAAATTAACCCCCTAACAGGAAACCAGAAGAGCCCTTAAGTTTGTATTACATCTCAGTATGGAGGAACCTTAAATTGCCAGATGTTCACTTTTAATAAAACACTATAATGTTTATACATTCTAGCAGGCTTTTAGGAAAGCTATGGCCATCATACATTTTCCCATTCAGTTTTTCCCTTTCTCCTTGGGTATACAAGAAACTCTTCTATTTTATGATGAATTCTTTCAATATCCCAAAGTGACATTAAAAATTTTAATAGTCTTTCCTTCTGATAAATAACACATTTTACACTCTCTAGTTGTATATTTGTTCTTCCCTTTACCAAGTGGACCCTGAAGGGGGAATTTGGGAGCTCTAATAGTTGGCTGCTCAAGTATTCTTATAATAGTAATGTTTTTAGCATCACCATAGTTAAGGAGTTGTCAGCACTTATAAACTCCTACTTTAGTGAAATTTTGCTCAGCGTTATTAGCACTCAGCCCAGGAGCAATTTTCATTTTAAGCTTTAAAAACCATCTCTTAGGATATTTGTGGTGATGTGCTTAAAACTTAAAACAAAAGCTTACTGTTCTCTGATGATTCCAAATCCTCCCCAAGATTGCTCTTAGCAGGTTTCTTTCCTGAATAAAATCAATTAGCTCATAATAGCTAAAAAGAGTGAAAAGAATTTTAGGATATGTCAATGATGGGTATAATGCCATTTTGCACATCCTAATTACATTATAAAATATGAGAAGCAAAACTTGTTGATAAATAAGAATTGCAAAGATTTTAATATTTAATAGATTCCACTTAAAGGGGGAAACAAACTTCAGCTGACAAATACGCTTTAAATGTGCAACTCTTTTAAATGGAGATTAAGTTTTTGCCTTAGACTAGTGTATGAAATTTCAAATGAATACAGAACAGTAAAGTTGTTTAAAATATAAAGCAATTACAGACTCCACCTATCATATCACCTCTTTTTTGAGATGTTTCTTCTCTGATCTCTTTTCCTGGATTCTCCTGTTCTCTTAATTTCAAAATGACAGGGTAATAATACCTGTCGCTCCTATTTGTGCCTTAATACATAATGTGATTTAATCACATGGACTTAAATGCTGCTATTACATTGATAAATCTTAAACTTACATTTTTACACTTGAATTCTTCAAGAGTTACTGCCAAACTTGGTTTATTTTACCAAAAAATATTACAATGCATTATGCTGCAATATATGATAGCGATGTGTACATTGGAGTCTTGATTATTTCATTATATTGCCCCCAAATTTGTTTCTCTTTAGTACTCATCATAGCAAATTCCACTGTCTGTGAATTTTAAAAAAAGAAATATGAACCAAGAAAATAAACCTCACACTTGACAAATCATTTGTTCTCTTTCAGCACACCCAAATCATTAGCAGATCCTTTATTTGTGCTTTTCTCCCCTGTATTTATCATCTTTCACAGAATATATCCTGACAGCAGCCTCACCTCAGTCACTTCCGATCTCTCCCTTCCCTGCCCCTGACAAACACCTTGTTGGCAGAGATCAAGGCTCACAAACAAAAATATTTCCCCTTTAAATCTGTTTATATTTGTGTAACATAGAAAACTGGGATACCAAAATCACTCCATATGATATAATATTGGCACATACATGTGGTATACGTGTATAACTTTAAAGTATCTATGGTAGAGACTCCAGTGAACCCTATGGACTGTATACTGCTACAAGTTTGTTATTTATTTGCTGCAAAATAAATATGTGCTTGTGCCATGCATGTTAAAAAACTGGAAAAACAAAAATCACTGTAAATTTCTATTAAAATTTTGTGAATATAATAGTGATCTAAAGATAAAAGTTATTTAAATTTATTATAAATATACAACAGTCTCAAAATACGTGTTCTTTATGTAAATTCCACTGGGAATTTTTAAGGTTATTGTTATTGTTTTACAGACATGGCCTCACTTTCTAGTCAATTAGAGACCCAGGTTGGTCTCTCTAGCTGCTTGGTTACAATGATCATCTCACCTATAACTAGAGCTTTTAGCATATATCATCACGTATGATTTCTACTTTAAATTGTAAAGATAACCTTCCTAATGAGTCCTGTATGAGAAAGAAACGATGTATAATATATAATATTATATAGAGAAAGTACATTAAATATTTTATTATCCTTTTAATATTTAAGGCACTGAATCATATTCTTTGATCATATTCCTCCATTAAGTCCTTCCCAGTAGGATGCAGGGAATCCTGTGGAAGAGGAGGTGGAATGAACACAAGAGCCAGCGTAGTTGGAGGAGAGGAAGAGCATGAGGGCACCCAAAACAAGATGGACAAACTCAGATAATCTCACAAAGACTGAGGCAGCACTCAGACTCTGCATGGGTCTTCACCACACCCTTCGCAAAGATATTATTGTTTTTTTGTTTTTAGTGATTCCTGAATGTTCAAAAATGTGAGTCTCTTACTTTTGTGCCTTCTTTGGTTGTTACCTCTGTTGACTTGGCTTGTTCAACTCTAATGTGATAGTTTTTTTTTTTTTATCATATTTTACTTAAATGTATAACATTATTAAAATTTACATATAGAATAATAATAAAGGTTATGTGCCTTATTCATGAATCTGAATTGGGAGATTCATGATGCCTTAATGATTTTAGAAAGAACTCTTACTTTTACTTGCTTGGTTAAAGTTATACCAAGATATTTTATATTATTTGTGACTATTGTGAAAGGTGTTGTTGCTCTAATTTCTTTCTGAGCACATTTATAATTTGTATAAAGGAAGGCTAGTGATTTGCTTGAATTAATTTTATATCCGGCCACTTTGCTGAAGTTGTTTGTCAGCTGTAGGAGTTCTCTGGCAGATTTTATGGGGTCATTTGTAAATATATTTGGATATCATCCACAAATGGTGATACTTTGAAATCTTCCTTTCTAATTTGTATTCCATTAATCTCCTTTTGTTGTCTAATTGCTATAGCTAGAACTTTGAGTACTATATTGAATAGATAGAACAGCCTTGTCTAGTCCCTGGTTTTAGTGGGATTGCTTCTAGCTTCTCTCCATTTAATTTAATGTTGGCTTTTGATTTGCTGTACATTGGTGTTATTATGTTTAGGTATGTGCCATTAATCCCAGATCTCTCCAAGGCTTTTAACATGAAGGGTTTCTCCCAGTTGAGGCATATGGCCACCTGCCCATCTTCAAAATTTTTGACCCAGAATTGTTCCTGTCTAAAGGAAATGCAGGAACCAACCTGGAGCAGTGACTAAAGGAAAGGCCATCTATCGACCAGCGCAAGTTGGGATGTGCAGGCTCCAAACGCTGACACTATTACTGATGCCATGCTCTGCCTGCAGATGGGGGCCTAGTATGGCTGGCCTCTGAAAGGCAATACCAGCTGTTGAATGAGACAGATGTATATACTTAGAGCATCTGACTGAGCTCATGTCAACATTAACACCTATGGAAGATTTCGGGGAAGGACTGAAGGAGCTGAAGGGGATTGCAATCCCATGGGAAGAACAAAATTATCAACTAGCCTGGATCTGTCATACCTCCCAGAGACTAAGCCTCCAAATGAAGAGCTGGCCTGTATCCCCTGGCAAATATGTAGCAAAGAACTAGCTTGTTTGGCCTCAGTGGGATGTTGCTAGCCTCAGTTGGAGAGGATTAATCTAATTCTGTAGAAACCTGATGCTATAGAGAAAGGGGATCACAGCAGGGTGAGATGAGGTTGGGTGGGTGGGTGGAAAAGCATCCTCTTAGAGGCAAAGGGGAGGAGGATAGGATAAAGGACTCTCAGGGAAGAGGAACTAGGAAGGGGGAAACATTTGGAATAATTTAAACATAAATAAATGAAACAATTTAAAAACTAATAAACTGAAAACAAAAAGAAAAGAAGTCAGGCAAGTGCTAACATTTGCATCTAAAAGTAAGTAAGTACATAGAACAAGGCTGGCAAATTGTCTTTTCCTAGAAAGAATTAAATTTAATAGATTTGAGAAAAATGAATTGTAGTTTGTGACTATGTATTTTATATAATTATAGACTCAAACACGTCATAAATTGACTCAAATACATATTAAAGAAAAAAATATACCACTTCATTTTTGCTAAATAAAAATCCATTTGTGTATTTCTGTAGTATTTCTAGCTATGCTTGAGGAATCAAGGAACCATTTGAAAATGTTTCTGTATTTGTTTACTTGGACGTCAGTTAGAAAAAGGTCAAGGATCATGGTGGATGAGAAACTCTCTTCAGTTCTTGACATACTCTGCTTACAACATGCACTTCCTGCTATTCTAAAGAACCCAGCCTTTCTATTGACCAAAGCTCAATGTGAGTATTGCAAATTTATTATCTTTCACTGCTTTACTGAGATAACTTCTAGGATATGATGATCATATTGAGATTCCAAGTAATATTGACCTATAGTGATCCTGTGCTTTTTAACATAAAAATTGTTTAATGGATATGGAATGGCATCAAATTTCCTTTTTCTTTTCCTCCTTTCAGCCTCCAGCTGCAGCTACTCTTCCTCAAACTATCCATGAAACCCCTACTCTCAAGGTCAAAGTTCCTTTTGTTTTTATTGTTGTATACATATCTTTAGATAATATAAGCACAAAGTTGTTCTAAAATAAGTCTTCTGGTTTTGAAATGACAAGGCTGTGGTACATTATTACTCTCGAATAAAGGAACAATTAAACTAAAGCTTTTTTTGCCAGTGAAAAATCTGTGTATTTCTATGATGTGAATATCAACACTTTGGGAGTCAAAGAACTCTTGGAGGATTTCTGCAGTGTTAAAAGTTAAGCCAGACAAAACACAGCATTGGTTTGGAAGAGGATTATAGGTGATCAACTTTCATCAATGGACAACTGGCAGTTGATGGTTTCCAAGAGAAGGGGAATAAGTTAACTTTGGAGATTGTTTCTAATTAGCTACCCATATTCCAGTGGATGACCCTAAACCTGAATATACTGGCAGCATTAAATGGATTCAGTCAGTTTAAAAAAAGGAGTATGTGATATTAAGAGGGAAAGTTATAGGTAGTTGTATAGAGTGTGTTAAAGGCATAGGAATGCAAAGATAATTTGATCATAACACACTATTAGCAAGTAAACATCTCAGCTATATATGTTTAATATGAATATTTTATTTCAGTTTTTGAGTCAAGTATCTAGAAAGATTCATTACCTTCCAATTAACATTAAATACTGGACTTTTATTGAGTGGTTCACTGTGAGTTACTTGCTAATTTTACTTGCAGTTGTAAGAGACTCAGTTTCACAATTTTTTACAAACTGAACATTGAAAATCTTGGACAGACAGTCCCTATTAGGCTACCAATGTAATTGACAGTCATTTGGGCTTCCTGGATTAAATATTTGTTATGTTGGAGACTGTCTTGTTGTATTAAGCCCTAATACAAAAACAGATTGGAAAATCTCACAAATTTGTGCTTTGTTTAGTATCATTTCTGCAGTTGAAACCAAATAAAATAAATAGTAATACAATGTCATTAGCTAAAATTCATAAGGAGAAAATGTATTAAGTTGATTTATAGCCCAGTCATATTTATTAAGAATGTATTATAATAGGAATGACAAAATTTAATAATTCATAAACTATAATTATATTTGCAAACTTTATATTATATTAAGGTCAAATAAAAGTTAATAAATTACAGTATGTAGTCTCACTGGAAAATAATAAGCAAATGAGAAGACTATTGAAATCAATCCATAACATATAAATTTTTTAATAATTATAATTAATGTCTTATTGGTTACACATAGATTATGTCAATAAGCCACATATCTAGTTCAGAAATAAACAAATAGCTTATGACAACTTTTTAAAGACTTTCTTCCACAAATTATATTTCTATAAGCAGGCATAGTTTTAAATACAGTTAACTATTGAAATCTTAAGTTACCAACATTGAAAACATATGTGTGGTATAGCAGGATCTTCTGGAAGTGAGGTGCCCAGTTTTCTGAGGAACCGCCAGACTGATTTCCAGAGTGGTTGTACCAATTTGCAACCCACCAGCAGTGGAGGAGTGTTCCTCTTTCTCCACACCCTCTCCAACACCTGCTGTCTCCTGAATTTTTAATCTTAGCCCTTCTGACTGGTGTAAGGTGAAATCTCAGGGTTGTTTTGATTTGCATTTCCCTAATGACTAATGAAGTTGAGCATTTTTTAAGATGCTTCTCTGCCATCTAAAGTTCTTCAGGTGAGAATTCTTTGTTTAACTCTGTACCCCATTTTTTAATAGGGTTGTTTGGTTTTCTGGAGTCTAACTTCTTGAGTTCTTTATATATATATTGGATATTAGCCCTCTATCTGATGTAGGATTGGTGAAGATCTTTTCCCAATTTGTTGGTTGCTGATTTGTCCTCTTGATGGTGTCCTTTGCCTTACAGAAACTTTGTAATTTTATGAGGTCCCATTTGTCAATTCTTGCTCTTAGAGCATACGCTATTGGTGTTCTGTTCAGAAACTTTCTCCCTGTACCGATGTCCTCAAGGGTCTTCCCCAGTTTCTTTTCTATTAGCTTCAGAGTGTCTGGCTTTATGTGGAGGTCCTTGATCCATTTGGATTTGAGCTTAGTATGAGGAGACAAGGATGGATCAATTCGCATTCTTCTGCATGCTGACCTCCAATTGAATCAGCACCATTTGTTGAAAAGGCTATCTTTTTCCATTGGATGTTTTCAGCCTCTTTGTCGAGGATCAAGTGGCCCAGAGGATTCCCCACCATGTAAGAAGGATACATGCTCTACTATGTTCATAGCAGCCCTATTTATAATTGCCAGATGCTGGAAAGAACCCAGGTATCCCTCAACAGAAGAGTGGATGCAAAAAATGTGGTATATCTACACAATAGAGTACTATTCAGCCATTAGAAACAATGAATTCATGAAGTTCTTAGGCAAATGGATGGAGCTAGAGAACATCATACTAAGTGAGGTAACCCAGACTCAAAAGGTGAATCATGGTATGCACTCACTAATAAGTGGATATTAACCTAGAAAAGTGGAATACCCAAAACAGAGTCCACACATCAAATGAGGTACAAGAAGAAAGGAGGAGTGGCCCCTTGTTCTGGAAAGACTCAGTGAAGCAGTATTTGGCAAAACCAGAACAGGGAAGTGGGAAGGGGTGGGTGAGAGAACAGAGGGAGGGAAGGGGGCTTACGGGACTTTCGGAGAGTGGGGGGCTAGAAAAGGGGAAATCATTTGAAATGTAAATAAAAAATATATCGAATAAAAAAAAGAAAACATATGTGTGCTGTTTCACTGTATAAAGACATTTATATATTTTTTGAAAATCCACCTATGTGGAAAACATTTTTTTGGCAAAATTTTAGACATGTGTCTAAAAACTCAGGGATCTAACATCTTTAACAAGTGTTGTATGACACTCTTCCTTGTGCAGCATAATGTCTTTCACATTAGATAAGGAATAAATGAAGACAAAAGTTAGAGTATCAACCATGATAAGTATCAAACTTATCAAACTTAAAGATAAGCTTATTATCATAATTACTTTACAGCCTTAGTGATAGCACACATAATCTCTTTCGCATTATTATTTACAACCAGCACAGGGGATCTGGAAGTACCTGTTTCTTTCAGTTTAGTTAGTGTGAGCATATATCCAGGTCTCTGTTTTCCAGACAGATGAGCTGAATGGGGCCTTTTTCAATAGGGGTGGTTAATTGGAGAGTGTCTCTCAGTGGTTCTTTTTCTTATATAAGCTTGGGGATGGCCCTAGTGCATCTAGTCAGTTTCAAGGACTTTCAGAAGCTTCTGGGTTCTTTATTTCCTGAGTCTTAATTAGCTTCACTTTAGAGTTTTCTGAGCCCAATGGGGCTTCCCTGCAGGACAGAATTTTTCACCTCTATTTAAGAAATTCTGAGTCTTTATAAGCTTCTCTCCAGGATGAATAGCAATAATAGAAAGATGTATGGTATTAAAAAAGATATATCCATACACTATTATCTATTTTCTATTCAAATATTCTTTGATAAATAAGTTATCTTCATCAGTATCAGTCATTGTACCCTTAATCTGTGCATGGTACCAGATTCTATAATTTAGTCTTAAAGCAATTAAACATATAGGGTAAATTTGGGCACTTGAGAGATGTTACTTTAATAGTTATTAGATCTAAAATTTTTGCTATAATCTTTAACATTTTAGACACTTGATCACATATCTATATACTAGCATGTCTACTGTGTAGCAATCCAGTTTAGCTGGATGCAATGGAATGATTGCATATAGAAAATATATAATGGTATTTCTGGAAAAGATTGGGCACTGAATTTTTAAAAATATCCAATAAAATGGATATTTGATAAGGAACTGAGAAAGTTTTGAATCAATAATATGATGCTCTGGTTAGAAAGTAGCAGCCAGTTCTTAAGGTCACAACCAAGAGAAAGAGAGTATTTGAGATTATTCATTGGTAATGTCATTCAGTGTGTTCAACTGTGGGTACATACAAAGGACTCAGCCTTTTGAATAATTTTTAAGTAGTCAATATCTCTCTGGAATGTAATAGAGTTCCATGTGTCCTTCCACCATCCATTACTGAAGGTTCACAAGAACAGAAATGAGTGGTCCCTGGGAATGCCATTCCAGCTTACCAGTCTATGACTACAGAAGTTTTGTCATGTCTAGAGGATCAAGTTTCTGAATGATTACATAATTTCTCTTATCCATGTCTTCAATGTAAAATGAGTCATGGAGTGGTCAGTATACAGTGTGTTTTTGTTAAATTCTCACAGAGCAAGCACATTAATCAAAAAATCTAAAAACTGAATGAAACAGTCATAACACTGGACTTCATCGTTATGAGATGTTTTTGAATGAAGGAGAAATTGAAGCATCAGTTTTAACTCCAAAAACTTAAATTTCATTAGAACCTTTCTTATTTAGTAATGCACATGAATTTAAAATTAATAACCCTATTTAATTAAATCAGTATATAAAATCATAGTTTTATATTTTTATTATAATATAAAGTGATTGATTTTTAAATTCATTTACATACAATTTGAATTATTTAATCATTGTGAATAAAATATTATTGATTTTATTATTTATTTTGGTTTGTATTCAATATAGCTCATGGCAATAAAAAGAAAACAACAAATTTTCATTTGTGTATTTTGAATTTTGCATTAAATAACATTTATTAAAATGGATGTTCCTAAACTAAAATCATAATCCTACACAATGATGTTGTTTGACATCAAATAAGCATCAATTATCATGGACTCATAGAAATATACTAAAATATAAGTATCCACTTACATTAGAAAAGTTTCTGGTAAAATACAAATATTTTCATTTTATTTTATTTTCATTTTTCCCTTTTGTTGAAAATAGATTCTTTTCATACATAGTACATCCTGATTACAGTTTCTCCTCCCTCTCCTCATCTCACTTCCCATCACCTCCTCTACACATTTTGGTCCACTCCCTTTCTGTCTCTCATTAGACAAGAATAGGCTTTTGAAAATTAACCAAATTTGACAAAATAAAATATCTTAAGACAAAAAATGAAATATTGAGGCTGATCAAGGCAACACAACAGAAATGTTCCAAGAGCATGTGAAAAAATCAGAGACCGATTCATTCTCACACCTCAGTCCCATTAAAATACTCAGCTGAAAAAAACCATCATATGGTTTACAACACCATAGGAAGAACAATATCTCCCAACCGGTACCCCCAAAGCTCCCAGAGACTAAACCACCAACCAGAGAATACACATGGGGGAAACCCATAGCTCCAGCTGCATATGTAGCAGAGGATTGCCTTATAGGGGAATTAATGGGAGGGGATACCCTTGGTCCTGTGGAGGTTCTATAACCCATGGTAAGGGAATGCTAGGGCACAGAGGCAGGAGTGGGTAGGCAGGTGGGGGAGCACCCTATTAGAGGCAGAGGTGATAGCAGATGGATAGGGGGTTTGCGGAAGGGAAACTGTGAAGGTGGATAACATTTGAAATATAAATAAATAAAATAACCAATAAAAATGATTAAAAAATACTTAACTGAAAGCCATCATATATATGCAGAGGATCTGGTGCAGACTCAAGTTAGACTAGTGCTTGCTGTTTCAAATTTTGAGTTCATATGAGCCTTGCTTAGCTGATCCAAATAACCTTCTTCTCCTGGTCCCTCCTTCCCCTCTGGCTCTCAAAAATATTAACCCAGAAATGCTCCTGTCTGAATAAAATGCACAGACAAAGAGTGGAGCAGAGACTGAAGGAATGGCCATCCAAAGACTCCCCCTCCTAGGAATCCATCTCATCAACAGACCCCAAACACAGACATGACTGCTGAAGCTGAGAAAGACTTGCTGACAGCAGCATGAGTTTTGGAGGGACTTGGATGTATCCTTTGGAACAACTCAACTGGATTCAACCCAGAACCTTCACTGGAAGGAGCCTTTTCTGGCTACAAGAGATCATCAGTTGAGACTCCAATCACCTATTAATAGGAATCCACTTCAAAATCGCCATCATAGATTCCAGAAAGTTTCCATTATACTAGGTTTACACAGCAACCCCAAATGACCCTAATTACAGCTGACAACTCCTGCATACTCTTCCTATCCCCTCCCCACTCTACCAGATTCCTCCCAGTACTATCCCCACCTTCCTCCAATGCATTTGTAAAATCCAAGGTTTTTTGCCTTCCCAGTGTTTTCCATTTATTCTCACCGGAACCATCCTCTTTACCCAATCTGTCTGTATCTGTGGATTGTAGCATCATCAGCCTTTATTTCATGCCAAATATCCACTCATAATTGAAAATACACATATTTATATTTCTTCTTAGGTACTATCTCACTCAGGATTTGTTTTCTACTTCAATCCACTTGCTTGCAAATTTCAAGGTGCCATATTTTGAAGAGCTGAGTAATACTGTTATATAAATGTACTACATATTGTTTATACATTGTTCTCTTTAGGTCCATGTAGATTATTCCATGTTATTGCTATTTTGAGTGGGCAGCAAGGAACATGTTTGAGCAAGCATATGTCCTATTGCTAAAATGAATCATCCTGAGAATATCACTGGGCCTTGAGGTAGATTGATTCCCGAATTTCTAAGAATATGCCATATTGATTTTGGTACGGGTTGTACAAGCTTGCATCTGCAACCACAATGTATAAGTGTTTCCCAAATTCCACACCCTCACCAGCATTGCATACAATTTGTTTTGTTGATCATAGTCATTCTAACAAGTATAAAATGAAGTCTCAAATTAGATTTAATTTGAATTTCTCTGATATCAAGGATATTGAAAATTCTACAGGTGTTTGAAAACCAAGTGAGTCTTTCTATTGAGAATTGTGTCTTTAGACCTGAACCCCATTTTAATTGAATTATTTGTTTTGGTCTTTGATATCAAGCATCTTGAGTTTTTATATAATGTGGGTATTAGTTCTCTATTAAATGTGGAGTTGATGAAAGTATTTCCCCATTCTATAGGCTGTTAATTCATTTTTGAAATCTGGTCCCTGAGAAACTCTTTCATAGGCTGACCAATACAGATATAAATACAAGCAGACAACCATCTGATTGCTCTCAAGGACCACAGAGGAGGAATTAGGGGAAGGAGCTGAAGCACTGATAAATGGTTTCATCTGTCATCAATGGGAGAGGAGACCCTTGGTCTTGTGATGGCTTAATGCCCCAGTGTAGGGGAATGCCAGGGCAGTGAGGCAGTAGTGGGTGGGTGGGTGAGGGAGCACCCTCATAGAAGCAGGGGGAGGGGGAGGGCATAGGAAATTTGTGAAGGGGAAATAGCAAAGGTGGGTAACATTTGAAATGTAGTAAATAAAATAACCAATTTGAAAAAAAGAAAACTGTATATAGTTGTTCCATTATATTATATACTTCAAAAATAAAATATGTACTCTGAAAGTAAATGCAATTGAACATAAGTAATTGGATAATAATATGGTTATGTGATTTGAATTTTTGTTGTACAATGTAAATGCAACAATTTAATCAAGTACAATTATATACTCACAAAAAGATTACAATAAAATGTATTAAATAGCAACTAAACTATTAATAGATTATACCATATTTATGTATATATACATAAGCACATAATGCATATACATATACATACAAATATATGCACATACACATATACATGTACACTTTATATGTATGTCAAGGGGCAATCTGGAGTCGCTACTTCAGACACATCATCTACCTATATTTTTAACTTTTCATTTGTTTTCTGAGGTTCACTATCATATTGGCCTGGAATTTTCTAAAAATTCTGAGCACGATCCTGTGTCTCTCCTTCCTCAGCTCTGTAATTGTGATCTTACAGAACAATGCTCAACATTCTTGTATATCATTATTTTTTGGAAATGAACTGAATTCCTCTTGATTCCAATACAAATTGTTGATTGAATGAGCTAAGTCCTCAGGTGCAAACATTTAAAACACAAGCTTGAATTTGTATTCATTATAATGAGGATAAAACTTTTGCATTTTTGAAATTAGAAAATTTATAGCTTACAGAGAAGCTCTTTTGAGCTTCCTTACATAAAGTTATTTGATATGAAGTTAGAGCTATTCATTTTGTACATGATCATTTTGTCTCTGTGTGTATATGAGCACCACCTGCATGCAGTGCTTCTAGCATCCGAGAGAATGGACTTAGTATTCTATAATTAGAGTTAAATATCAGTTGACGCCACAGGGTGATTCTGGACACCAAAGTTGGATCCTCTACAAGATCCACAGGGAGAGAGTTCTCTCTACTTTCACCCTGCAGATCCTAAGTATCAATTTCAGGCCCTTATGCCTAGTATCAGAAACCTGTTAATTGTCTTAGGAACAACACATGATGTTAATTTTTTATATTTATTATAAGCTGGAAGACCACAACTGAAAGCCATACTTCCAATCCATTAAACTTTTAAGGTCCACAAGCTGAAGGGCCCAAGTGAGGACGCCTCGGTCCCACTTGGAGGGAGAAGAAAGAAATCACAAGTCGGGAGAGAGGGAGAGGCCTGGGAGGGAAACTGGACAAAGTCAGGGGAGAGGGGAACATGATCTGATATTGGGTGTGGGAAAAGGACTGAAGCCCTGAGGGCCAGCAGAAAGATTTGAAACAGGCCATCTCAGGAGGTAGGAAGCAGAGATACCCTCCAGAATGCAAAACAAACCTGGGAAATGAGAGACTCTCAGGACACAAAGGAAGGAATCTTAGATGAAACAACCAACAGTAGGGAGAGGGAGCTTACAGAGCCCATTTCCGAAAGGAAGACAGGGCATCAAATGAGGGAGGGGTTAGACATCCCACAGTCAAAACTCTGACCCATATTTTTTCCTGTCTGAAAGAACTGCAGGGATGGAAATGGAGAGGAGCCTGAGGGAAAGAAGTCTAGCAACAGGTCCAAAGTGGGATCTAACTCAAGGGGAGGTCCCAACGCTTGACACTATTACTGAGATTGTGGAGCACTCACAAAAAGGGACCTATCATAATTGCCCTCTGAATGACCCAACTGGCAGCTGAAAGAGTCAGATGCAGAGATGTGCACCCAACCAATTGTCAGAAGCTGTTGGCCCATATGGTTGAATTAGGGAAAGGCTGGAAGAAGCTGAGGAGGAGGTCTACTCTGTAGCAGGACCAACAGTCTCAATTATCTTAAACCCCTGAGATTTCTCAAACATTGGACCACCAAACCAGCAGCATACACAAGCTGATATGAGGCCTCCAAAACATTTATAGTGGAGGACTGCTGGACCTGGGTTCACTATGAGAAGGTCTACTTAACCCTCAAGAGACTAGAGGCCCCAGAGAATTATGAAATCTGGTTGAGTGGGGGGTTGGGAGTAGGGGTTGGGGACATGCTCATGGTGACAGGGGAGTGAGGATGAAATATGGGATTTGGAACAGTCTAAGGTTGGACCTGGTGGGGGGATGAAATCTGAAGTATAAAATGAAATATATCAGCAATTAAAAGATTGAAAAAAATTGAATAATTCTACTAGTGAATGTGTAGAAATCATTAACTGAGAAAAATATTTAAAGTTCTTTCAGTTAGAAGACAGTGAATTAATGAACATGACTTTGGCTTGAAAAAGCCAAGCAAGGGAGCAAGAAGGAACACTGTCCAAACTCTGATTTACCCAGGACTGCAGATGTTTTTGTTCCTCAGAATCCACCCCCTAGTCATTTCTTTTCTCATTACTCCTTCCACCAAAAATGTTTGGTGCGGAGACAGGAAATGAATTCCTCAAAATCAAATGTCCACTCGTTTGTTTAATTAAGGCAGAAAAGAAACTGGCATTTTTGGTTTTGCTAAGCATCTTCATTTAAACTATACTTCTTGTGTATATATTCATGCTAATGAAACAAAAAAAGAATTTTTAACTCAGCAGTTTTTGAAACAAATATATGCTCATTGCTATAGACTCTTAGTTCTCTGCAAGATAATAAGGGTCCCAGGTTATATTTTCCACACGACTGATTAACCACTGACAATTTTAACTTATTGAACCAAGCTTTTTAGTTCAATCATGTTCACATTTTTCTTCCCATGTTTCCTTTTAAGCTTTCTTTAACTTTGAAAAAGTCATAGTGTAATATCTATTACATAAATGAAAAGAAAGATGTCTATAATTATCTTTCCTAGTGTAATTTTTTTAAGATATACATCCAGCATTGTCAATTGTTGCAATTTTAAAATCCTAAGGTCCAATAAATTAAATAAGGGAGACACATTTCATAAGGGAATGTAGTGCAGTCTCACACTTAGCACTCTACTAATATAATTCCTCTTTAGATAATAATAATGCATTGAAATACATTGGATTCTTTACATTGTTAATTTCATTTAATTTAACATAAAAACTAATCAGTTAACCTAAAAGTACTTATTCTGAAGATATATACATGGGAAATGAACAAAATAATATATTAAATAATAAATTAAATAATATACACAAAATATATATGTACATATATAAATATTTTATATGTAATTCTAACCTGGTGTCCAGAATGTGTAACAACTCTGACTTCCTTCATAGGCTTGTTCACTCACACATGAAAACAGTGATGTATTCATCTACCCTTAGAAGATTAGAACCACCAAGTCCTCAGTGACACAATAAGATACGACAGACTTCTATACAGTCAGAGTAGGTACTCTGAAACTGTGTTACTTCTTTAGTTATATAGCCTTTGGATCTCTTTTGTTTTGATATGTGCTTTGTTTGTTTGTTTGTTTGTTTGTTTGCATGTTTTTTATGATAAACTTTTGATGAACTAAAGAAAAACATGGCGAATAAAGAACTTTCTGGTCACACATCTTAAAGTTACATATAAGGAAAGTAAGCCTCCAGTAACGTGAGTATTTGCATCATAAATATACTATCACATGGGCAAATAGATATATATGTTTACAATATCACAAAGTCCAATTTTACTATTTTACTTACATTAATATTTGTATGTTTAGTAAGTTTATTCCACCCATTTTCCTAAAATAACTTTAAATAAAATTACCTTAGCAAAAATGATAATGTATATAACAAAAAGTAAAACAACAACAAAAAGTGCATAGTAGGATTTAAATATTGAAGCCCTATATATACACAAAGTAAATTAGATTGTAACCAAAGTGCAATTGGAAATTATAATTCAAGGAAGTTGGCCACATACTGTTGGTTTTGTTACACAGCTTGTTTTGTCTGGCTATCTCCTCCATTTTTATCTTGTATAACCAAATATTCACCAGAGAACGAAAAAGCAGTATTGTGTAAAACATCTAGTTATAGGTAATGCACATATCTCTTTGTCTCTCTGTCTCTGTCTGTCTTTCTCTCTGTCACACACACACACACACACACACACACATGACAAAATACACATGACATGACATGACATGACACTTGCTCTTGAAAACTATCACAGTGAAGCTGACTCTCTCTGGTGCACCTTAGGTCTATACAATTTGAAAGAATATTGTCTTTCTTTGTAGAATACAGTTCTAGCACAGTGATATTGTCTTGCATTTAATTGCTTTGTGATTGTTCTATTTTTATTGCTCCACACTGTAGCAACATTTCTATGGTGATTTTTCAGAGGCTTTGAAATCCTCATATTCATAACTGAATAAATGAATATATTAGATATGGAAGCATTATGGCCTTTCAAGTGAATTTTATGGTGAACACAGAAGTAATCAATTGGATACAAATGTAAGTGGTTGTGAAATTATATTTTAGTGTCCTGTGGTGCAGTTAAATGAGCATATTTCTTGTTTGTTGCCATCGATTTTCTGTTCTTCTTTTGTGATATGTTGAGCTGAAGGCCAGCTTTTATATATGGACATCAATTCCTTTAGTTGTCATGTTCTTTTGAGTTCACAAAAACATTAACATCAAAGATGAAATTCTGAGGGAAGGGGTCTTTGCAGCATAGATAACAGTTATGACTGTAGACACTATATTTCCACTAACATTCAGCTTCAATGTTTGTTTAATTCCCTATGGTTATAGGGAAACAATGCAAGAATACAAAGTTACTTTGCATAATTGGGGGTCTAAGTAGGAGAAGGTATGATGGTTTGAGATAAAGACACTCCTAAAATTCACAGAACTGTGGAAATTTATCACACTTGGAAATATTTGACAAGAGCCATTTCACTGAATGTCACTGTTGACCTGATAGGCAAAAATGCAAAAAAAAAAAAAAAAAAAAAAAAAAAAAAAAAAAAAAAAAAAAACCCCAAAAAACAAAACAAAACAAAAAACAAACAAACAAACAAACAAACAAAAGTCCCTGTGATAGAGGAGATAGCAGAATGAAGAAACATTTGTTACTCTGTGAATGGAAAGGAGGATCTGTTTCTTAACAGGTGTAACAAACAACTTTGGAGGGAATAAAATAAAATGCTTAATAATTTGGAAAGAATTTGTAGTGTGTGTTTGTGTGTGTGTATATACATTTTACAAAATAGTAAACTTGAGTTTCATTTTTCAGATAACGGTATCATTGTTAAAATCATGACATATTTCAGTGTGAGAAAAATAGAAAAAAGATTTTGAATCCATTAAACGTTTTCTTTGTTTTAGCAATCTTTGTCATAAACTTCCTTCACGCTACAGAGGTGCTTGTCATTCTTTGATGAAATTGCCTGAGATTTGGAAAGCAACTAATGCACTTTGTGTGGTATCAATTCTGCCATGCATTTTACTGGGTAAGATAACAGAAGTACGTTACTCTCATCACTCAGTCTAATGTACTAAGGATTAAGCATACATGTTCGTGAGACAAGAAGGATTGATAGACTATTTTAAATCATTGGCTGGATCGAGGTCTTCAAAAACTACATTAAAAATTGCTATATGATAATCAATACTTATCTAAGGATACCCTATTCCTTTAACGATTGTCACAAATACACTGATGTTCTTGGAGAAATTAATTATATAACTTGGAGTGGATTCCATTTCACTATTATGGCAGAGGTGTGATTTAGAGTTTTTACTTTTCTTCATCCTGTTCAATGGTTATGCTTGTGTCTGCTGCCTGATCTTTAACATAGTCCAAATATATGTTTGTGTCTTGTATGTGATCTTGTTCTCAAAGCTGAGTTCCTGCTCTATGTATGAGCTGTTGCAACAATTCTTTCTGGTTAGTGTAATTTGTCTTGTATGAATACAATTTTTTTCAGGTTTACAGATTAAGGTGGACGCTAGCCTGTGAATAATAACAAGGACAACATTAAACTGTTAAGAGATCATCTCTGCAACAAGAAAGAAAAACTTGGTTATAAAAAATGAAATGTGCTGGGCCACAGAACAAAAGCAAAGACAGCAATTCACCTGTCAAGACACATGACTTTAATATTACTTTTCTAAGAAAGCAGAGATGATAGAAAGGAAAATGGGGCTATAGGAAAACACAGTAAACATGTGTAAAGATAACCACTAATAATTAAAGGGAAATATTATTTTTAATTTAGTAATTTTATATCTATGATATTGCATTAACTCATCAATTAAGACACACTTAGAATTTCATTCTCCCACCCTTATTTGTCCAACATTTGTTAAAGTTTTTGTCTTTTTTCCTTTTATCCAATGAGTGATTTTATAGCAAATGTAACAAAAATAATTTATACTTGACATGCACTGTAAGGGTTGAAATCAAAGAGATTTTGTAACAGGAACATCACACAATCAATGTAAACATATTGATTTGTAAGTAAAATAAAAATGAAATAATCAAATTTTTGAAAAATAATATCATGAAACGGAAAGATCAAATAAGGGCACCGTTTCTCATTGATTCCCTCCTACTCATGATGGCATTTAAAACTAACTGCCAACTGTTGCTGATTTCTTGGAAAAAGTTTGAGGCCTTTGCTCAAAATTTTTGGCTTATACTTTTAAAACCCTATTCTGTGACTGAAACAATGTATCTTCTTTTATAAATTGTAATTCACTGATCTTAGAAATTATATACATTAGTTATGATTCTGCCCTCAACAAGGGCTTTTAGATTAGGGCCTTAGAGAGAATGGGAAGAAGAAAGATGCTGAAACCTTATCAAACTAGAGCAAGTATATTGAACATTATCAGAGCTTGTTTTTTCTCAGTAAGTCAGAAGTAACTCATAATCAGTGTGAAACAGACTTCACATAAACACTGTACAAATTCAGCTCAAGGCTGCTATAATTATACCATTTCCTAACACACCCCAATATTACTTGTACATTCTGTATCTTCCAAGTTCTCAGCTTTTAATTCCATACAAGTTGTTTCTTTACCTTCATTTGTAAGTAGTTTTGACAAATGCTAATAGACTTTTGGAAACACCATTAGTTTTCCTTAATGAGAAATCACTATTCTTGTGTTACGTCCCTTCCAGTGACACAGATCTTGTAAACTACTCATCAGGAATATTGCTAGAGAAGCTAAGGCACTTGCTCTTTTTAGAGAAATTTATGTCACTAAATGCTGACTAAGTTGGGTTTTGTTCCTAGCATTTTAAAATATCATCATTGTCAATGTCATAAATAGTTTCACTTGGAAACCACACTGTTATTATATTAATACAATGATAGAAATATATTCTCAATTTTTAAGTGTGGTATCGATGATACTGTAAATGAATATATTTGGTATAAGGGTCACTCTCTGGTGAGCTCAGGTTTGGGAATGAACTTCCCAAAAGATTAGTATATTAAAAACTAGCTAAAGGCTCTGTTCATTTGCAGTGGAATTTTTCTAAAGTAGACACTTTACAAAGTATTTTATATACAGTTTTCATGAGCAGATTTGAAAATACAAAAGGAAAAGTGATAATCACATCATAACACTAGGCAAGATACTGTTCATGATATTTTTATAATGCATCTAATTAATACCGCTTTAGAGCTCCAGGCATTAAAGTCTGGTAATGTTATAAAATTGACACTAAGAAGACAGAGAGGAAATATAAGAAAATTATAAAAAACCCTCTATTTCATGAGTGTTTAATTGTTATTTGTATACATGATATACCCACATTTCACCTAGTTCAAAAAGCAAGCATGCTTATAAGCCATTTGGTGAGTATACAATAATTTGTGTTAAAAAATAATGTGATCATGTTCTATTTGTCTCTTGTCTACTTTTTAATGTCAGTTATTTCTAAACTATATAAATTAATATTTGAGTTCTTTGTATATATTGAATATTAGCCCTCAGAAGTTAGACCCCAGGGAACCAAATAACCCTTTTAAAAAATGGGGTACAGACCTAAACAAAGAATTTTCACCTGAAGAAATTCGGATGGATGAGAAGCACCTTAAGAAATGCTCAACATAATTAGTCATTGCGAAAATGCAGATCAAAACAGCCCTGAGATTTCACCTCACACCAGTCAGAATGGCTAAGGTTAAAAACTCAGGAGACAGCAGGTGTTGGCGAGGATGTTAAGAAAGAGGAACACTCCTTCACTGCTGGTGGGATTGTAAGATGGTACAACCACTATGGAAATCGATATGGCGGTTCCTAAGAAAACTGGGCATGACACTTCCGGAGGACTCTGCTATACCTCTCCTGGGCTTATACCCAGAGGATTCCTCAGCATGCAATAAGGACACATGCTCCACTATGTTCATAGAAGCCTTATTTATAATAGCCAGATGCTGGAAAGAACCCAGATATCCCTCAATGGAGGAATGGATACAGAAAATGTGGTATATATACACAATGGAGTACTATTCAGCAATTAAAAACAATGAATACATGAATTCTTTAGGCAAATGGATGGAACTGGAAAATATCATCCTAAGCAAGGCAACACAATCACAAACGAATACACATGGAATGCAATCATTGATAAGTGGATATTAATTAGCCCTGAAGCTCTGAATACTGAAGATACAATTAGCATATCAAATGATTCCCATGAAGAAGGAAGAAGAGGGCTCTATTCCTGGAAAGGCTTGATCCAGCATAGTAGGGGAGTATCAGGACAGAGAAAAGGAAGGGGGAAAGGCAGGAGAATGGATGGAGAGAAGAGGACTTATGGAACATATGGGAAGGGAGGAATGGGAAAGGGAAAGGCTTCTAGAATGTAAACAAAGAATATAGAAAATAAATTAAAAAAATTAAAAAAAAAAAGAAATCCACAATTACGCTGATACCAAAGCCACACAAAGATCCAACAAAGAAAGAGAACTTCAGACCAATTTCCCTTATGAACATCGATGCAAAAATACTCAATAAAATTCTTGCCAACCGAATCCAAGAACACATCAAAACGATCATCCACCATGATCAAGTAGGCTTTATCCCGGGAATGCAGGGTTGGTTCAATATACGGAAATCCATCAATACAATCCACTACATAAACAAACTCAAAGAACAAAACCACATGGTCATTTCATTGGATGCTGAAAAAGCATTTGACAAAATTCAGCATCCCTTCATGCTTAAAGTCTTGGAGAGAACAGGAATTCAAGGCCCATACCTAAACATAGTAAAAGCAATATACAGCAAACCGGTAGCCAGCATCAAACTAAATGGAGAGAAACTTGAAGCAATCCCACTGAAATCAGGGACCAGACAAGGCTGCCCCCTTTCTCCTTATCTTTTCAATATTGTACTTGAGGTACTAGCTCGGACAATTAGACAACATAAGGAGGTCAAAGGGATACAAATTGGAAAGGAAGAAGTCAAACTATCATTATTTGCAGACGACATGATCGTCTACCTAAGTGACCCAAAGAACTCCACTAGAGAGCTCCTACAGCTGATAAACAACTTCAGCAAAGTGGCAGGTTATAAAATCAACTCAAGCAAATCAGTGGCCTTCCTATACTCAAAGGATAAGCAGGCTGAGAAAGAAATTAGGGAAATGACCCCCTTCACAATAGCCTCAAACAGTATAAAGTATCTTGGGGTGACTCTTACCAAACATGTGAAAGATCTGTATGACAAGAACTTCAAGACTCTGAAGAAGGAAATGGAAGAAGACCTCAAAAAATGGGAAAACCTCCCATGCTCATGGATCGGTAGAATCAATATAGTTAAAATGGCCATTTTGCCTAAAGCACTATACAGATTCAATGCAATACCCATCAAAATCCCAACTCAATTCTTCACAGAGTTAGAAAGAGCAATTATCAAATTCATCTGGAACAACAAAAAACCCAGGATAGCTAAAACTATTCTCAGCAACAAAAGAAAATCTGGGGGAATCAGTATCCCTGACCTCAAGCAATACTACAGAGCAATAGTGTTAAAAACTGCATGGTATTGGTACAGTGACAGACAGGAGGATCAATGGAACAGGATTGAAGATCCAGAAATGAACCCACACACCTATGGCCACTTGATCCTCGACAAAGAGGCTGAAAACATCCAATGGAAAAAAGATAGCCTTTTCAACAAATGGTGCTGGTTCAACTGGAGGTCAGCATGCAGAAGAATGCGAATTGATCCATCCTTGTCTCCTTGTACTAAGCTCAACTCCAAATGGATCAAGGACCTCCACATAAAGCCAGACACTCTGAAGCTAATAGAAAAGAAACTGGGGAAGACCCATGAGGACATCGGTACAGGGAGAAAGTTTCTGAACAGAACACCAATAGCGTATGCTCTAAGAGCAAGAATTGACAAATGGGACCTCATAAGGTTACAGAGTTTCTGTAAGGCAAAGGACACCATCAAGAGGACCGATCGGCAACCAACAAATTGGGAAAAGATCTTCACCAATCCTACATCAGATAGAGGGCTAATATCCAATATATATAAAGAACTCAAGAAGTTAGACTCCAGAAAACCAAACAACCCTATTAAAAAATGGGGTACAGAGTTAAACAAAGAATTCTCACCTGAAGAACTTCGGATGGCGGAGAAGCATCTTAAAAAATGCTCAACTTCATTAGTCATTAGGGAAATGCAAATCAAAACAACACTAAGATTTCATCTTACACCAGTCAGAATGGCTAAGATTAAAAATTCAGGAGACAGCAGGTGTTGGAGAGGGTGTGGAGAAAGAGGAACACTCCTCCACTGCTGGTGGGGTTGCAAATTGGTACAACCACTCTGGAAATCAGTCTGGCGGTTCCTCCGAAAACTGGGCACCTCACTTCCAGAAGATCCTGCTATACCACTCCTGGGCATATACCCAGAAGACTCCCCACCATGTAATAAGGATACATGCTCTACTATGTTCATAGCAGCCCTATTTATAATTGCCAGATGCTGGAAAGAACCCAGGTATCCCTCAAGAGAAGAGTGGATGCAAAAAATGTGGTATATCTACACAATGGAGTACTATTCAGCCATTAGAAACAATGAATTCATGAAATTCTTAGGCAAATGGATGGAGCTAGAGAATATCATACTAAGTGAGGTAACCCAGACTCAAAAGGTGAATCATGGTATGCACTCACTAATAAGTGGATATTAACCTAGAAAACTGGAATACCCAAAACATAATCCACACATCAAATGAGGTACAAGAAGAAAGGAGGAGTGGCCCCTGGTTCTGGAAAGACTCAGTGAAACAGTATTCAGCAAAACCAGAACGGGGAAGTGGGAAGGGTTGGGTGGGAGGACAGGGGAAGAGAAGGGGGCTTACGGGACTTTCGGGGAGTGGGGGGGCTAGAAAAGGAGAAATCATTTGAAATGTAAATAAATTATATCGAATAAAAAAAAAAAGAAAGGGAGTTGGTTCAAGGAAAAAAAAAAAAGAAATCCTAGAAGCTTTCAAAGAATAACTTAATGCTTTAATAATATATTTTCATTTTGATCATGGAGTTACATGCTACATATCATCTAGGTTCTAAAAAAGAAGTGCATCTAGGTTCTAAGAAAAAAGTTTTTCTTTTATCCTTAAATGTCAGAAGACTGGGAAGGGTCATT
Organism: Apodemus sylvaticus; assembly: GCF_947179515.1. Classification (NCBI taxonomy): domain Eukaryota; kingdom Metazoa; phylum Chordata; class Mammalia; order Rodentia; family Muridae; genus Apodemus; species Apodemus sylvaticus. The sequence continues at coordinate 35,866,202 of NC_067479.1, read as the reverse complement.
TGAACTGGTTTCTGGAGTGAGCAAATTTTCTCATAATTATAACTCCAAGTCTACGAACTACTCTAATAACTACTCTAGTTTTAACATTTTATGGGGTAAGTGATATGCTAAATGGTTCACATTATTCTTTCTAAATAGGTATAAATCAGCTCTGAAATTCTTATAGCTGTTCTTGAAGCAATTAAGCTATCCGCAAAATAAAAGCAATTAATTATGTGTCATCATTAATGAAGATCAAATAACAGAAGCAATTGGATTGGTACATGTTTTCAAAACTCATGTCTTCAGTAGATGCATTGCATGATTCTCAATAAAATGTATTATCATGGGCCTGGGTATTACTGCTATATTACACATAGGAATTTTGAGAGGAAAACAGTCTGAAAGGAGAAACACAGAACGAGATTCAGCATCATAAGCATTCCCAAATGAAACATTAGTGACTATCTCAAAATCTAATGTTTAAAATATAAGATGCTCTGCCTTTATGACTGCAGACATTCCTCCTCCTAAATTTAGTGCTGGTGATTCTCCCATGTTGGCACACCACTCTAGGTGTGCTAAGATTAAATTCACTCTAATGTGACTTTTATTGACTTTTACATGATGATTTTCATTCATTTGCTTATCAGAATTATGCACTGTGTTGGCCTTATTTCTAAACAGATCTATAAATAATGAAGCAGACTTGGAATGCAAATCAAATTTGTTCTTTAAATTCTTTTGCTTCTTTTTTGAATTTTCTTTCTGTGTATTCTCCAAACCTTTTATAGCTGAGAATTTTATGTTTTCAGAAAAGTAAAAAGAAATCTTGATTTATGTAGAATTAGTCATTGTTTAAACAGAGATGTAATTCTCTTTCAATTTCCTTTAAGCATAAACGGAGAATTGTATGAGTAGAAAAAGAAAAAAAGTGGATTTGATTTCTATATTCTATATTGCTGCATTGGTTTTCTTTAAATAATTTTTTATTCACTTTACATCACTATTGCAGCTACTCTCTCTCTCTCTCAGTCCCCCTCACAATGCCCCTCCCCAACTTCCCTCCTTTCTACTCTGAATATGTGGACACCACTTGATTAAGAAACCACCCTGGCACATCTTTTCTCACTGAGGCCAAACAAGGCACCCTAGTTAAGGCAACAAGATCCACGAGTAGGAAAGAGCATCAGGGACCAGGCCTGCTTCAGTTGTTGGGAGACTATCATGAAGATCAAGCTGTACTTCTGTTACATATGTACAGGAGGCATAGGACCAGCCCATGTGTGCTCTTCCATTGGTGGTTCAGTCTCTTGGAGGCCCCAAGTGTCTAGGTTATTTGATTCTGTTGGTCTTCTTGTAGACTCTGTATTTCCTCCGAGTCTGCCAATTCTTCCCCCAGCTTTCCAACGCGATTCCTCAAGCTCTGTTCAATGTTTAGCCATGGATCTCCATATCTGTTTCCATCAGCTGCTGGGTAGAGCCTCAAAGACAAGTTACGCTAGGTTTCTGTCTGTAAGCGTAGCAGAGTATTATTCACAGTATCAGGGATGGTGCCTGCCCATTAAGTAGGTATTAAGTTGGCCCAATAATTCAATGGCCATTTTCTCAATCTCTTTTCCATTTTTTGTCCCTGTACCTTATAAAGGAAGGGCAAATTTTGAGTCAAATGTTTTATGTGTGGGTTGGTATCCAGTCACTTCAGGCTCCGTAACCTCCACTGTGAGGATAGAGTTAGTCTCATAGATTCCAGGGGGATTTTCTTTTCTTTTCTTCTCTTTTCTTTTTTTAATTTGATACATTCTTTATTTACATTTCAAATGATTTCCCTTTCCTGGATCCCCCCTCCCCAAAAGTCCCATAAGCCCTCTTCCCTCCCCCTGTTTCCTAATCCACCCCTTCCCATTTCCCTGATTCAGTATTCTCCTACATTGCTGCACTGAGCCTTTCCAGGACCAGGGGCCACTCCTTCTTCTTGGGCATCATTTGATATGTGAATTGTGTCTTGGGTAGTCCAAACTTCTAGGCTAATATCCGCTAATCGGTGAGTGCATACCATAAGTGTTCTTTTGAGTGTTCAGTTACCACACTTAGGATGATATTCTCCAGTCCCATCCATTTGTCTAAGAATTTCATGAATTTATAATAGACAGAAGCTTGAAAGAACCCAGATGACCCTCAAAAGACATAATACAGAAAATGTGGTATATATATATATATATATATATATATATATATATATATACACACAATTGAGTACTATTGAGATACTACTCCATTGTGTACAATTGAGTACACAATGAGATATTACTAGACTATTAAAAACAATTAATCCATGGGAACTTTCATATGCCATGTCTTTGACCCATCTTAGAGATGCACCCACATCCCTAACCCCTGACACAATCAATTTACATTCACTCTCCCAGCCCTCTCTCCCCAAATCTCCCTATACCTGATTTCCTACCCTTTTCCCCTCCCTGTCCAATCTTCCATCTAGTTCCCTCTCTCCATCCACCTCCAATGACTATTTCATTTCCCCTTCTGAGTGTTATTAAAGTATTCTTCCTTGAGTCCTCCTAGTTATTTACCTTCTTTGAGTCTGTGGGTTATAGTGTAGGGATCCTGCACTTTATTGCTAATATCCATTTATAAGTGAGAACAAACTTTACATGACTTTTTAAATTTTGGTTAACTCAGAATATTTTCTAGTTCTACACTTTCTCTTCAGAATTCATGATATCATTGTTTGTAATAGTTGAGTAGTATCTCATTGTGTAAATAAACCACATTTTCTGTATTCATTCTTTATTTGGGAGACATCTGGGTTGTTTCCAATTTCTGGCTAATATGAATAACATTACTGTGAACATAGAGAAGCAAGAATCCTTGTGGTATAGTGGAATGTGCACTGGTGTGATATAGTTGGGCCTTGAGAGATAGGACTGTTCCCAACTTTCTGAGAAACTGCCAGATTGATTTCCAGAGTGGTTGTACAAGTTTGCCCTCCCACCAGCAATGCAGGTGTGTCCCCTTTTCCCACATTCTTGTCATCATTAGCTATTGCTTAAAGTTTTTATCTTAGCTCTTCTTATGGGTATAAAATGGAATCTCAAAGTTGTTTTGATTTGCATTTCTCTGATGATTGAATATTTCTTTAAGGTTAGATTGCTTTTTTAAAGGTAGAAAATAATACATTTAGGGGAAAACATCTTTCATCAATAATATGGAGGAATGGGCCAATATCCCTAATATATTTACATCTCCCTATCTCTTCATGTCACTTAGTATCTTCCATACTAAGAGTAGATAGTCTCTCTCTTTTCTTCAAACACTAAACATGAAACTTCATGTTCTTATAAAAGTTTTTAATACAAGTTTATTGAATCAGAATATATTCTTAGTGTCTTTGTCCAGGTCACATATTGAATATTTCATAAAATTATCAAAGTTGTGTGATGGTGATGATAAAATCTTGTAGGATACAATATTCTTCAAGTTCCACATATTCAGCAAAATTCATAGCTGTATGAGGCTCATTAGGTATCTTTCATGAAAGAAACAGATGAGTATCTGGGCTTTGATCTTAAATTTATGTCTTCAGCTATTCATATTTTCACTTTTGAGAATTTCCTCTAGACTTTTGTTTTTCTGGCAGTGCTAGAAATAACAATTCTAATCAAGGAATTCTGGAAATTTTGAGTATGTGTGCTTGTCATCTTTCATGCCGCTTTAGCCTTGTACTTATAATGAAATGCAGTGAAAATAGATATTACTATCTAAAAATGTAGATGAATGTATGTTTTAAGGTATAGAAGCAAATGACATCTCCATACAAACACTGTTGTGTTGACTAGCTTCCTTAATTTTCTCTTATTAAATCACGTGTACCATTTTTGTATTCAGTACCTTAAGATGAAATGAGTTTCTCTGGTTTATGGATGAGAATTTATATGCAATTAAATATATGAATCCAGATGATCATGGATTGCATTAGGGAATATAGCTTTTCTATTAGATAAATATCCAAGAATTATATTTGGCCTTTTGACAGATTCTGGAATAAATATTTCTGTAAGTAAAATCTCAATGTGAAGATTACTATAGATTGGAGTGGTCAATGAACGTGGAGTGAGTAACTTGAAGTGGAAACTTCTGGTTTGTTTGAAAGTCAGTTATGGCAAATGATGGGGCACACAGGTGAAATGATGTCTTACTAAAGCAGACACATGAAAGAGCTTTTTTTTTTTTCTGAAGTATACACAGGAGAACGAAATGTTTTCCTGAAGCAGACACAGGTGAAAACTGTCAAAGGTGAAGGGATGTGTAATGAACTAATAAAATAATGACTCCTACTGACATTATCAGAAGAGCATTGGTTTGGTTTGCTCTTCCTTGCTGTTTTTCATTAATGACATTTATCGTTGGTTAATGAATTAATTATTAATAATGATATATATTGGTTCCCATTACATAGCTTTTGATCTCAACTTGTGGTAACATCATCATTGAGAGAAATACAGCAAAAAATTCCTGAGGTTCCTGTGGCTTCTTGCCACTTCCGCGGCCGTGGATGGGGCTGGATGTCTAGCCTTGTGGCTTCTTCAGGATAGAACTATAGCAGCTGGTTCATATCTGGTGTCTGCCGGCCAAGAGGATTGGACTGGGCATTTTGTACCAGACTGAACTGAATGACAAAAAAAGATCAAGCTTTCCACAAAGAGCTATTGCAAAACAGGTACACTGCCGCCATATCCTAATAACTTTTTCTTTCACTGCCTCTGGTGTGTAGTGGGCAGATGAGAGGTTAGATATTTAATAAAATAGCCTGCAATTTTATGCCTACAAGGATTTAAAGAGTTCCAACAAGCATACATAGATAAATCTTTCTCAATTTGAGATGCATCTGATAGGCAGGCACCAATGCTTTACACTATTCATGATACTATGCTGTGTTTGCAATCAGGAAGTTAGCATAGCCCCCTGAGAGGCTCCACCCAGAAGGAGACTGAGAGAGATGCAGATACCCATATACAAAAATTGGAAGAAGGTCATAGATCCCTGTTGAAGTTAGTGGAAGGATTGAAGGCACCCAAGGGGATAGCAACCCCACTAGAAACCCAACATTGTCTTGTTATCTGGCTCCAGAGACTGAGCCACCAACAAAAGAGCCTACATAGTTTTGTCTGAGGCCCTCAGCACATATGTAGCAAAGGGCTGCCAGGTCTGGCCTCAGTGAGAAAGGATGTGCCTAATTTTTCAGAAACTATATGCACCAGAGTGTGAGGATAAGGGGGGTGGGTGGCTGCCCTCAGAGGGAGGATGGGGGTAAGAACTTTGCCAGGGTGGAGGGGGGAACATTTGGGATGTAATTAATTAATTAAAAAAATAAATATCTCAAGATTGTGAAGACCTCTGTGTAATATTTATATACTTCCTAAATATTATAAGCCTCTTCTTGGGATGGTTTCAATAACCCAGTTGCCAAGGTAGCAATACCCTGAGAATCCTGCACTCTTCTTTTAAATACCCTGTTCTTGTATGGTGTACCCACGTAAACATTATCACAGGTGACAATGACGTGTGAATCTTCTCATGTGGTGTACTTTTTACTGCCAAGCAAACATCAAACATGTAGATAGTAGATATGTCACTATGTCCCTTGTGAAACCACTTCAGGATATTAGAATTATTTTACTAAATGAATTAAATCATAGAAACTATAAGTAATATTTCTATCCAGTATAGAACTATATTGGACATATTTATTGTCTTGCTAAATTTAAAATATCTGAGGTTACCCTCTATAAATTTACAAATTGCCTTATCCAGCATAATTGTCTTCTGTAAATAAATTCTTTTATCAAGGGGGCATATTTCAAATCATAACTAGTACAGTAATATCTTCATACCTATAGCATTCATAAGGCTTACCACATGCTACATTATCCATAGGAAAGCTGCTTCTTTAATAATACATAAATTTGAAAATGCAACCAAAATATATTATTTAAAAGATGACACGTTGCAAGAATAAACTTCCAATTATATGCTTTAGAAAGTGTTGCATCTTTTGAATTTTCCACCTGATATGTGCTGCATTATTATTTATTAGTCTGAGAATGAAGTAGGAGAAGTATTGGTATTTTCTCTTGTGACTGTGAATGTCTTGTTGCATTTTCTCCCATTTATTCCTACAGGTTTAGGCTATGGTGTGGAAATCTAGTTTTCTAAAAGCATTGTTTCCAAATGCATATTAGGGTCTTGCATCAAACTGGAACGTAAACCTACTTCTCACTTACTACCTCTCTTGCTTTGTTCTTGCTTTTATGGTCTTATGCCATAAGCTCTCTTGTTTTGTTCTTGCTTTTATGGTCTTATGTCTATGGACAAAGGTGTTTTTGTGGGAAACCTGGAAAAACAAATATTACAAGCAAATAAACACTATTATATTTTAAGAAATTCTAGGAGAATTATGTGGAAAGCACCAAGGATCTATCTTATATTAATTTTAATGGCAAATGTGAAAAGTTAATACAGAATCATATTAGATAAATGAAGGATAAACCACTGAGGGTACAAGATTTTCAACAATGTATCTTTTGTTCCTCCACAGATGAATATGTCAGTCTTCTGACCTCTTAGCTAGAAGAAACACTGAAGGAATGGGTAGTAACATATCAACTCGCTATTCAAAGTCAAAGAGTGAGAAAACTCATTCACTCATACATATCTGTCCTTGGTTTTTCTCAAGTTTATTTATCTGTATTTCCGTGTTTATGTATTTGCAAGCACATTTCCCCCTTTTCCCTTTTATAATGTTTGTTGGCACTGGCTAAATAATTTAGTTTATAGGAACAAACTATTCAGATGGGACTCAGCATGAATGTGACAAAGAACTAGCACATCATTGAGAAGTATATTGTGCCCCACTTTCTCCAGATTTGGCTGTACTTGAGGAATGTGGGGATGTTTTGAGAACAGTGTAAAAGTAATTTTGTTTATACAAAGGAAAATTGCCACTTGTTAAGAAAATCACAGGCCATTTTTGTTGTTAAGGTCCATGTGAACATAGGATTAGCTAGTGGCCTATCAGCTCTTCCTTTCCAATGTGTCCTGACATATTTTGTCTATTCTTGTGTTGGGATTAGTAAAGAATTCTTCTATCACTTTCTGCATCTGCTTATAGTGAGTTTTGAGGAGACAAAAGATAGGGGTAATACTTGCAAATAGTGATTGATAATATTCTCATATGGACAATAATAATTCATGCAAGTAAAACTATTTTATTATTGCTATTGTTCTCTTTTACTTTTTTGTTTATGTTGGCTTCCCCATACCATCAGAAACAGCATGACATTGTGTCTACCAGCCAAGGTGTGGTTGGCTACTTTTTTCTTCTCAGAAGAGTGAGTCTCAGCTATATTACACTACAATTTAAAGTCTCAAGTCACCTATTTATTCTTTTCAGACAAAGGAGTTGTGGGTGTGGTATGCCATTCATAACTCTGTAATACATCATACCCATTGTAGATGACAAGTACCTGGCTAGTATCTGTACTGTCTTGTTTTGTGTGTCAACTTGACACAGGCTGGAGTTATCACAGAGCAAGGAGCATCAGTTGGGGAAGTGCCTCCACAAGATCCAGCTGTGGAGCCTTTGCTCAATTAGTGATCAAGGGGAAGGGCCCCTTGTGCCATCCGTGGCTGGTGGTCTTGGGTTCTATAAGAGAGCAGGCTGAGCAAGCCAGTAAGAAATGTCCTTCCATGGCCTCTGTATCAGCTCCTGTTTCCTGACCTGCTTGAGTTCCAGTTCTCACTTCCTTTAATGATGTACAGCAATGTGGAAGTGTAATCTCAATAAACCCTTTCCTCCCCAACTTGATTCTTGGTTATGATGTTTGTACAGGAATAGAAACCTTGACTAAGACAGTGACTTTCTCAATTTCCTCCTGCTAATATATATAATCAGTGTGGTTTCTACCAATGCTGGGGTTTTCACTGATCTATACATTTTATTAAGAAATGGAAACATAATTAACAAAGCAATTAATAAAGCCAAGTTCCTATCCATGGAGACACAAAAAAGAAGAGACAATACAGATAAATAAAAATTAAGTTCTGTATTATGCAGAAGGTATTTTTACAAAATATCAGTGCTTATTTTTAAAGAGTAAGAAATTAATGGATTATTTCACTTTTGTTGTTACTTATTCTTATATCATGATTCATAAATGAATTTTATATTTTAAACAGTATAGTCTATTCTATGTTATGATTTAAGATAATTTGTAAAAAAGTTGGACAAACAAAGAGGAGGACAAAAAGGGGGAGGAGAAGGAGGAGGAGAAGGAGAAAAGAAAATAGGACGACAAGGAGGAGGAAGAGGAGGAGGAGAAGGATAGGAGAGAAAGACCCATGTGTATCACTAGGTATTTGTCTGGGTTCTCTAGACTTACAAAAATTATAGAAATAATCTCTATATAATATAGAAAAACTATTTATTACAGTGACTTATGTGCTGCTGCCTAGCTAATTTGACAATGACTTCTTTTTCCATTTTTATTTATTTATTTTTCTATATTCTTTGTTTACATTTCAAATGATTTTCCATATCCCAATTCCCTCCTCCTCATAAGCCCCACAAGCCCTCTTCCCTCGGCCCATTCCCCAATTAACCCACTCCCACTTCTCTGTCCTGGTAATCACCCACAATTCCAGGACCACGGTCCTCTCCTTCCATCTTCTTGGAAATGATTTGATATGTGAGTTTTGTCTTGGGTATTCAGAGCTTCTGGGCTAATATGCACTTATCAGTGACTGCGTTCCATGTGTATTCTTTTGTGAATGGGTTACCTTACTTAGGATGACATTTTCCAGTTCTAACCATTTGCCTAAAAATTTCATGAATTATTTTTTTTAATTGCTGAATAGAATTCCATTGTGTAAATATACCACATTTTCTGTATCCATTCCTCCATTGGGGGACATCTGGGCTCTTTTCAGCTTCTGCCTATTATAAATAAGGCTGCTATGAACATAGTAGAGCATGTGTTCTTATTGCATACCTGGGAATCCTCAGGGTATATGCCTAGGTATAGCAGGGTCCTCAAGAAGTGCCATGCCCAGTTTTCTGAGAAACTGCCAGACTGATTTCCAGAGTGGTTGCACCAATGTACAATCCCACCAGCAGTGTTCCTCTTTCTCCACATCCTTGCCAACACCTGCTGTCTCCTGAGTTTCTAAACTTAGCCATTCTGACTGATGTGAGGTGAAATCTCAGGGGTGGTTTGATTTGCATCTCCCTAATGATGTTGAACATTTTTTTCTGATCCTTTTTTTTTCCTGATTCTTTTTTTTTTAATTCGATGTATTGTTTATTTACATTTCAAATGATTTCCCATTTTTCTGGGTCCCCATTCCCTGCAAGTCCCATAAGCCCTCTTCCCCCCCCCCCCCCCCCCCCGTTCCTCCATCAGCTCCTTCCCACTTCCCTGTTCTGGTATTCCCCTATTCTGTTGCATTGAGTCTTTCCAGAACCAGGGGCCACTCCTCTGTTCTTTTTGGACATCATTTAATATGTGGATTATTTCTTGGGTATTCCAAGTTTCCAGGTTATTATCCACTTATCAGTGACTGCATACCATGACTGATCTTTTAAGACTGGGTTACCTCACTTAGTATGGTGTTCTCCAGCTCCATTCATTTGTCTATGAATTTCATGAATTCATTGTTTCTAATGGCTGAATAGTACTCCATTGTGTAAATATACCACATTTTTTGTATCCATTCCTCTGTTGAGGGACACCTAGGTTGTTTCCAGCTTCTGGCTACTACAAATAGGGCTGCTATAAACATAGTGGAGCATGTGTCCTTATTACTTGCTGGGGAATCCTCTGGGTATATGCCCAGGAGTGGTATAGCAGGGTCCTCCGGAAGTGCCATGCCCAGTTTTCTGAGGAGCTGCCAGACTGATTTCCAAAGTGGTTGCACCATCTTACAATTCCACCAGCAGTGGAGGAGTGTAACTCTTTCTCCACATCCTCGCCAGTACCTGATGTCTCCTGAGTTTTTGACCTTAGCCATTCTGACTGGTGTGAGGTGAAATCTCAGGGTTGTTTTGATTTGCTTTTCCCTAATGATTAATGATGTCGAACATTTCTTAAGGTGTTTCTCAGCCCTCTGAAGTTCTTCATGTGAAAAATCTTTGTTTAGTTTGGTACTTCACTTTTTAATGGGGTTATTTGGTTCTCTAGGTTCTACCTTCTTGAGTTCTCTGTATATATTAGATATTAGCCCTCTGTCAGATTTAGGGTTGGTGAAGATCCTTTCCCAATCTGTTGGTTGACGTTTTGTCCTTTTGACGGTGTCCTTTGCCTTACAGAAACTTTGTAGTTTTATGAAGTCCCATTTGTCAATTCTTGATCTTAGAGCATAAGCTATTGGTGTTCTATTCAGGAACTTTTCCCCTGTGCCCCTGTCCTCAAAGGTCTTCCCCACTTTCTTTTCTATTAGTTTCAGTGTGTCAGGTTTTATGTGAAGGTCCTTGATCCATTTGGAGTTGAGCTTAGTACAAGAAGATAAGAATCAATCGATTCACATTCTTCTGCATGCTGACCTCCAATTGAACCAGCACCATTTGTTGAAAAGACTATCTTTTTTCCACTGGATGCTTTCAGCTCCTTTGTCAAAGATCAAGTGACCATAGGTGTGTGGGTTCATTTCTGGGTCTTCAATCCTATTCCATTGATCGGCTTGCCTGACATTGTACCAACACTATGCAGTTTTTATCACTATTGCTCTGTAGTAAATTTCTTTTTTTTTATTTGATATAATTTATTTACATTTCAAATGATTTCCCCTTTTCTAGCCCCCCCCCACTCCCCGATGGTCCCTTCTCTTCCCCTGTCCTCCCTCCTTCCCCTTCCCACTTCCCCGTTCTGGTTTTGCCGAATACTGTTTCACTGAGTCTTGCCAGAACCAGGGGCCACTCCTCCTTTCTTCTTGTATCTCATTTGATGTGTGGATTATGTTTTGGGTATTCCAGTTTTCTAGGTTAATAACCACTTATTAGTGAGTGCATACCATGATTCACCTTTTGAGTCTGGGTTACCTCACTTAGTATGATGTTCTCTAGCTCCATCCATTTGCCTACGAATTTCATGAATTCATTGTTTCTAATGGCTGAATAGTACTCCATTGTGTAGATATACCACATCTTTTTGCATCCACTCTTCTGTTGAGGGATACCTGGGTTCTTTCCAGCATCTGGCAATTATATATAGGGCTGCTATGAACATAGTAGAGCATGTATCCTTATTACATGGTGGGGAATCCTCTGGATATATGCCCAGGAGTGGTATAGCAGGAACTTCTGGAAGTGAGGTGCCCAGTTTTCGGAGGAACCGCCAGACTGATTTCCAGAGTGGTTGTACCAATTTGCAACCCCACCAGCAGTGGAGGAGTGTTCCTCTTTCTCCACACCCTCTCCAACACCTGCTGTCTCCTGAATTTTTAATCTTAGCCATTCTGACTGGTGTAAGATGAAATCTTAGGGTTGTTTTGATTTGCATTTCCCTAATGACTAATGAAGTTGAGCATTTTTTAAGATGCTTCTCCGCCATCCGAAGTTCTTCAGGTGAGAATTCTTTGTTTAACTCTGTACCCCATTTTTTAATAGGGTTGTTCAGTTTTCTGGAGTCTAACTTCTTGAGTTCTTTATATATATTGGATATTAGCCCTCTATCTGATGTAGGATTGGTGAAGATCTTTTCGACAAAGAGGCTGAAAACATCCAATGGAAAAAAGATAGCCTTTTCAACAAATGGTGCTGGTTCAACTGGAGGTCAGCATGCAGAAGAATGCGAATTGATCCATCCTTGTCTCCTTGTACTAAGCTCAAATCCAAATGGATCAAGGACCTCCACATAAAGCCAGACACTCTGAAGCTAATAGAAAAGAAACTGGGGAAGACCTTGAGGACATCGGTACAGGGAGAAAGTTTCTGAACAGAACACCAATAGCGTATGCTCTAAGAGCAAGAATTGACAAATGGGACCTCATAAGGTTACAGAGTTTCTGTAAGGCAAAGGACACCATCAAGAGGACAGATCGGCAACCAACAAATTGGGAAAAGATCTGTAGTAAATTTCTTAAGGTGCTTCTCAGCCATTCAAAGTTCTTCAGGTGAAAATTCTTTGTTTAGTTCTGTACTCCAATTTTTTTAAGTTTATTGATATATTTTTTATTTACATTTCAAATGATTTCCCCTTTTCTGGGTCCCCGCTCCCCACAAGTCCCATAAGGCCTCTTCCCTCCCCCTGTTCCTCCATCTACCCCTTCCCACTTTCCTGTTCTGGAATTCCCTGATACTCTTGCACTGAGTCTTTCCAGAACCAGGGGCCACTCCTCCATTCTTTTTGTACATCATTTAATTTGTGGATTATGTCTTGATTATTCAAAGTTTCTAGGCTAATATCCACTTATCAGTGAGTGCATACCATGATTGATCTTTTGAGACTAGGTTACCTCACTTAGTATGATCTTCTCCAGCTCCATCCATTTGTCTAAGAATTTCATGAATTCATTGTTCCTAATGGCTGAATAATACTCCATTGTGTAAATATACCACATTTTTTGTATCCATTCCTCCATTGAAGGACACCTGGGTTCTTTCCAGCTTCTGGCTACTACAAATAGGGCTGCAATGAACATAGTGGAGCATGTGTCCTTATTGCATGCTGAAGAATCCTCTGGATATATGCCCAGGAGTGGTATAACGGGGTCCTCAGGAAGTGTCATGCCCAGTTTTCTGAGGAACCGCCAGACTGATTTCCAAAGTGGTTGCACCATCTTGCAATCCCACCAGCAGTGGAGGAGTGTTCCTCTTTCTTCACATCCTCACCAACACCTGCTGTCTCCTGAGTTTCTCTTAACGTCAATGGACTCAATTCCCCTGTACTCCGAATTTTATTAGGGTTTTTTGCCTCTCTGGTGTCTAACTTCTTGAGTTCTTTGTATATATTGGATATTAGCCCTCTTTTGGATGGTGAAGATCTTTTCCCAATTTGTTGGTGGCCATTTTGTCATTTTGACAGTGTCCTTTGCCTTACAGAAACTTTGTAATTTTATGAGGTCTCATTTGTCAGTTTTTGATCTTAGAGCATAAGCTATTGGTGTTCTGTTCAGGAAAATTTCCCCTTTACCCATGTGCTCAATGCTTTTCCCCAGTTTCTTTTCTATCAGTTTTAGTGTGCCTGGTTTTATGTGGAGGTTTACTTTAATAGACTGGAACTAGGTATATCAGCAACTACAAGGAGTACCTAATTTTCATTAGTAGTTGACCAACATATAGATAATTAGACTCCAACATTTGTGTGTGTGTATTTGTGTGTGTGTGTGTGTGTGTGTGTGTGTTTGGCTACAGTTTGGTAGATTTTAGTTTAGTTTTTATTTTTATGTGATCTTATTTTGATTCCTTTGTATTTGAGGCTTCTTGTTGTTCTTGTATTGAGTTTTTGTTTGCGTTCTTGAAAAAGAACTTGAAGCTTTGGTGGGGAGATGGGGATCAAGGTTCTAGAAGGATTTGAGGGAAGAAAAGGATATGTTTGAATTTGAACGTGTTTTAAAAATCAAAAATATAAGAAAAAAATAGATCTTGGCCCACAAGATAGAAGCTCCTCTCTGCTAGATGTCACCTGGAGTCCCTGGTAAGACACTGTACATGCATATCCAAAACATTGTCAGAGCCCATCCCTTCTACAACAAGCATTCTGTTTCCTAGTCTATATATCTAGGCCCACAACTCCAACAGAATCTCACTTCTTGACTATGGGTTACTCTGATGCCTGAAACCCCACATTTATACCCAGAATATCAAAAGCCTCCTGCTTTACCATAAGCCATACCAGTATCTAGAGGGCACTAGAATCATAGAGGCCACCTGAGCACTCAGAACCTGAGAACTCTAAAGGAAACTCCACTACCCAAAACCACAGAGGCCAAACAGGCTATCAAAATCTCAACAAAGACACCATATTGTACCTAAAAACTCACTGCTTACCTGAACCATGGTTCCCTCAGGACAGAAGAGTAGAAAGAAAGCAGAAACCAGGGTGAAAACATTCATCCAACTAATATAACCTCAGAAATTGGTACCTAAACTTGTAATTACTGCAAACCCAAATGCCTACAGGCCACCATAAGAACAAAATCAGCCATACCCGGGGTAGTATAGTGCCACTAGAGCCTAGCTATCTTTCTTCAGCAAGCATGGGCATTAAAACATTTGAAACACAAAAAAATGATCACAAAACAAATTTTATGAAGATGATAGAAGTCATTAAAGAGGAAATAAATAAATCTCTTTTTTAAAACCTCAGGAAAATCTCAGAGACTTTATGTGCCAAGTAACAGGATACCCTGCGGAGACCTCACCTGCTCAGAGGAGAAGAGGTAGAATGGGTGAAGGGTTTTGGGAGGTGATGACCAGGAGGCAGTGAGTAGATATAAAATGAATAAGTATAAATGAATAATAAAAAACAAAAAAGAAAGAACAGGAAAGAGAGAGAGTGAGAGAGACAGACAGACAGGGAGGGAGGGAGGAAGCAAGGATGGAAGGAAAGAAGGAAGGAAGGAGGGAAGGAAGGAACATCCTTAGAATTAATAAAAATTCAACTCACTACCTGCTCTTTCTATTTTCTTTTCTTCTCATGGGACTAGCAGGAAAACCTATAAGAATCTTGAGATTACAAAAAGAATATGTGAGACTGGGGTATTTTGCTCTCCTTTTCATGTGAGCATCATCTAAAACTGAAGAATGTTATCTAAAGCCTCAAATACTCAGCGGCAATCTTCTGATAATCATTTTAGCAGAAAGACTATGTGCATTTGCTCAAAAGTAAGTACATAATTCTGCTTTCATAACTTCAGATGTTTTCTGACTAGTATAGAAAGAAAAAAATGTATCCTGTAAACTTGGCATAATTTGAAGGAGGCTTAGATGAGGGGTGGGTAATACTGGGGATTGAATTTATAGTGTTGCATATATATATAAAGCAAACAATAAAACTCATCTAGATCTGTAGATGTCTTTTTTAGTTTAAGTTTGGAGACATAGTCAAAAATGCCATGCTATTCATATACTCACTCTACACCCAGATCTGCTTTGAAATTATTATTCTGCCTTATCTAGCTAAATACCTGTATCGACATGTCCAGAATAATTGAGATGATTTTGAAATACTGTGCAAAAGGAATAACATACTGATGGAAAACACAATTGAATGTTCAAATTTCTCAGAAAAAAATATGTTTTCTAAATATTTTGCACTTGTTATGATAGTGTTTCAAGTAACAATATATACATATTTTTATTAGATATTTTCTTTATTTATTTTAATATTTTTATTTTCTATATTCTTTGTTTACATATATTTTTCTTTATTTACATTTAAAATGTTATCCCCTTTCCTGGTTTCCCCTCCAAAAACCCCCATCCCCTCTTCCCTCCTCCTGCTCACCAACCCACCCACTCTCACCTCCCTCCCCAGGCCTTCCCCTACACTGGGGCATTGAGCCTTCTCAGGTCCAAGGACCTCACCCCCATTGATGTCCAACAATGCCATCCTCTGCTACTCATGTGGCTGGAGCCATGGGTCCCTCCATGTGTACCCTTTGGTTGGTGGTTTAGTCCCTGGGAGCTCTTGTGGTACTGGTTGATTCATATTGTTGTTCCTCCTAAGGGGTTGTAAACCCCTTCTGCTCTTAGTGTCCTCCATTGGGAACCATGGAGGAGCTAGAGAAAGGAGAAGCTTAGTCCATTGGTTGACTGTGAGCACCCACCTCTGTATTTGTCAGTCACTGGCAGAGCCTCTCAGCAGACATAAATGAGGCTCCTGTCAGCACACACTTGTTGACATCCATAAAACTGTCTGTGTTTGGTAACTGTATATGGCATGGATACCCAGTAGGGTCAGTCACTGGATGGGCTTTCCTTCAGTCTCTACTCAAAACTTTGTCTTTTATCTCCTCCCATGGGTAGTTTGTTCCCCCTTCTAAGAAGGACCAAAGTATTTATCCTTTGTTCTTCCTTCTTCTTGAGCTTAATGTGGTCTGTGATTTGTATCTTGGGCATTATGAGCTTCTGAGCAAATATGCAAATGTGGTACATTTATACAACATATAAGATAACATATACATATATAATAAAGTGTCATTCTTACTTTACAGGTGGTGGAGTGATGTAATGGAAATATTTCAGTCTTGGATAAAATGATATCTCCTTAACTCACAGAGAGAGTCTCTTTGTGACTACCATTAAAAAATGTTCTGAAAGGATTGCATTCCATGCAGCGGTAATAGCTCTTAGAAATTGAGGCGCAAAAATATCAGGCATTAGAAAGTAATAATACATCTGACATTTACTTATATTTTATCATGGCATGTAAATCTCAAACTAAAAGGGACATCTAAGGATGGCTATTTAATTAATTGTCTCTGTATCATCTGTTTATGTGTGTGTGTGTGTGTGTGTGTGTGTATTTGAAACCTGAACTTTCATTCATTGATACCTTTATGCCAAACTCAAAGTAAGAATGAATGCAAGAAAGAATGAAAAAAAGAAAGAAAGAGAAAGAAAGAAAATTAAAAGAAAAAACCTCTCATACAAGTAAAATTATTTCTTTCCATGCTTACTATTCTCAAGAATTTTTCATAGCATGGGGGAATAAAGAAATATAACCATGAGTAAATGAATGATGAAGTTTGCAAAGTTTTATCTCAGTTTTAAGAGTTTCAAAAGGAAAAGCTCTTGACTTGTTTATATTATGATAGTATGTGCTTAGACTGATGCATTTCTTGATCCAATGTAAAGTGTCACTTGTGGAAACCTGAAATCAAATATTAAGGTACTCTATAAAAAATAACTAAGGTGGTACAGAAGTATTTATGCTTATTTAATCATTACTGTTACTATATTATATGATTATCTAGATTAAATCACTTCACATTTCATTACATTTGCTTATCTGAAAAGGTAATATTACTAGTTCTGTAGCTCTGATATATGAGACTGTTGAAAAATTATCATGCTAGAGCTAATTAGTTTTCTTTGTATTTATGATGAGCTGGAAGAGTATTATTAACATGGTGACTCTCCAGAAGGACATAATACAGAAACTACAGCAAAAACTAGAATCAAAGAGGTAGGAAAACATCCCTTCCTGCCTGACAGGGGTAGATAATGAGAAAAGTGGCTATGGAACATGCATTCTGAGTCAGGGAATAAAATTCAGTTTGCTACCACAATAAATGTTAAGACTGTGGTTGTTATTGATGCTGTTCTACCGCTCTGATTAGATTTTCAAATGTTGAAACTTCAAAACATATATCTAAGAAGACACATATTTAACCCTTGAAGCATATGAATAATCACTGTTTCTTTATAATATGTTCATGTTTAAACATTATTAAAGTTTAGGAGAGTTTAGCTGAATTGTGAGAGTTTTGTAGAGGGTAAGACAAATAAACCTAATTCATGATTCATTAATTTAATAACTACTTATAGAAGCAAAGAACTAAGCATAAAATAATTATGTAAATAGACCAGATGTCACTACTCTTAGATGTGAAAGACACGGTGAAATATGTCTCTAAGGGTATGGAGTAGAGGATTATTTACATAGGATAGTCATAAATGACTGTTATGCTGAAAAGTTTAGAGTTAAGAAGTATCATATAGCTAGAACTTCATCAAGGAACCAAATAACCCTATTAAAAATGGGGTACAGACCTAAACAAAGAATTTTTGCCTGAAGAAATTTGGATGGCCGAGAAGCACCTTAAGAAATGCTCAACATCATTAGCCATTAGGGAAATGCAGATCAAAACAGCCCTGAGATTTCACCTCACACCAGTCAGAATGGCTAAGGTTAAAACCTCAGGAGACAGCAGGTGTTGGCGAGGATGTGGAGAAAGAGGAACACTCCTTCACTGATGGTGAGATTGTAAGATGGTACAACCACTATGGAAATCAGTCTGGCAGTTCCTAAGAAAACTGGGCATGACACTTCCGGAGGACACTGCTATACCTCTCCTGGGCATATACCCAGAGGATTCCCCAGCATGCAATAAGGACACATGCTCCACCATGTTCATAGCAGCCTTATTTATAATAGCCAGCAGCTGGAAAGAACCCAGATATCCCTCAATGGAGGAATGGATACAGAAAATGTGGTATATATACACAATGGAGTACTATTCATCAATTAAAAGCAATGAATTCATGAATTTTTTAGGCAAATGGATGGAACTGGAAAATACCATCCTAAGCGAGGTAACGCAATCACAAAAGAATACACATGGAATGCAATCATTGATAAGTGGATATTAATTATTCCTGAAGTTCTGAATACTAAAGATACAATTAGCATATCAAATGATTCCCATGAAGAAGGAAGAAGAGGGCTCTAATCCTGGAAAGGCTTGATCCAGCATTGTAGGGGAATACCAGGACAGAGAAAAGGGAGGGGGAAAGATAGGAGATTGGATGGAGAGAAGAGGACTTATGGAACATATTGGGGGGGGGCTGGAAAAGGGGAAGGCTTTTAGAATGTAAATAAAGAATATAGAAAATAAAAAAAATTTAAAAAAGAAGTATCATATAATAGAAACTAGAACTAGAAACATCCAGGAAAAGCTCATAGAAAAATTGAATGGAAATTAATTGACCAAATTATAGCTGAGAGCAAGAGAAAGAACTGAGCTACATGAGATATACTTAACCAAATAGGATGCATATTTAAAGTTTTATTTACACTATACCAGAAGTTCTTTGAAGAATAGTGCATAAAATGGTCCTTAGTACAATCTACTTTTGAAGAATCAATGCTTCAAGTTTCAGACATAATTTAAGAATGTTATAATGACAAAAATACACCAGGAGGGTCTATGTGGTAACATGAAAGGAAATTTACTCAGTTCATAGTTACTTTATGGAACTATAGACTTATAATTGAAATATAAGAATGTAAATTAAGGAAAAAGTTAATAACTGTGTACTCATGAATTTTCCTCAACCTGCTTTAACCTCCTCTCAAGCCTACCACCCACCAGAGGTAGTTGAAAAGAAAGGATATTTAGATACTGGGGAATTGGACTTGTTTAGAAATAGTTCTTTGGGATGAATCCAATCTCTGATGTTCTCAGTCCAGACCACTAGGAAACATCAAATTTGAATCAACAGCTGCAGACCAGTACATTCAGCAGACACCACACACTTATTAGGAAGAGCAGTTCAGTCCAGAAGAGGCTTGCTAAATGGCCTGAGTCCATAGAAGCAGTGAGTAGCCACAGGAGCCTCGATCCTCCTCGAGCCACAGGAATCACGAAAACTTCCTTGGTGATTTTCTCAATATGACATCATCACAAGAAACCCAACAATACAATGTAAGGTAAGAAAATGCATGTCAGCATAGTGAGGGAGAGCAATGCTCTACCTCCCTGTGTCTGTGGGATCATATTTATGTTCCTTCTAAACATCGTGCAATCTTTCATATGTCTTCTATAGCAAAACATACTTTCACCTGTGTCTCCTCTCAGGAAAACATTTTCTCACATGTCAGCTTTAGCAAAACTTTCTTTCACCTGTATGACCCGCAAAACTTAATTTAACCTAACAGACTTCCAAAGGGTGCATCATTTCCACAAGTCAAGTAAAGAAAAATATTATATTTTGCTAAAGTAATTGCAGTTAAATATGATAAACAACTGATCATTCACTCTTAAAAAAGAGTTGAATATTTAATAAGTCAGTGGGAGAGATACTTTAGTAGAATTGATATTCATATAATGTTTACCTTTTCATTGCAAATAGACCTTCAATGAGAAACACTTGCAGAACAGTAAGTGTAAAAACAGAACTGATTTTCTAGTTTGACAGTATTTCAGGGAGTTATTTCAGAAAGTGACCTCAATAATACTTAGCACTCTGAAAGTAAGAAAAGTCGCTTTGGCAATGAGGATGACTGGGAAAATCAGTTACCTAAGTATGAGATGGTGTAGCTCCACAGAGACACACAGAAAGATGGTGGCACGGACTGAGTTGGTGATGAATAGAATCCACAATCTGAACCTTTATTAAATGACAGACCTTTCCATGACTTATATTTGAGAAAAGACAAAGAGCATTTTGTAGACCACTAGACCTCAACACTAACTAACTTTAAGATATAGACATTTGTAAGAGAGATATAGCTTCTTAATATTTTACAAGAAACTGTAAGAAACAAATAGTGCCACTTGGACCTCATAGAAGAATAGATGTAATTGAAATAATAGAAATACATAACACTTGGTTTCCTTCAATGTACAATCCAATGCTAGCCAACAATAATGTTTAAGTATTTCATCACAAATGCCTAATAACAGTTATTATTCGTTCTTAATTCTGAGTACATGGACGAAAAGTGTTGATGCTAAGTAATTTTGTTCTTTTTAAAATTACACATTGTGTAGGCTCAACTCAAAGTCTTGAATATGAATTTATTTGATATTTAAGTGTGTGCAAGAACTATGAATTGCAATTCTTTATGGCTTCTCTGGTCGTGACTTAATTACAACTACCATTAGAAGAACCTACTGAGAATAAGATTTTAGTGGTATATAAGTCCCCACCCAAGCCTTCTTACATGTTATTCATTACATTTTAATTTTTGTGCAACTAATTCAATCCAGAAAGTTTCAATATTAGAAGTTTCCAGGGAGTTAAAAAGTCATTCTGGTGTCTTTTCTCATGAACTAGTTATAACACATTTTGTATAGTTGGACAATCACCCCATGTCAACCGTAAATGCATCGTCACTGTAGTGGAGAAGGGACTCTAGGCAACCCACTGGCATTCCTTTGACCTGGAAAGTTATGCAATCTCAAAAGCAGTGGGGAAGAACAGTGTGAGCAGGACGACCATCTCAGAAAAGGGCTCAGAAGTACCAAAGGAAGAGGAAAGTGGTGTGATTGGGTAAAGGATGGGGTACAGAAAGGTTTCTCACTGCAAGCCCAGCAGACATTTTACAATAAAAATATCTCCACGATAAGAAACTGTTCTGTGTTCTGTGAAATGTTCTTCTACATCTATCAAATACATTTTCTGATTGAATTTGCTTAATTAAGAAATTCTCTTGCAGTAATCAAAATGCTCTTTAGCAGTACCACATGTCCTGGGAGCGTGATCAACTCTGACACAGACAAAAAACAGAAAAGTGTTTGTGTCCATATACCCATATACATACAATATAGAAACAACAACAAAATCCAGAAAGTTTTTATAATAATAAACTATGCTACTATAATAATACAATAATAGACTATGCTATATAGACAGAGAATCAAGTTTTAAGTAAAGTTACCTGTGATATTTCAGTTAAAATAGCTGTTTGTTATAAAGACTTCAGAACACCTTGTGAAAATTTTAAATTAGTTAAAATTATGCCTCATTTCCCAAAATTTTCAAAAATAATTGTTATAAATGCTCAAAATAAATATGTAATATGATTAGTATATAGTACTAAACATCTTGTGTAAACATCAATATCAATTCTGTCATAGAATAATGACATATGTTTTGCAAGAGCAGATGCCTCTGTACTTCATTTCAAGCAGGGCTACCTGAACTATTAATGTTAAGTGAATTTAAAGCTATAAATATGAGTGAGGATCAATTTCAAAATGTCTGTATCCCTTGCTGTACTGATACTAAAAACTAATATGAAATGGTCCAAACAGAATTGGTCAAGCTTACAAATCCGTCAAGGTTACAAATATTTGAAAAAACATACATATCTCATTTTCTCAGCGAACAGCTTATAAATTGAACATTCACAGAGGCACAAGATCATTAACTATCCTTTCAGAAGTCAATTTTATGCTTCCTAAATTAGATCTAGAGCCAGTCTATTCTGAGACCTACGGTTGGGAAAAACATATCTTCTGAAATCTCTTTTACCCCATTTTCAGCTAAACCACATTCAATTCAATAACAACCTCTGAAAACAAAGAAGAATCAATAAAACTAAGTTGCAGGAAACTTCTGTGCAGATATTACTATTAAGCTTCAGAAGGTTTTATACAGATAAGTTACTAGCTATAACTTTGCCTCTGAAGCATTTCACACAAAAATCAATTGGTGGAATTGTATGTTTGTGTGTCCTAAATTTAGTCTCATCCATTCTAATTTCAATTAGGATTTCTTCTACATTTATGTGTAGCTTTTCATGCTGTTCCTGCGGTAGTGATACTTCAATGTTTGGCCATTGTAAGCTATGCTGTGTACAGAAGTTTCAACAGTCAGCTTTAGTCACAGCAGTGTGATCATTGTGATATGCACTTTGCTCCTTGTTTGCTGCCTTGAGCTTCAGTTCATGAATAAGTAGTACAGACAGGAGTTCTCATTCATACTCATCACTGTTTTGAATTCCTGCTATTGTGATGCACATTAGTAAAATCTTGTTTTTCCTAATAGTTTATTTTACAGGAAATCTGTAATAGTATTCAAATAGTGCTCCTTTAATGACTGAAATGTGTATTCTGACAAAGTATCAGCTTTGAATATAATTATAGATGTATATATGGAGACACTTTGTTAAATTTATACCAAGTTCTCTGAGCCCTAACAACAAACTACACAATATAACCAACTGTTTATAAGGCTTAGCACTAGACAGACTTCTCAATTATAAGATTTTATTCAACTGTTTGAAACATTCGAATTTGAAGAAAAATGAAAAACAGACTGTCCTCACACAATTTATCATATCTCTAAAATTATGACTCCAAACAACCACATCCAGTAAAATATTCATAATACTTAAAATGTTCTGTGGTATATGTCATTGACTAGATCCGCAGAGAGCAAACTGTTAAGTTGAGCAACAGACCAGTACTAATGCAGGAGAGGAAATTATTTTTTTACTTCTAAATATTCTTAAATTTAAGCATATATTTGTGTTTTATCTTTACTATTATCTAATAAATAAAGTGATAGAAGAAATTTCATTCTGGGTACACCTGAGTAAAAGAAGAGATTAATCAGAGAACTGTACATGCAGACTGGATCCCAATAAAAGCAAACCTTGAAGACCTGAACTGAAATGGCAGGCTAGCTAAGGGAGTACAAGGACAACTGGTGCTGGATCTGGGTAACTGTGGTTAATAAGAAGAAAAGGAACCTGTAAAATAACAGGAACACAAACAAAACATATGTAAACACATGTCACATGAATGTGTTTGTATGTGTGTGAGTGTGTGTTTCTGTAGATGTGTGTGCATGTATGTCTGTGCATCTGTAGGTGTGCATGTGTGCATGTGTGTGAGTATTTATGTGCACACATGTAAGTGCATGTGTGTGTCTGTATGTGTGTGTTAGTGTGTGTATCTGTAGATGTGTATGTTTCTGCTCATGTGTGTGTGTGCATGTGTGCATGCATGTGTATCGGTATGCTTGTGAGTATGTTTCTATAGACACGTATATGTATATGAAGGTGCGCATGTGTGTATGTGTATGAATATGTGTATGTGCACGTGTGTGCATGTGCATCTTTACTGTGTGAGAGTATGTGTGTGTGTCTGTAGTTGTGCATGTGTGTGTGAGTCAATGTGTTCATGTGTGTATGAGTATATGAGTAAACATGTTTGTGTTCAATTTGTGTATCTGTGAGGGTGTGCTTGTGTGTATCTGTGAAAATGTGTGCATGTGTGTATCTCTCTCTGTGTGTGTGTATGTGTGTAAGATAGAGTTGCCACTATATATCAATTCTTTTTCTTCACCTGTTTCATGAGACAAAGCTCCTCATCCAGACTTGTGACTCAATAAATAGGCTAGAAAGGATGGCCAGCAACCCCAAGGATCTCCTTGTCTCTTTCTCCTCCTTTCTGTACAAGCCCTTCATTATTAGAATTCTTCTATTTTGAATTTTACATCAGTAAACAGTCTGAACTGGAGTTGTCTTCCTGATCATTCAGTGTAGAAGATAAGTGGGAGTTGGTTTACTCTAATGAAAGACCAGACTGTCTCACTTAAGAACAGTTGATTTAATCAGAGAATGTATTTTAGCACTCCACACCCTAAAATGTTACAAAGATAAAATGCTGTACATGGTTTGTTCCTGGAACCATTTTTCCATAGTGGGAGTGACTTGTGAAAAGTCTTTATCTTTTCCTTCCTGCCTGTGTATTGCAACAATGCTGCATTTAAGTTCCCCCTTCCGTCTTTCAGCCATGCTTTGAGCTGGTCCCCCTGTCTTTAACTACCTTAAAGAAATACAGGAGAACACAGGACAACAGGTGGAAGCCCTTAAAGAGGAAACATGAAAATCCCTTAAAGAATTACAGGAAAACACAACCAAACAGATGAAGGAACTGAACAAAACCTTCCAGGATATAAAAGTAGAAGTTGAAACAATAAAGAAATCACAAAGGGAACAACCCTGGAGATAGAAAACCTAAGAAAGAAATCAGGAGTCATAGATGCAAGTATCAGCAGCAGAATACAAGGGATAGAAGAGAGAATCTACAGAAGATATGATAGAAAACATTGGTACAAGAGTCAAAGAAAATGCAAAATGCAAAAAGCCCCTGATGCGAAATATCCAAAACAAAATGAGAAGACCAAACCTAAGTATAACAGGGATAGAAGAAAGTGAAGACTACCAAATTAAAGGGCCAGTAAATATCTTCAACAAAATTATAGAAGAAAACTTCCCTAAGCTAAAAAAATATAGATATTCATAGACATACAAGAAGCCTACAGAACTCCAAATAGATTGGACTAGAAAAGAAATTCCTAATGTCACATAATAATCAAAACACCAAATGTACAAAACAAAAAATACTAAAAGCAGTAAGGGAATAAAGGTCAAGTAACATAAAAAGGCAGACCTATAAGAATTACATCAGACATCTTACCAGAGAGTATGAAAGCTAGAAGATCCTGGGCAGATGTCATACAGATCACAAGGGAGCAGAAATGCCTACCCTGGCTACTATACCCAGCAAACATTTCAATTACCATAGATGGAGAAACCAAGATATTCCATGAAAAAAATCAAATTTACACAATATCTTTCCATGAATCGAGCCCTTCAAAGGGTAATCAATGGAAAACTCCAACACAAGGAGGGAAACTGCACCATAGAAAATGCAATAAAGTAATCTTTCATTAACAAACCAATAAGAAGACAGACACAAAAACATAACTCCACTTTTAACAATACCAGGAAGCAACCTCACTTTCCTTAATTATCTCTTAATATCAATGCACTAGATTTCCCAATAAAATGACATAGGATAACAGACTAGATAAATAAACAGGATCCAACATTTTTCTGCATACAGGAAATGCACCTCAGTGACAAAGGTAGACAGTACCTCAAAGTGAAAGGCTGGAGAACAATTTTCCAAGCAAATGGTCCAAAGAAACAAGCTGGAGTACCCATTCTAATATAGCATAAAATCAACTTTCATCCTAAAGTTATCAAAAGCATAAGAAAGGACACTTCATACACATACCAAGAACTCTCAATCCTGAATATCTATGCTTGAAATACAAGGCCACCCACATTCATAAAAGACATCATTTTTTTTAATTAATGATACATTCCCACAATCCCTTACTATATACAATTTTAATTTCTCCTTTCATTCCTTCTACTAGGCTTGGTGAAGACTTAAGCATAGGACATAACACAGTTAATATTTCATGTTTAATTGCAAGCTGTTTTCAGGTTAAATGAGTGTGTTATCTTAGTGTTGAAGCTGAAAATAACGATTTCATTTTTAAAGCAAACTGCTGCCTATTAGTCCTAATATACTCATGGGTAACGAGGACAACAGAATGAAAAATGGCCAGAAAGTGCAGTGCTTTTGCCATGTTGTTCATTTCCCCATAAATTAAAGACACTCCCACAACTTTAAGAAAAATGCAAGGAACATTATAAACCCAACAGATAAAGGACAGAGCAAAGAAATTATTGACCTGTCAACCTCAGAAGTATGCTTACTAATGATTCTATTTTATTATCTCAAAGATAAGATGTCGTGAATTATAAATATTGAGAAAAATGATAAATCTCTATATCATAGCAAACAATTTTCTAGCCTCTAAGAATCCCCAATTAAATTGCATGTGTAACAGCTGCAAAACCTCCAGGTTGTCTGCTCTTCTGAATCTAACGGATTGCTTTGATTGCTTTTATGCCTTTCTCTCTCCGCACCTTCAGACTTTCATTTTGTCCTCCTCAACTCTGTTCTTGTCTGCATCTTAACAGTTGCCACAAAAATATTTGCTCATTTTTGTGTTGTTCTGCCTAAGGCAGTAAATGAAGATTCCAGCTGAGCTGAACAGGATACTTGTGCTTTGCTAAAACATTATGTGTTTTTGCTATGTTTGCAGTATTCTCCCATTATAGTATTCTTCAAGATTCTATCACCTTTATAGCCTACCTATATTTCCTCCACAGTGCCCACAGGTATTCTAAAAAAATGTTAACTCTGCATTCTTTACAGATGTTGATTTGGATTCCATCTTCAGAGCAAGGAGCCTTCTAGATATAAGAGGTCCTGTGATGGATGGTGACCTCCTGTAATATTTATAGTACAGCAATGAAACCACTGGATAAGGGTAGTGATCTGTGAAGGAAATCTGCTAAGCTTGCTAACATATTGTTCTATAATTTAATTATGTGAATAACAACAAAGTACATCTGTGTTAGAAAATAAACTTCTAAAATGTACAGGTACTGCACAGGCCATTTAATAAGTTGTGCATATATGCTGCAACATGCAATGGGATTTTCTGTGTTTGTTGTTGTTGCTTCTGCTATTTCCATTGTTGGACATTACACAAGACGGAAACAATATGTTGGCCAAGCCATGTCAGAAATGTGTGTCTATATATATACACTACTCTTTTGGGATAATCATTAATGCAAATTCTATGATTATGTCCTTTTTCTTTTTTTCTGTCTAAAATAAGACTAAAACTTGCAGAAGCTTTTTGCTTTAAGAATGAAATGCATAGAACTTGCAAGTTTTCAATGTTGCACATACACAAGGAAAATAAAAGTAAATACACTTAAACTCATCTCTTATTCTGTCATAGAACTTAAGTCATATAAACAAACTACTACCCTCTGATCTGAGAGTGTAAGACTGGAAAATCTGCCTTGAACCAAGAACAAAGGAGACAATCTGAACTCCAGTTGAAAATGTGCCAAAGGTTCATAGTATACATCTTTGAAAGTTGAAAGCAAGTGAGAAGCCATTTTAAAGTGATTATATCCATTCGTACCTTTACCTACTCAACTCTAGTATCCATTAACAGTGTAGACCAGAGAAAAATATGAGGCTTCCAAAACATAATTAAAATATTGCACAGTGTAAATTTTTTTGGGAGGAATCTCTTCTTTACAAGGGCAGCCTGAAAAATATCTTTCCAGAGCTAGAGAAAGTGAAATAATTTTTAACCCATTCTTTGTATGAGGGACATCTGGTATCCTCCCAGTTTCCAGATTTTATGAATAAGGCTCCTATGAACACTGTGGAACACATGTCCATGTGATATGATGGAGCAATTTTTGGGTGTATTCACAGGGGCAGCAGAGCTGGATCTTCTGATAGAATGATGTCTAGTTTTCTGAGAAGTCAACAAATTGATTTCCAGTCTGGTAATACCAGTTTGGAATCCCACCAGAAGTAGAGGAGTGGTTAATTCATACAATGGAAAACTACTCAGCTACTTAAAATAAAAGAGATCATGACTTTTTCACAAATGGATGGAACTACAAAATATCATCCTGAGTGCAGTAACCCAGACACAAGAGGACATGTACAGAATATACACACTGGTAAGTGGATATTAGTCAAAAAGCACACAATACCCATGACGTAACCCATGGAACTCAACAAGTTTAATAAGATGGAAGGCCCAAGGGAAGATGCTTTTGATTCTATGCATTATTATTGGTTATTTTGCAAACTATGAAAGAGGTTTATAAATTAAACAATGTGTAGCAATTTCTCTATATGGAAGAAACATGGCATTTTTTATTTTGTTTTATTGGTATTTTTATTAGATATTTTCTTTATTTACATTTCAAATGTTATGCCCTTTCCTGCTTTTCCCTCTAAAAACCCATTATCCCATCAACCCTCCTCTTGCTCACTAATCCACTCACTCCTACTTCCCTGTCCTGGCATTCCCCTATACTAGTGCAAAGAGCCTTCACAGGGCCAAGGGCCTCTCCTCTCATTGATGTCTCAAAAGGCCATCCCCTGCTACACATGCAGCTAGAACTATGTGTCCTGCCATGTGTACTCTTTGGTTGATGGTTTAGTCCCTGGGAGCTCTGGGGTACTGGTTGGTTAATATTATTGCTCCTTCTATGGGACTGCAAAGCTCTTCAGCTCCTTGGGCCCTTTCTCTAGCTCCTCCATTGGGGACACTGGACTCAGTTCAATGGTTGGTGGAGAGCATTCCCCTCTGTATTTTTCAGGCACTGGCAGGGCCTCTCAGGAGACACCTATATCAGGCTCCAGTCAGAAAGCACTTGTTGGCATCCACAGTAGTGTCTGGGCTAATATCACTTATAAATGAGTGTATACCATATGTGTTCTTTTGTGACTGGGTTACCTCACTCAGGATATTTTTCTAGTTCCATTCATTTGTCTAAGAATTTCATGAATTCATTGTTTTTAATACCTGAGTAGTACTCCGTTGTGTATATATACCACAGTTTGTGTATCCATTCCTCTGTTTAAGGACATCTGGGATCTTTCCAGCTTCTGGATATTATAAATAAGACTGCTATGAACATAGCAGAGCATGTGTCCGTATAACATATTGAAGCATCTTCTGGGTATATGCACAGTAGTGGTATAGCTGGATACTCAGGTAGTAGTACTCGCTCCAATTTTCTGAGGAACCGCCAAACTGTTTTCTAGATTTTTTTTTTTATTTACCAGCTTTCAAACCCATCAGCAATGAAGGAATGTTCCTCTTTCTTCACATCTTACCCAGATTCCCCTGTCACCTGAGTTTTTAATCTTGGTATAAAAGTTTAAACTACATTAAAATACATAAGAGTTTTAAAATTTATTGTTATTAATTCTTCACTGGTTTCACCCATGTAATGAGAGAAAGACAAGAAACAAAAGCATGGATAGAGAAAGAAAACTTTGCTGAAATAAGTGAGTGTGTCATTACAAAAATGACTAGTCAATACATTTTACAATAAAAATTTCAAAATAAAAAAAGTTTAAGAATAAAGGCATTATGAATCAATTTAGAAACACAACATTTTAAATAAAGTCTATGTTATAAGACCTGCTAATACCAACATATAGCTTTTCTTAGATACAAATGGTTGGTTTACTTCAGTGTATGTGTCGACTTGTCTGTTGTTTCCTAATGGATGACTACTCTGCCAGACTTAGATCATATTTGGCAACAGAGTTGTATGGACACCAACACATATCATAATTTAAATCATTCTTACAATTAGAGGAAAGCACTTTGATTTTTAATGATAAACTTTTCTCTCAAATTTACCAAGTTGTCTATCATGCCTTTCAGTTTTACAAATATTTCATTGCTGGTTTAAAAGTAGACTATACATTTCCTTATAAACTATAACCTAACATAGGCTCATTTAAGGGAATAAATGGAATACAGTTATATATTCAGTGGAACAAGGACAAATAAGATAATGAGACATATATAGTTTGATATCAATTTATTTTTTACTCACTTTAATTTAAATGAAAATATTTAATAAAATCGCATATTTAAAGCCATACTAAGGTGAAATTTTATTGGAGGTAATTTATATATAATATATATACATTATGATCCTATAAATTGACATTATTAAATTTACATTATTTTGTAAATATCTAGAACAACAAATAATATTTTTATCCATTATATTTACATTAGGAATGCTTACTAGTCATATATTTCTTAAGAGATTAAGTATATATATGTATGTATATATATAAAGCCAACCAACTATATATATGTATAATTACTTATATTTATATAATTATTTAACAATTAATAATAATAAATCCTCTTCAAAATAAATCATTTTTGTGTTAGATTTATACACTAACACCTATGCAAATGGGTTCACCTAAATTAATCTGAAGAATTTAATTTTATGTTATCATTCTCAAGAACTCTGTAAGTACACCATTCCAGAAAATTTTACACCAAACAAATTTAATATCAAAGAGGTATAAAAATCTTTCTAAACCATGCAATAAACAACTCAGGATGTTATTATGAAAGAACTTGAGAAAGTCAGTCTTCAGAAGAACAGAGCAATAAAGGAGAGGCCTGTCCACACTCTTCATTAATAATTGAAACAAGGGTGCAGACGTGAACTGCTTGGTAAGTAATGAGCACCAGCCATAAATATTTAACAGTTTGCTTATAAAAATGTGTCCTAAATTATGTCTAAATGTTAACAAGGATGTCTTATACTTGATAGAACAATGAGGGACATAAATATTTCAAAGCAGCCAGCATAAATGGTGAAAGCCTCCTAAACGCACGGCTGTCTCTAAGTTCATCTAAGGCTTCCAACTTCAGATATGTGATTTTTCAGTTTAATAGGAACAAAGTGTTTCCCCATCAAAGCCAGTGTTTATATCAGTGACATCAAAGCTATACTGGGATCCTTTTAAAGCACACTTATCAGACAAATAATGCATACAAAGTGAGGTGTCTTAGAGGAATGAAGGGAATCAACACATGAACCAATTTGTTTAAAAAAGTGATTTCCTTAATGATTAATGATTTTTTTTTTTGCTTTTCTGATTCATGTTCTCCTGAAGACATCTGTAAACTGTGAACAACTCTTAAATTTATTGTATACACAAATACACATATATACACAAACAGATAGAAATAGAGACACAGACTATTTTGTTCTCTCATTTATGTGAGATTCAAGCATCCTCACCTGGGCTTCCTCCT
Organism: Apodemus sylvaticus; assembly: GCF_947179515.1. NCBI lineage: Eukaryota > Metazoa > Chordata > Mammalia > Rodentia > Muridae > Apodemus > Apodemus sylvaticus. Next base: position 35,835,193 of record NC_067479.1, on the reverse strand, counting down.
TGTTTAGCTTTCTTGGCTTTGTGGATTTTAATATGGCTATCCTGTCCTTCAAGGCTAATATCTACTTATAAGTGAGGACATAACTCACTTATGTACTCTCCTGGCTTTTTGAGTCTGGGTTATCTCCCTCAGGATACTTTGTATTTCCATCCATTTGCCCAGAAGAATAATGATTAGTCATAGAATGAAGATTCATTGAGGGAACTGAGTGGGAGAGAAGATAGGAAGGGAAATGGAGGTGAGTTTAGAATCAGATGTGGCAAGAGACAGGAACACGTGCCAGACAGACAGAAGCCAAGAATAACTATCCTCTGAGAGGCTCCACTCAGCAACTAACTGAAACGTATGCAGAGACCCACAAACATTGGAGAGAGCTCATGAGTCTTATGGGAGAGTTAAGAGATGAATTGAGTGACTTGGAGCTGATGTAATCCCTACAGGATGATCAACAGAGTCAACTAACATGGTCATGGAGGGCTCTCAGAGATTGAATTTGCAACCAAAGAGCATACATAGGCTTGACTTAGGACCCAACACATATGTAGCAGAGGAACTGGGAGGGCGTGGGTGGAGGGACTGGGTGAGTCGGACCTGGAGGGAGGGCAGTGACATGGAGGTAAAGTGAATAAATAAATATATTAATGGAGAAAAAATAAAAGATAAAAATAAATGTACAGGTGAATCCATAACCCTAATAGAAAATGTAATGCAGCTATGCTAAAACACTTTTGAAAAACACTATAATAACATTATACCCTGATGCTTATTTGCATATATGCCTCATTTAAATTTTCTGTCTTCTTGAAACAGAAACGTTTCAACCAAGTATGAGAAATGGCTATGCATTATTAAGATAGTATAGGATATTTTGAAGTATAAATGTGCATGGAGGTGTTGCAGACCCTTAGAAGAGCCAATCACCTTCCTTTAAAATACTATTATTCTCTGTAGACTATGGAAACAAGATGTGATTATTATTTTAACAAAAAAAATTTAGAAAAATTTTCTAGTAATACAAATGAGAAATCTAGATGAATTGTGAAGCTTATGTGAAGGCACAATATTCAGGAAGCAGAATATAAATAATGCCAGTAGCTTTGGGATATAAGTAAAAAAAGAGTGGTCATTACTAAATTTAAGGAGTTTTAACAGTCAGTGAGGACTGGTTTTGCATGTCATTTACTTCGTTATATGTGATAAGAGGTATGTCACATTTGATTTTGTTACATTTTAATGTCTTACAGATGCCCTCTCTCCTATCTAAAAACCATCCCTTCAATGATGATCAGTAACTTTCTTATTGCTACATCATTAGCTACATAGGAACGTTTTCTCATCCTAACCCATCAATGTTCTTAGGACCTTGGCATTAAATGACATCCTTACTCTGTCCCATGCATTCATTTATTCATTTGTATGCTTATTCTCATAATGCACCTTCATAGGCACCTCTGTATCTTAAATCATTACCCCAAGTTCTTGATCCAAATTTTATCTTGTATCCATTTTCAATATGTCATTTTCATTCTGCTAAAATTAATGCTGTTTTCTATCTCTGAAAGACCAAATCTTAGGGTTTCAGACACCATCTTAGAAAACCTGACCTAAATTTGAACTCAAGTTTACTCACAGGCCAGTATGAAGTAACAACTTCCAGCTTATGACCCCAACAAATCTGCATCTCCAAGTAACAGGCTTACTTATCCCTGACATATCACTTTCTAAGAACCATCAACCAGGAGGAAAACAGAAGTTTAATTTATTGTTTGGCTCCAGGAACAGCCAATTATGTTAAAGGCCATAATGGTCCCTTAATTAGGTGTGTGTCAGGCTAGATACCTGCTTCTTACCTCTATAAACTGAGCTCCAGGCACCTCCTGTTCTCTTCCTTCAGAGAAGATGGTATGGCCCAAGCTTGAGCTTCAATGAAGAGACTCTAATACGATTGAATCAGCATCATCTTCTTGGTCGTCTTTTGGGAACTCATGAGCATTTCCTGGCACAACAACTTCATGAATTCATTCTCATTATAAATTCACTCTGTTCTTAGAAGGAAAACAAGTATTTTCTGCATATTATTTCTGACATTAAGGTTTTTGTTTTCTGATTTGAGTATCTTTGTATCTTATTTATTTCTTGTTCTCCCTCTGAATAGCAGGGGTAAAATCTCTGCAGTGCTATGCTTATACACTATTACTAGGAATATGCAGATATAGATGATTAGATATAGATATAGATATAGATATAGATATATAGATAGATACAGATATAGATATAGATATAGATATAGATATAGATATAGATATAGATATAGATATAGATATAGATATAGATATGCAAGAGGATGCACTTACACATAGTAGACTAATGTTCTAACACTATGACATGTCCCTATCTCTGAGGCAAATAGTTATTAATTCTATTATAGTCACTGCATTATATTAAGTTCCTTGGTTAATAACAAAACCTTTTCACTGGTTCATAGTCTAACTACACTCACCTCTCAGCTGACTGTCCAAGCAACACTTCAACTATCTGTATTTTCATTAAAAGTAACAGCATGTTGTGAGGAACTCTAAACTGGTTAGTTTTTATCATGGGCTCAAAACTCATGTTTTTTCCTGCACTGGTCAAAAGATAAAAGCAAAAATTATTAATAAAACTCTTATATCATTAAGCTTGTGAATTTTCCCATATTATTAGGCCATTCTTTCCCTCTTTTTCCAGATATTCTAAGCATTTTTCAGCCTGAAATAGCTTTCCCAATTTCTATTACTCCAGTTTTTGTATACATTGATGCTTTTGTCTGCGATTGTCTTGCTTTTGATATTGATTACAAAAATTGATTAAGTTCAAATCAATTTACCTAGTAATTATTTCTATTAAATTCTGATTAATTGTTCTCTCCTATTATAGATTCTACATCATTATAAATCTCTTTTGCAAAACACATTTTCCCAGCCATAAATTTACATAACATTTACAGGAATACATGACTTTTTTATGAATAAACAATAGGTATTTATACCCATATTCCCTGTTCTATACGAGAAATATTGCATACAACTAATAACTCACTGTAAAATAAATGACTACCAGATATGATAGGTCAACTAGGCAATTTACAAACTGCTGATTAAGCCTTGATATTGCTCCTTTGTTTTGGTGATAGAAAATACATATGTCTCCATTCTTGAAAGCTTGATTAGCAAATTGTCAGTTGGTTGTTTTGTTGTTATGAAAGAGAATTGTCCGCATCATCTCATGAATTTGGATACTTGGTATTTAATTGATGGAACTGTTTGAAAAGAATGAAGAAATGTGGTATTGTTGGTGGGTGTATATGTCCCTAGGAGAAGGCTTCAACAACTCAAAATGTTCTTGTCATTCCTGTGTGAGCGTGTATGTGTGAGTGTGTGAGTGTGTGTGTGTGTGTGTGTGTGTGTGTGTATCCTATGTTTTGCTCAAGGTGTAAGCTCTACCTCTTAGTGCTGGGATGCTGTCTGAATTGAACCTGTACATAAGTTTGCACATGCCCCCCAAAATGTCTCTGGGTTTAAGTGGTTGGTTGTTTTGAAAATCTTTGTGCCACATTAGCACCAACACATTATGCAGACAGGTTACTGATGCAGGTCAAAAGTTTGTAGCTGGAGATAGTATGGGTCCAGTAGGGAGATAGTTAGGTTCATCCCTAACTTAGAAGTGTTTTGAAATTGATACTTTCCTGTTAAAACAAATCCAGTTTCCTCCATACACACTGGGCATATCAATTCTACACTCCAAGGCAGAGTCCATTACCAGGAATAGAAAACAAAACAAAACAAAAACTAAAACAAAACAACAAAACAAACAAACAAACCTCCATGGTTCTATTGTGAAGGACAGTAGATTACACTGGAGATATTCTCTTATTTCCTCCAATCAACCTTGTCTCACTCCCATTTTAAATACACACTGAAGGATGCATTAATTAATAACCAAGGCTCTATTAATAACTCTATTAATAACCAAGGCCCAATCTCATCTAATTTGTACTTTTTCTTTTCATGCTGAAAAATAAATTGATGGAACAACTTCTATGCTTTGTTATAATTCATACAAACTTGCTATAAGAAATATAATCATTGGAGATAGAGAGATGGTTCAGCTGTGAGAAAGACTCATTGCTCTTACAATCAGAGTTTGTTTCCCAGCATCCTTATCAGGTGATTTACTACTACCTGTAATTCTAGCTCTAGGGAATTCTATATGTACATCATGTTGTGGTGGGTAATAGCAACACCAACACCAACAACACCAACACACACACACACACACACACACATACACACACACACAGAGAGAGAGAGAGAGAGAGAGAGAGAGAGAGAGAGAAATGTACCTCAATTAAAGAAAAATAAACCCTATAGACAAACCATAAGTAAATCTAATCAAAATTGTGTATTGCTATCTATAAATGAGCTTAATGTATTTTCTTTAAAAATTAGAAAGGCAATCATTCAGTATTTGTAATAAATTAAAAAATAAAAAACTTATTCCACTAATTGTTTATATATTTATTTTTTAAGTTAAAATAATTATATATTTTTATTTAATGTATATGAGTGTGTGCCTGCTGCACGTGTCCCACATGCATGCCTGGTACCAGGAAAAGGCAGCAGATCCCTGTTATTGGATGTATAGACAGTTGTGAGCTACTATGTAAATGCTGGATTCTAAGCCAGATTCTCTACAAAAGCAACTAATGCTTCTAACTGTTGAGCCAAATCTATTTTTTAATTCACTTATATACCTATTGCCATCCCCCACACAGTCTCTCTCCATACCCTCTCTCCTTGTTCTCTGAGAGAGTGTTGGGTAACCCTGGGTATCTCCACACCCTGGTATATCAAGTCTGTTAAGGACTAGGGACTTCTTCTACTGAGAGCAGTTAAGGAACCTGAGTTAGGGGAATGAATGCCACAGACAGGCAATATCCTTAAAAACAGACCTTGTTCCAGTTGTTCGGGACTCATGAGAAGACCAAGCTGCACATCTACTACATAGGTGCAAGACTGAAGGTGGGTTGTTTTGGTCCAGCCCATGTATATTCGTTGGTTGGTGCTTCAGATTCTGATGGCCCTGAAGTATCCAGGGGCATGGGAAGCATCTTGAGAAAGAGCCAGAGACATGGAATTCAGAGTGAAGGCTCTGAAGAATCAAGGGGGATAACTTTAGCTGAGATTCACAGCAGTGGGAATATGGAACATGAAGACGCCACCTCCTGTAGCCATCAGGAACTGCAGTGAAATGATTGGGATGCAAACCCACCCATAAAATGTACAATAATGGAGGAGTGGCCCCTTGTTCTGGAAAGACTCAGTGTAGCAGTATAGGGCAAAACCAGAACAGGGAAGTGGGAAGAGGTGGGTGGGAGAACAGGGGCAGTGAAGGGGGCTTATGGTACTTTCGGGGAGTCGGGGGCCAGAAAAGGGGAAATCATTTGAAATGTAAATAAAAAAATATATCGAATGAATAAATAACTTATATACTTTTAAAAAAATTTTGACCCCAAATTTATCCTGTCTATTAGAAACTCAGTGACAAAGGATGAAGAAGAGATTGAGGGCATGGCTAACCAATAACTGGCCCAACTATAAACTCACCCCATGCTCAAGCACAAATCCCTGACAATGGTAAACTTTTATGCTTGCTGAATGGAGCAAATTGTCCTCTGACAGTCTCCAACAGGTAGATAACTAAGTCCAATGCAGAGAGGCACAGACAAACATTAGATGGAGCTTAGGGACTTTTGTGGAAGAGTTATAGAAAGTATTGTGGACCGGAACTGGGATAGGAAACCTACAGGAAGACACTCAACTAACCTTACATATCTATTTTTCAAAATTTCATTTTATTTTATGTATATGAGTGCTTGATTTTGAACACTGAAACACCTCTGTCATCACTATTTGCTGTTATTAAAGCTCTTATAAACTACTTCTTAATATTAAGTCTGCAAAAAATGGAAAAGTAGGGGGAAGTTTGCAGATAGGATGAGAAATTGTCTTGCTTTTGGCACCATTGAAAGAAGGAAAGAAACAAAGTCTGCTCTTTGGACTGAGAATTGACTTTGGAAGTAGTGGTTATTGCAAGGTCGACCAAGGCAGTTATATATCACATGTGGAATTCCTTTTCAAACCATTTGCTCTGAACATTCCATAAAAATAATTTCTTCTTTGATCAAGCAAATGGATCTTGATTTTCATATATCACATATATGAAATTCTGAGTAAAATAAATAAAATCTATACTCATAAGTTGTAGCAATTTTTAGTCATTTGTCATCAGTATAATATTCTGTATGTTATGGATCCAAGATATTTCCATGTAAGAAGCATTGTATTTATACCTTAAATTATAATACTAATTATAATGTACTCTGTTATTTTGCTTATAATATACAGATAAAGTAGATGATAAAACACTGATCATTATAATTTTCTTTTAAAATATTTTTAGTTTTGTGATATTTTCAAGCAAACTGGTTTGATAATTGTTTTATCATATTCATACACAGTATGTCACTCTTAAAGTTCTTCAAACCCTTATTCCATAGTAAACTCTAAACCTTTGGAGGATATGATGTACTGATTAGGGCTGAGCATTCCTAATCTCTTGTTCTTAGCACCTTGGACTGTTGGAGGTCTCTGCATTAATCATGATATGTACCAATTATAAGTTTCTCTGCTAAGGGTTGAAACATGTATTAAACTATGTATATACAATAAGTTAATTATAAATACACCTTTGAAGAATAATAATTATAGTTTATTTTCCTAAGGGCTATGACCTGTCTAACCACAGATACTGAGCCTAACAATGGTATTAGGTAAGAGTATCTTTTTTGTGGAACAGAATGTAAATGTAATAAAAAAGTTAGGTGGTTAATTTCATGATGTTCATTCCAGTACTATACTTGTGGACATGTCTTGTCATATCAGATAAGTTGCAGCTTGTACAGTTTACAGCTGAGTAAGACTTACATTTCCTATCTAGTAGCTGGCAGGCATCACTAGAGAATCATTCAGTTCAGTACCACTTTGATAATGTCATGTTCTGTGACTCAAGTACTTCAGCCTCAGCAATAGGATCTTACAATCAAATTCTGAATGGTAATCGATAGCATTCACATTAACCTGCCATATTTGGGATCTATAAATATTACTAGCTAACAACTCAAAAAAAAAAAAAAAAAAGAAAAAAATACAAAGCAAGCAAGCAAGCAAACAAACAAACATACATGGCCCTATAAATTTTGTTTTAGCCTATATTTCCTAGTATACACCTTGCCTTATAGAATATATCCATTTAATGCCCGCATTTGTGTTTACCTTCTAGACTTGTAGGTAGGTTTCTGAATGACATTTTGAGACAGTGTTTGATGTTACTTATCTCTCCATGTGTTGTCTTTCCACCTTGCCCACTCATCACTCACAACAGTTTAATCTGTGTCCCATTCAGTTAATTCTCCTTTAGTCTTTATATCTTTTTTTTTTAAAAAAATCTTTTCTTTGGAAATTCACTTCCATAAGGCACTTTACAAATATTTATGAATCAGAGTTGGTCACTCAAAATGAATGACCTTTTAGCTCATTATCTTTACCTGAAAAATTCATAATTTTTTGTTTTATCTTTATGTGTATAGATCTTATGTCTGGGTGAATGTCTATGCACAATGTATTTTGAGTGTCTATAGAAGCCAAAAATGGTGTCAGATCTTCTAGAACTGGAGTTATAAATAATTGTGAGCTGTCAGGTGGTTCTAAGAATAAAACCTGGGTCCTCTCCAAGAGTAAACAACACTACTAAGAACTGAGGCCATCTCTCCAGACTTAATTTAATTTTTCTAGTGGCTGTACCATATTCCATTTTGTAAATGTACTTATTTTTCACTATCAGTTCATCTGTCAATGGGCATTGAGATTGTTTACATTTCTTGACTATTATGAATAGATCAGCAATAAATTTGGATGAACATTTATCTTTAAAGTAGGATACAGACTTTTAGTTAGATCGTAATAGTGATATAGCTCGAACTTGCAGTAGATATATTTTTAGTGTTTTCCCAGAAACCTTCATACTTATAGTATCCATATGAATTTTAATTTCCAATGAGAGTAAATCAGTGTTTTATTTTTCCAATATTCATGCTAATAATTTGCCATAATTTTGTTGTTGGTTGCTTGGCTAGGTTTGTCTTAAGAGGAAATTTAAAAAGTACCTGTTTTCAACTCATTGATCAAGATTTTGGTTCTTTACTAATTTATTTTAAAGTTTCTTACCAATTTTGTATTTTGTCTTGTAGAGAAATTTTAATCTAGCATCATGCTTGCTTGGATCATATACAAAGACCAGGTCTTTGTGATCCAATAGGAACCCCAGACACCCCACTTGGTTCACACCTTTATTCACTCTGTCTAGAATCCCTTGGTACATACCTTTTTATACTTGGAGGGCCATCTAGATGTCCAGGTGACAGGAGTTCTTGTTCTCCTCTCCCTATTTGCCAACTTTACTTGTTGTCCTTGGCATGCTAGCATGTCAGTTCATGTCTGTACTTTTGTTTAGTTGCTAGAATGTTGTTCTGTGTTTCACATTCAGAGTAAAATGGTTAAGACTTCATCTGCTGGTATTTCATGCTTTAATTAGTCTTAACTCATTTTGAGGATTTAAAAAAATGTGGCTGAACCAGGACAACAAAAACCAATAAGTTAGTGCTGCCCTTGGAGCTCTGCACCTGTAGTTAGTAGACTATAGCTGCTGGAAAGGTCCCTGGCTCCTGCCTGGATCAAGCTCCCAGCTAGACTGGGACTGCTTGATTTGTAAAAGCTACTTTTAAAGGGATAGCATCAGCTTTGCAGCTTCTCTATTAGTCATTAGGGAAATGCAAATCAAAACAACCCTAAGATTTCATCTTACACCAGTCAGAATGGCTAAGATTAAAAATTCAGGAGATAGCAGGTGTTGGAGAGGGTGTGAAAAAAGAGGAACACTCCTCCACTGCTGGTGGGGTTGCAAATTGGTACAACCACTCTGGAAATCAGTCTGGCGGTTCCTCCGAAAACTGGGCACCTCACTTCCAGAAGATCCTGCTATACCACTCCTGGGCATATACCCAGAGGATTCCCCACCATGTAATAAGGATACATGCTCTACTATGTTCATAGCAGCCCTATTTATAATTGCCAGATGCTGGAAAGAACCCAGGTATCCCTCAACAGAAGAGTGGATGCAAAAAATGTGGTATATCTACACAATGGAGTACTATTCAGCCATTAGAAACAATGAATTCATGAAATTCTTAGGCAAATGGATGGAGCTAGAAAACATCATACTAAGTGAGGTAACCCAGACTCAAAAGGTGACTCATGGTATGCACTCACTAATAAGTGGATATTAACCTAGAAAACTGGAATACTCCAAACATAATCCATACATCAAATGAGGTACAAGAAGAAAGGAGGAGTGGCCCCTTGTTCTGGAAAGACTCAGTGAAGAAGTATAGGGCAAAACCAGAACGGGGAAGTGGGAAGGGGTGGGTGGGAGGACAGGGGAAGAGAAGGGGGCTTACGGGACTTTCGGGGAGTGGGGGGGTCTAGAAAAGGGAAATCATTTGAAATGTAAATAAATTATATCGAAAAAATATTAAAAAAAGAAAAGAAAAGTTTCAATTAACTAGGCAGAAATTCGAATCACCTATTGGACAGCACATTGACCATGGCTTTGAGAATACCTTCAGAGAACCTTAACTGAAGAAGGAAGACTTTCCCTACATATGAAAAGCACCACCCCAAGGGTGAGGTTCTGAATTAAGGAGAGAGAAAAATTTTAGCATGACATTAGCAATCATGTCACACTAGTAATTCTCCTTTCACTGTCCCTGCCTAAGCATGTTGAACAGGATCAAGCAAGAGGGTAAGGGAAAAATGAAACCCAAAATATCTTCCTTTAGAGACAGGCCATATCAAAGACAAAATTAATAAAAATAGATCCTAGAAGGTAGTAGACTTCTTTCCCAATGAAGTTGGTCTGGCAGCTCATTCTGCTTTTGAATTTAGTTTGTTAATGAAATGCCTGAGAGTTTTGCTGTGAGGCTTAAAATTCCCGAGAATTGTATATTCAAACCCTGCAGGCCATTCTGGTAGCAGTGAGTGTCCAGCAATGTTGAGGAAAATGCAGACAGGAAGACATTACCTGCACCATTAGATATAAGTGGGAAACATTATGGATGTTGGAGATCTGGGCTACAGTTCACTGTTAGATATTTGCAAATATTACTGCTGAATTTTTCTAAGGTGCTAGAATTTTGATGGAATTTGAATGAAAAAGTTGGGAACATGTTGTCTGACGCACCAAATTTCAAGAAAACATGAAATCCAGACTGTGGTACAATTTCTATATAGCACATTTAGTCAGATATCTAGTTAGTTTTAACAGAAAAATCTTTAAAATGTTTACCTTCTCAAGAAAGGCAGCCCAAGAGTGCTAAAGATAAGAACAGAGAACAAAATAGTAATTTTTAAGGAGATGAATGCTACTGGAAAGAAATCACACATATGACATTGATCTGGTCGAAATGGTACCCATAAGGTAATGTAAAAATTGGAAGGCTGTAGTTGCGCAAATGAAATGAAAATTAATTTTAAAGGACTGATCTTTAACTGAGAAGGCAAATGAGGAGATTATAGGAGCTGCTGAAAAGTTCACAGTATAATGTTACTATGACCCTGAAAGAGCAGACTACATCTCAAGTGAACAGCAGAACTTGGATTGTACAAAATGTAAGAATGATAAGATATCATATTTAATAAGGTTTCAGGAGGCAATATAATTTAGAATATGGAAAGCAACATTTGGTTATCTTTAAAATGTCATCAGAATACACCAAAAGTAATCCGGAATTGTAAAGCAGGAACTCAAGTAGTTGCAGATGCAAGAATTTATAGTATAGATTTTGCACAAGTCTGGAAACAGAGTAAAACTTTACTATAAGAAAGTATTTTGACTAGAAAACCAGGACTGTCTAAAACTGTTGAAGTACAGATGATGTCATATGAGCTAACAATAATGGGCATGGCATTTCAGAATTCAGTATTTTCCCTTTGCAGACTTGGTGTAGCTTTGGTCCTATATTTTTATTTTTTATTTTTATATTTTTATTAAATTTTTATGTATTATTTATTTAGTATATTTTCTTTATTTATATTGCAAAAGATTTCCAATTCTGGATCTCCCCTTCAGAAACACTCTGTCACATCCTCCCTTCCCCTGCCTCTATGAGGGTGCTCTCCCTCCCACCCACCCCCTCCTGTTTTCCCACCCTGGCATTTCCCTACACTGGGGCATCAAGCAACCTCACAGCCTTTCCTCCCACAGATATCCAACAAGGCCTCCCCTTTGCCACATATGTGGCCAGTGTAATTGTCCCTTCCCCTATGTTTTTTTTTTGGTTGGTGGTCTAGTCCCCAGGAGCACCAGGGAGTCTGCCCTGTTAATAATGTTGGTTACTCCATGAGGCTGCAAACCCCCTCAGCTTCTTCAGGCCCTCCTCCAACTCCTCCATCTGGGATGCCCAAGCTCTGTCAAAGGCTTGCCTGCAAGCATCCACCTCTGTATTTCTCAGGCTCTGGCAGTGACTCTCAAGAAACAGCCATATCAGTCTTCCATCAACAAGCACTTCCTAGTTTTCATAATAGAGTCCAGGTTTGATGGCTGTATATGGGATGAATCCCCAGGTGGGGGCAGTCACTGGATGGCATTTCCTTAAATCTGTACTCCACATTCTATCTCTTTATTTTCTCCTGTGAGGATTTTGTTCACCCTTCAAGGAAGTACTAATTTTGGTATTCCTTCTTAGGTTTCAAATGGTGTGTGAACTGAATCATGGATATTTCAAACATTTGAGCTAATATCCACTAATCGGCGAGTACATACCATATGTGTTCTTTTGTGACTAAGTTACCTCACTCGGGGTGATATTTTCTAGTTCCACCCATTTGCCTGCAAATTTCATCAAGTCATCGTTTTTAATAGCTGAGTAGTATTGCATGTAAATGTACCACAGTTTCTTTATCCATTCCTCTGTTGAAGGACATCTGGGTTTCTCCCAGATTCTGGCTATTATAAATAAGGATGCTAATATCTCTTAACATCAATGGACTCAATGGCCCAATAAAAAGACTTAAATAAGGATGCTATGAACATAGTGGAGCATGTGTCCTTGTTATAGGTTGGAGTATCTTCTGGGTATATTCTCAGGAGTGATATAGTTGGGTCCTCAACTAGTACAATGCCCAATTTTCTGAGGAACTACGAGAATGATTTCCAGAGTGGTTTTACCAGCTTGCAATCCCACTAGCAATGGAGGAGTGTTCCTCTTTCTCCACATCTTCACCAGCATCTGCTGTCACCTGAGTTTTTCATCTTACCATTCTGACTGGTGTGAAGTGGATTATCACATTTGTTTTCATTTGCATTTCCCTGATGACTAAGGATGTTGAACATTACTTTTGTTGCTTCTCAGCCATTTGGTATTACTCTGTTGAGAATTCTTTGTTTAGCACTGTACCCCATTTTTTTGGTTTTTTTTTTTTTTTTTTTTTTTGAGACATGGTTTCTCTCTGTAACTCTGGCTGTCACTCTGTAGACCAGAAACTCACTCTGTAGACCAGGCTGGCCTTGAACTCAGAAATTCGCCTGCCTCTGCCTCCCAAGTGCTGGGATTAAAGGTGTGCGCCACCACCTCCTGGCTCCCCATTTTTAATAGAGTTATTTGGTTCTCTGGATTCTAGCTTCTTGAGTTCATTGTATATAATGTATCATAGCCCGCTATCAGATGAGAGATTGGTAAAGATCTTTCCCAATATGTTGATTGCCATTTTGTCCTGTTGACAGTGTCCTTTTCTTTATAGAAGCTTTACAATGTAATGAGGTCCCATTTGTTTATTCTTGATCTTAGAGCATATGTCATTTGTGTTCTGTTCAGCAATTTTCCCATATCCCCATGTGTTTGAGACTTTTGCCCACTTTATCTTCTATTAGATTAAGTGTATCTGGTTTTATGTGGAGATCCTTGATCAACTTGGCCTTGAGCATTATACAAGGAAATGAGAAATAAGAATAGATTGATTTGCATTCTTCTATATGCCAACCACCAGTAAAACCAGTACCATTTGTTGAAAATGCTGTCTGTTTTCCACTGGATGGTTTTAACTCCTTTGTCAAGAACACATGACCATAGGTGTGTGGGGTGGTTTGTGGGTCTTCAATTCTATTCCATCTATCTACCAGCTGTACCAATTCCATGCAGTTTTCAACACTGTTGCTCTGTAGTACAGCCTGAGGTCAGTGACAGATATTCCCACAGAAGTTTATATTGTTGAAAATAGTTTTCTCTATCTTGGGTATTTTGTCATTCCGAATTAATTTGAGAATTGCCTTTTCTAACTCAGAGAAGAATTGGCTTGAAATTTTAACTGAGATTGCATTGAATCTTTAGATTGCTTTTGGCAAGATGGCCATTGTTACTCTATTAATCCTGCCAATCCATGAATATGGGAGATCTTTCCATCTTCCAAGGTCTTGATTTCTTCCTTCAGAGACATGAAGTTCTTGTCATAAAAAACCTTTCCCTTATTTGTTATACTCACACCAAGATATTTTATATTATTTTTTACTTTGTGAAGTATGTCATTTCCCTAATTTTTTTCAGCCTTGAGTAGAGGAAGACTACTGAGTTGTAGTTAATTTTATATCCAGCCATTTTGCTTAACTTGCTTACCAGGTTAAGGAGTTCTCTGGTGGAGTTTTTTTCCTTTTTCCGTCACATATGTATACTATCATATCATGTGTAAATAGTGATATTTTGACTTCTTCCATTACAATTTGTATTACTTTGACCTCATTTTGTTCTCTACTTCTCTAGCTAGAACTTCAAATACTATATTGAATAGAAAGGGTGAGAGAGGGCAGCCTCATCTAGTCCCTGATTTTAATTGGTTTGCTTCAATTTTCTCTCAGTTTTGTTTGATCTTGGCTATTGTTTCCTGTATATTGCTTTTACTATGTTTGTGTATGGGCTTTGAATTCCTGATCTTTCCAAAACTTTTAACATGAAGGAGTGTTGTCAAATGCTTTTTCAACATCTAATGAAATGATCATGTGAGTTTTTTCTTTGAGTTTGTTAATGTAGTGGATTACATTGATGGATTTCAGTATATTGAAGCTTCCCTGTATCCATGGGATTAAGCCTACCTGATGGTTGTGAATTATCATTTTGATTAGTTCTTAATTCGGTTTGCAAGAATTTTATTGAGTATTTTTGCATGGATGTTTATAAGGGAAATTGTTCTAAAGTTCTCCTTTCTATTTTGGGTCTTTGTGAGCTTTTGGTATTAGCATAACTGTGGCTTCATACAATGAATTGGGTAGGGTTCCTTATGTTTCTATTTTGTACAATAGTTTGAAGAATATTGGTATTAATCTTTGAAGGTCTGATAGAATTCTATATAAACATATCTGGACTTTTTTGGTTGGAATTTTAAGTGCTTCAATTTCTTTAGGGGTTATGGAAATATTTAGAGAGTTTATCTGACCCTGATTTATCTTTGGTATTTGGTATCTGTCTAGAAATTTTTTTTATTTCAGCCAGATTTTCCAGTTTTATTGAGTACAGAGTTTGGAGAGGGATCTGATGATTTTTGAATTTTCTCAGTTTTTGTTATTTTACCCTTTTCATTTCTGAATTTGCTAATTTGGACACTGTCTCTGTACCCTCTGGTTAGTTTGGCTAAGGATTTATCTATCTGGTTGATTTTCACAAAGAAGCAACTCCTGATTTTGTTGATTCTTTGTAAAGTTCTTTTAGTTTCTACTTGGCTGATTTCAGCCTTGAGTTAGATTATTTCCTGCTGTTTCCTCCTCTTGGATGTATTTGTTTCTTTATGTTTTAGAGCTTTCAGGTATGCTTTTAAGCAGGATGTTCTACCTTGTATGGAATATATAATACATGTCTCCTTCCAAGGCTTGGAGATCATTGAAGAAGGGAGATGAATGAGTAGAAGGCCCTGGGGTAGTAAATGATTACAAGCACTCCTTATTGCTTAGACACAACAGGATTTTAGCAAAACAGGTATACAGAAACTCACATCTGATTTCAAAACATACAGGATATGTCCAAGCCAAACCCACACCAAATATCATCAAGGAAGGGAGTTAGACATGAAGTTCCAATTCTAAATGAGGAATTTTAGGAAGCTGCTAGCTGTTGGAAGAGGATGCAACATATTTTTCCTAGTTGTATTCCATGACAAGTCTCTGATGCTTGAGTAGAGGGCCACAAAACCAAGCACATTGGCCTTAGTGGAGGAAAAAATGTTACTGAGTATGGTGAAAGGGAAATTGGTTCCATCTGGGATGATTTAAAAAGTTGTGGGATGGCAAATATAAGCAATGTATATATATATATATATATATATATATATATGTGTGTGTGTGTGTGTGTGTGTGTGTGTATAAAATATCCAAAGATCTAAGGCAATATATTTTTTTAATGAAGGTGGAATGAAAGGAATTCCTACTATGTTAAAAAGATATGGAGAGAGGTGGCAGTCGTGTCTAGTCCCTGATTTTAGTGGGATTGCTTCAAGTTTCTGTTAGTTTTACTATGCTGATGCAATTGTTTTCTCTGAAGCTTACTGCTTCCTTTCTGAACTCTGGCTGTCTGCTTCAATTCAGCTGTTCTGGCTCAACTGCCTCTTCAATATTCATTAACAATATTTTGAATAACAAAATATTCATTATCAGATCCATAGCCATCATCATAGGGATGTCCTAAGCTTGTTCCATTATAATTAACTCCTCTTCATGAGTCCCTAATTTGATTGCTGTAGTCTACTATAACTTCTAAAGTCATTATAGTTTCAATCATCATTATAGTTATTTTCATTAAAGTTTCCCCTATATTGTAACTGTAATATATTAATAAATATAATGAATTACTTAATAAATTTTAAAATTTTGCACAGCTTTGCATATTTAAATATTTTTCATTTTGCAATATCAAAATAAAGTATCTTTTTAAAGAGTGAAGTCACACAGTATAGGCATAATTTTTTAAAGATAAAACCAATTTTCGGCCTTCAGGTGCCTGCTTTGGGATCCGAACAGCCCGGGCAAGAGCACCCTGACTCCAAGCAGTGCAGGAGGTAAGCTGTGCACCAGAGGCCACCTGGGAAGGGGCAGCTTGCACTGGTGAGTCCAGCATTGACAAGATCAACTAACACCAGTGAGAACTAGATGGCAAAAGGCAAACGCAGGAACATCACTAACAGAAATCAAGGCAATAGGGCAACATCTGAACCCAATTCTCCTTTACCAGCATGTCCTGGATACACCATCACACCAGTAAAACAAGATTTGGATTTAAAATCACTGGTCATGATGCTGGTACAGGAACACATGAAGGACATACTTAAAGAAATTCAGGAGAAAATGGATTAAAAGTTAGAAGCCCTTGCAAGGAAAACACAAAAATCATTGAAAGAATCCAGGAGAATACAAAAGCCAATAATGAGGAAACGCAAAAAACACTTAAAGAAATACAGGAGAACTTTGGTCAACAGGCTGAGGTCATGAAAGAGGAAACACAAAATCTCTTAAAGAATTACAGGAAAGCACAAAGAAGCAAGTGAAGGAGCTAAGCAAAACCATCCAGGATGTAAAATCAGAAGAAGAAACAACTAAGAAAACTCAAAGGGAGACAACGTAGGAGATAGAAAACCTTGGGAGGAAATCAGGGAACATAGATGCAAATATCAACAACAGAATACAAGAGATAGAAGAAAGAATCTCAGATGCTGAAGATACCATAGAAACCATGGACTCAACAGTTAAAGAAAATGCAAAATGCAAAAAGCTTGTAACCCAAAATATCCAGGAAATCCAGGACACAATGAGAGGACCAAACCTAAGGATTATAGGCATAGATGAGAGTGAAGATTTACAACTTAAAGGGCCAGCAAATATCTTCAATAAAATTATGGAAGAAAACTTCCCTAACCTAAAGAGAGAGATGCCCATGAATATACAAGAAGCCTACAGACTGGACCAGAACAGAAATACTTCCCGTCACATAATAATCAAAACACCAAATGTACTAAACAAAGAAAGAATATTAAAGGCAGTAAGAGAAAAAGGCCAAGTAACATATAAAGGAAGACCTATCAGAATCACAGCAAACTTTTCACCTGAGACTATGAAGGCTAGAAGATCCTGGGCAGATCTCATGCAGACTGTAAGAGAACACAAATGCCAGGCAAAACTACTATAGCCAGCAAAACTCTCAATCACCGTAGATGGAGAAACTAAGATATTCCATGACAAAACCAAGTTTACCCAATATCTATCTACAAACCCAGCCCTACAAAGGATAATAGGAGGAAAACAACAATACAAGGAGGGAAACTTGACCCTGGAAAAAGCAAGATAGTAACCTTTCATCAAACCCAAAAGAAGTTGACCAATCAAATTTAAAAAATAACATCAAATCGGTACAGGGAGAAAGTTTCTGAACAGAACACCAATAGCATTTGCTCTAAGATCAAGAATTGACAAATGGGACTTCATAAAATTACAGAGTTTCTGTAAGGCAAAGGACACCATCAAAAGGACAGATCGGCAACCAACAAATTGGGAAAAGATCTTCACCAATCCTATATCAGATAGAGGGCTAATATCCAATATATATAAAGAACTCAAGAAGTTAGACTCCAGAAAACCAAACAACCCTATTAAAAATGGGGTACAGAATTAAACAAAGAATTCTCACCTGAAGAACTTCGGATGGCAGAGAAGCATCCTAAAAAATGCTCAACTTCATTAGTCATTAGGGAAATGCAAATCAAAACAACCCTGAGATTTCACCTTACACAAGTCAGAATGGCTAAGATTAAAAATTCAGGAGACAGCAGGTGTTGGAGAGGGTGTGGAGAAAGAGGAACACTCCTCCACTGCTGGTGGGTTTGCAAATTGGTACAACCACTCTGGAAATCAGTCTGGTGGTTCCTCAGAAAACTGGGCACCTCACTTCCAGAAGATCCTGCTATACCACTCCTGGGCATATACCCAGAAGACTCCCCACCATGTAATTGATACTTTTCTATGACAGAAAGTGTCAATTCTCAACATGTCAGAACGAGGAATCACGGGGACACCAGCCTCTAGGTGGCACTTTAGAGTATTTTCATGATTTTGTTAGTGGAGATGAGAACATTCACAATGTAGGTGTGACAGTCCCTGTGTGAAATATATGATTAGGACAAAGGGAGCTGTACAATAACATATTCACCTATATTGATTTCCTGCTTGTAGATAGATATGCACAGCCATTTCATGGTCTTACCACATAGATTTCCTTACCCACCATGATGGACTATACACTGAGCTAAGAACCACAGTAATCGTTTTTTCTTTTTTCTTTTTTGTTTTTTTGTTTGTTTGTTTGTTTGGTTGGTTATTTTGGTTTTTGTTGTTTGTTTTTTGAGTGTGAGAAAATGGTCTTTCTTATATTTTTCTTTTCTTTTATTGGATATTTTGTTTATTTGCATTTCAAATGTTATCCCCTTTCCCAGTTTCCTGTCTGGAAACCCCCTATCCTATCACCCCACCCCTGCTTCTAAGAGGGTGCTCCCCTACCAACCCACTATGCCTCCCTGCCCATTCCCCTATATTGGGGCATCAAGCTGTCACAAGAGCAAGGGTCTTTCCTCCTGTAGATGCCAGCTAAGGAACCTTCAGCTCCTTCAGTCCTTCCCCTCACTTCTCCATAGGGTTCCTGTGTTCAATCCAAAGATTGGCTATGAGCATCTGCATCTGCATTGATCAGGATCTGCTAGAGTCTCTCAGGAGACAGCTGTATCAGGCTTCTGTAAGCAAGAGGTTGAAATCCTCACTATTGTTAAGGTTCTGTGAATGTATATGGGATGGATCCCCAGGTAGCGCAGTCTCTGAATGGTGTGTCCTTTACTCTCCGTTCCACACTTCGTATTTCCTCCTGTTAGTATTTTGTCTCCTCTTCTAAGAAGGACTGAAGCATTTACACTTTCATCTTCCTTGTTCTTGAGCTTCATGTGGTCTGTGAATTGTATCTTGGGTATTCTGAGCTGTTGGGCAAATATACACTTATCAGTGAGTGAATATTATGTGTGTTCTTTTGTGATTGGGTTACCTCACTCAGGATAATATTTTCTAGTTCCATCCACTTACATAAGAATTTCATGAAGTCATTATTTTTAATAGCTGGATAGTATTTCATTGTGTAAATGAATGACATTTTCTATATCCATTCCTCTGTTGAAGGACATCTGGGTTCTTCCCAGCATCTGGATATTATAAGTAAGGCTGTTCCAAACATAGTAGAGAATCTGTTCTTGTTATATGTTAGAGAATCTATTAGGAATATTCTCAGGAGTTGTATACCTGGGTCCTTAGCTAGTATGATGTCCAATTTTCTGAGGAAACTCCAGACAATTTCCAGAGCTGTTGTACAAGTTTGGAATCCCACCAACAAGGGAGGAGTGTTCTTCTTTCTTCACATCTTTGCCAGCATCTGCTGTCACCTGAGTTTTTGATCTTAGCTTTCTGGTGTGAAGTGGAATCTCAGCGTTGTTTTGATTTGAATTTCCCTGATGACTAAGGAGCTGACCATTTCTTTGGGTGAGTCTTTGTCACTTGACATTCCTCAGTTGAGGATTCTTTGTTTAGCTCTGTGCTCCATTTCTTGATAGGGTTATTTGATTCTCTGGAGTCTAACTCCTTGAGTTCTTTATATATATTTGATATTAGCCATATGCAGGCAGAGAAAAAAATATTCTCCTAATCTGTGAGTTGTCATTTTGTCCTATGCCCTTTGACTTGTAGAAGCTTTGCAAAATGATATTATACTTGACTGACCACAAAAATGCCACCAAAGAGTTCAAAGAGCTAAACCTGATAAACAATTTCAGCAAAATGGTGGATATAAAATTAACTCAAACAAATTAGTAGCCTTTATCTACTCAAGACATAAACAGGCTGAGAAAGAAATTAGGGAAATGACACCATTCACAAAGAATATTGATTAACTTGGTGTGACTCTAACCAAGCAAGTGAAAGATCTGACTGATGAGAATTTCAAGTCTCTGAAGAAAGAAATCAGTGAAGATCTCAGAAGATGGAAAGATCTCCCGTGCTCATGGACTGGAAGGATTAATAGACTAAAAATGGCCATCTTGCTAAAAGCAATCTACAGATTCAATACAATCCCCATCAAATTTCCAACTCAATTCTTAATAGAGTTAGAAAAAACAATTCTCACATTCATTTGGAATAAAAATAACAGGATAGCAAAAACTATTATCAATAATTAAAGAATTTCTGTGGGAATAACCATTCCTGACCTCAAGCTGTACTACAGAGTGATATTTTTAAAAACTCTATAGCATTGGTACAGAGACAGGCAGGTAAATCAATGGAATGGAATTGAAGGCCCAGAAATGAAGCCACCCACTATGGTCACTTGATCTTTGGCAAAGGACCAAAACCATCCAGTGGAAACAAGACAACCTTTCAACAAATGATGCTGGTTTACCTTGTGGTCTAGGTGTAGAAGGCAAATCAATCCCTTCTTGTTTCCTTATACAAGCTCAAGTCCAAGTGGATCAAGGACCTCCACACAAAATTTGATACATTGAATCTAACAGAAGAGAAAGTAGGGACAAGCCTTAAACACATGGGCATGGGAAAATTTCAAGAACTCAACACCAATGGTTTAGGCTCTAAAATCAACAATCGTCAAAATAGACCTAATAAATTCCATTTTTCTTAAATTATATTTGCTGTAGTGTTTTATCTACAGCAACTAGAAAAATAACTAAGCTATTCTCTTAAGTTATGGGAAAAATGATAAAATATAAAACCACTGTTTTGAACCTTTAGAGTCTGACAGACTGATGCATAACAACAAAAAAAAGATGTTGCTAAATTTTTACTTGTTCTTAGCTTATATGCACTGATTATTCAAGAGTCAGAATAAGTAGAGTGCTCTTTTCTGGTGAAGACAATATACAGTGAATTTTATATGGGAGACTAGGAGACATTAACTCTACACCAAGATTTATAGGTGACTAATTAATGGTAAGAATGAGAGAAACAACCTTTAACAGAACAGACTACACCATTTGTTTATCTAATACCAAATTGGTCTGCCATGAACTCATAAGTAACATTATATAGAGTTCACATGCCATATTTAGAAGTATATATGCATATGTCTCTCTCTCCCTCTCTTTCTCTCTCTCTCTCTCTCTCTGTGTGTATATGTGTGTGTGTGTGTATGTGTGTGTGTATATGTGCATGTGTGCACATGCATATAGTACCTATTAGTGGAAAAGGAGACCATGAACTTAAAAGAGAGCGAAGAAGAGAATATTGGACAATTTGGAGAAAGAAAATGTATGGAGACATTGGAATTATAACCTAAAAAATAAGTAAAATACATACATTACTTATGTAGCATTTCTAAGATACTCATTTCAATTCAGTATTCACCTTAAACATGTAAAAATATCACTCTACCATATAATAAATCAGATATATAATTAAGGTATTTAGAAGCCAAAGAATGCTCAAAATCTTTTCATCTCTGAACATGAATTATAATACTGCTTAACTTGCAGATTTACTGTTATAATTAGCTAGCACATATAAAATGTATATATAACACATAGAACATATTAAGCATCCAAATTAATTGTAATTTTTTCTAAAATCATTCTCTTATTTCTTTGCTTTCAAATATAGTAAATTTAATTTCTCCTTTGGAAAAGGCAATTGAATTTACTTTGGCATTTTTATTCAAGGTCATACCATTTAGCCAGTCATGATGTATACGCAAAGTCATAAGTTAGAGTAAGGAAATGAATATCATATTAAAATTTTAAATGGTAGATATTTGGTAAGGATCAAATATTTAATCTTTTGTGGATTTGAAAATGAACATGAATTATATACTTTTTCTCTACTTTTCATGTACAATAAGATAAATGATTACATATCAATTTAAATTTTTTTCTAAACAACTAAAAGCCATAAATATTAATTAAGCACAATTTTGTTGGATTTTGATGTTTCACAGTCTCTTTTTTTAAATTACCAAGTCTTCCAAATATTACATTTCTTTAAAAAAAAGTTAGTAAAACCTTAACTACTTAGAGGGTGCCATGAAGCTACAAGTTATGGAGAAATTTTTTACTCTGTGTGTGGTTATAGTGTGAAATGTAACTGTGAAAATGACATCGTGGACTGTTATATTTACCCTCTCAATGATTTAAGCAGTATATCAAGTTTCCCGATTTTATAATTACTTTTATCACAAGATGCTGCAGGCTCAACCTGAGAGAAAAAAATAGCAACTGCTTTCTGAGCCTTACATCATTTCCTATAAAAGGAAGTTAGTATTTAAGCTTAACTGACAGATTGATTGACTTCTCAGGGAGATACAAGTGAGTAAATAGGACAAACTCCTGTGCTGTGTGGCTTTCAGTTTTATTTTTATTATCAATTTTTCATTTAGATCTCAGAATAACACAAAGAAGAATGAAAATAATTTTATAGAAATATTACTCAATATTCAATAGTAAAGAATAAACATTTTGTAATCATTAAATTATACATTATTCTTTCTTGTAAAACTTTAAGCATAAATCATATCTTGTGACATCCTTTTGCAAGATTTTCCCATGTTAAAATAATTATCTGTGAGTGAAAGCAGTATGCTAAATTACAATCTAAACTGGAACATGCGTAAAGTTTGTTTTTTAATTGCAGAATTAACTGTTTGAGACAGTGACTTTATCTAATCAACAGTCAATATTCATGGTTAACATAGAAATGAATGTAATTATTGATTATATAATAGGAAATATTTTAAAATATTTCAAGTGAATGAAACAATAAATTATTGTATATAATTAAATATTATTTTATTTTATTTTATTTTTTATTTTCTATATTCTTTGTTTACATTCCAAATGATTTCCCCTTTCCCTGTTCCCCCCTCCTCATAAGTCTTATAAGGCCTCTTCCCTCTGAACATTCCCCAATCACCCTCCTCCCATTTTTCTGTCCTGGTAATCCCCTAAAATGCTGTATCAAGTCTTTCAAAGACCAGGGCCCTCTCCTTCCTTCTTCTTGGGAATCATTTGGTATATTAATTGTGTCTTAAGTATTCAGAGCTTCTGGGCTAATTAATATCCACTTATCAGTGACTACATTCCATGTGCATTCTTTTGTGATTGAGTTACCTCACTTAGGATGATATTTTCCAGGCCCAACCATTTGCCTAAAAAATTCATGAATTCTTTGTTTTTAATTGCTGAGTAGTATTCCATTGTGTAAATATAACACATTTTCTGTATCCATTCCTCCATTGAGTAACATCTGGGTACTTTCCAGCTTCTTGCTATTATAAATAAGGCTGCTATGAATATAGTGGAGCATGTGTCCTTATTGCATGCTGGGGAATCCTCTGGATATATGCCCAGGAGTGGTCTAACAGGGTTCTCTTGAAGTGTCATGCCCAGTTTTCTGAGGAACTGCCAGACTGATTTCCAGAGTGGTTGTACCAGATTAAAATCCTACCAACAGTGGAGGTGTGTTCCTCTTTCTTCACATCCTTGCTAACATTAAGTATTCTTATACAAATGAAGACTGTCAAATAGATATAACAGAAAATAAACTTAAACTATCATATAATTATAAATAATTAGAACTCCCCCGGACTAATAATGAGAACAATTTATTCTAGTACCATGCTTTGTAAGAGATGTCTATTGATCAGTTCCAGAAGGCCATAAACATACAGAGTAATACTACAGGAAACATTTCCACTGACTATGCCATGTAGAAAGAGGGAATAAAGCAATTGCACTGGCAATAAAATAATGTCTACATGGTGCATTTACACATTAGCTTCCACTATAATTATTTATTAGCTGGTAGTGAGAAACAGTTCAACCACAGGAAAATCCAAAACCAGATGTTTCATTTGCATTCAAGGGAATAAATACAAAAGAAATTATGAAGAGCAATACAGAGCTTCTCAGGAAGTCACCCAAAGTAATTTGAAAAAAAAATGTGAAGAAAGACCAACACAGATTGGCATATATCTATTGTATTATTTTAGATGCATTATTAAACATTAAAATAAAAATTTTAAAGTTTGAGAGAAGGAAAATATTCATATTATTTGACGTGTAAATTGTCTACAAAGAACCAGTGATGTTGTAGTAGCTACGATTTATTTTTTAATCCATTTGGTTACTATACAAAAATTTTATCTATCCATTTAACATTTTTAAATGCACATAATTACATATTTTCTATTCTTAGTTTTTATCAGAAATAGGAGTCTGAGTCTCCAGAGACACAAATTCCTCATCAGCTAATGAATATATGTATTCACATGAAATTGTGTATAACAGTGAAACACTATACTTGTGTATCATATGTCTGAGTGCATTTTTTGACCATGGAAGAGCTCAGTTAGTTTTTTTTTAAATTTACCCTCAGCATTGATAGTTCTATTTTAATTTATTTTATGTTCCGTGTGAACATCATTTTTTTTTTGATGGGAGACTATTAAAGACTGCTTCTATTTCCTCAGGACTTCTGGGATTATTTAAATGGATTATCTGATCCTGTTTTTAATGTTGGCACCTGGAATGTATCTAGAAAGTTGTCCATTTCATCCAGGTTTTCAATCTTTGTTGAGTAAAAACTCTTGTAGCAGGTTCTAATGATTTTTTGAATTTCGACACTTTCTGTTATGTCTCCCTTTTCATTTCTGATTTTATTGATTTAGATTCTGTCTCTGTGACCTCTGGTTACTCTGGCTAAGGGTTTATCTATCTTGCTGATTTTGTTTCAAGGAATCAGCTCCTTGTTTTGTTGATTCTTTGTATAGATTTGTTTGTTTGTTTGTTTGTTTCTGTTTGGTTGATTTCGGCCCTAAGTTTGATTATTTCCTTCTGTCTACTCCTCTTGTGGGTATTTGCTTCCTTTTGGTCTAGAACTTTCAAGTGCAATGTCAAGCTGTTGGCGTATGTTATCTCTCTCCGTTCTATTTTGGAGGCACTCAGAGCTATGAGTTTTCCTCTTAGCACTGCTTTCATTGTGTCCCATAAATTTTGGCATGATGTTTCTTCATTTTCATTAAATTCTAAAAAGTCTTTAAATTCCTTCTTTGTGTCTTCCTTGACCAAGCTATCGTTGAGAAGAGCATTGTTCAAAATCCATGTTTATGTGTGTTTTCCATTGCTTTTCTTTAAGACCAGCCTTAGGCCATGGTGATCTGATAAGACACATGGAATAATTTCAATATTTCTGTATCTGTTGAGACCTGTTTTGTGACCAGTTATGTGGTTAGTTTGTAGAAGGTATCATGAGGCACTGAGAAGACAGTGTATTCTTTTGCTTTAGGGTGGAATGTTCTATAAATATGTTAAATCCAGTTGGTCCATAACTTCAGTTAGTTTCACTGTATCTGTTTACTTTCTGATTCCATGATTTGTCCATTTTTGAGAGTGGGGTGTTGAAGTCTCCCACTATTATTATGTGGGGTGCAATGTGTGCTTTGAGCTTTATTAAAGTTTCTTTTATGAATGTGGGTGCCCTGCATTCAGAGCATAGATATTCAGATTTGAAAAGTTCGTCTTGGTAGACTTTTCCTTTGACCAGCATGAACTGTCCCTCCTTATCTTCTCTTGAGAACTTTTGGTTGAAAGTCAATTTTATCCTATATAAGAATGGCCGCTCCAGCTTGTTTCTTGGGACCATTTGCTTAGAAAATTGTTTTT
The DNA here is from genome assembly GCF_947179515.1 of Apodemus sylvaticus. Classification (NCBI taxonomy): domain Eukaryota; kingdom Metazoa; phylum Chordata; class Mammalia; order Rodentia; family Muridae; genus Apodemus; species Apodemus sylvaticus. The sequence goes on along the minus strand of NC_067479.1, from coordinate 35,809,259 downwards.
CAACCTTTGACTCTTAAATAGTGACTGTCTTTGTCACTGAGGTGGGTTTCTTTTATGTGGCAAATCATTGGGTCCTGTTTACTTATCTAGTCTGTTAGTCTATGTCTTTTTATAGGGGAATTGAGACCATTGATATTAAGAGATATTAAGGAAAAGTGATTGTTGCTTACTGTTATCTTCTTAGTTAAAGGTGAAATTCTAGTTGTGTAGCTATTTTCTATTGGGTTTGTTGAAAGATTACCTTATTGATTTTTCTAAGGCGTGGTTTGCTGCATTGTGTTGGTATTTTCCACCCATTATCCTTTCCACAGCTGCATTTGTGGAAAGATACTATGTAAATTTGCTTTTGTCATGGACTGTCTTGTTTTCTCCCTCTATGGTAATTGAAAGTTTTGCTGGGCTGAAATTTATGTTCTCTTAGGGTCTGTATGGCATCTGCCCAGGCTCTTCTGGCTTTCATAGTCTCTGGTGAAAACTCTGGTGTAATTCTGATAGGTCTACCTTTATATGTTATTTGACCTTTTTCTCTCAATGCTTTCAATATTCTTTCTTTGTTTAGTGCATTTGGTGTTTTGATTATCATGTCATGGGAGGAATTTCTGCTCTGGTCCAATCTGTTTGGAGTTCTGTAGGTATCTTGTATATTCATGGGCATCTCTTACTTTAGGTTAGGGATTTTTTCTTCTATAATTTTGTTGAAGATATTTACTGGCCCTTTAAGATGTAAATCCTTGCTTTCTTCTATAATCCTTAGGTTTGGTTTTCTCCTTGTGTCCTGGATTTCCTGGATGTTTTGGGTTACAAGCTTTTTGCATTTTGCATTTTCTTTGACTGTTGAGTCAATGTTTTCTATGGAATCTTCAGCATAAGAGATTCTTTCTTCTATATCTTGTATTCTGTTATTGATGTATCCATTGACCTGTTGACTCCTGAATTCTTTCCAAGGTTTTCTATCTTCAGAAATGTCTCACTTTGCAATTTCTTTATTGATTCTATTTCCAGTTTTAGTTCCTGGATAGTTTTGTTCAGTTCCTTTACTTATTTCTTTGTTTTTTTCCTGAAATTCTTTTAGGAATTTTTGTGTTTCCTTTTTAAGGGCTTCTACCTGTTGACCCTTGTTCTACTGTGTTTTTTTTTAAGGATTTTTATGATTCCTCTTTAAGGGCTTCATCATGTTGTCCATGTTCTCCCATAATTCCCTATGGGATTTATATATTGCCTCTTTTAGGGCTTCTATCTGTTCACCCATGTTCTCCCATATTTCCTTAAGAGATTTTTGTGTTTCCTTTTTAAGAACTTCTACCTTTTGATCCATATTCTCTTGTATTTTTTTAAAGGATTGTTGTGCTTCTACCTATTGACCCATGTTCTCCTGTATTTCTTGAAGGGAGTTATTTATGTCCTTCTTGAAGTCCTCCATCAGCGATATGAGATGTGATTTTAAATCTAGTTCTTTCTGTACTGATGTGATAGAGTATGTAGGATTTGCTGTTATGGAAGAACTGGGTTCTGATGGTGCCATGTGGCCATGGTTTCTGTTGGTACTGATCTTCTGTTTGCTTTTGGCCATCTTGTTATCTCTGGTGTTAGCTGGTCTTGCTGTCCCTATCTTCTCTGTCCTGCAGGCCTGTGTTTCTGTACTCCTGGGATTCTCTTTCTGTCCAATGCTGTGCAAACACCTGCTTCTCCAGGGAGAATCAGGCAATGGGATCTTTCCTCTGGTAGACTTGGCAAGTTAAATGCCATGCAGGCTGCTATTTCTCAAATAATCTGCTGCTAACAGATCTCAAATGCCCTGTTAATGGTGGTTCTTGAATGTCCAGCTTCTGCCTGTTTGAATGCCCTGGTGCTGCCAGTTCTCAAATGATCTGCTCCTGCCAATTCTTAAATGCTCTGCTCCTGTCAGTTCTCTAGAGAGTATCAGGAAGTAGAGCACTCTCTGTGCCAGATGTGGCGCAGGTCTCAGCTTGCAAGAATTTTAATGAGTATTTTTACATCATAATTGAGATTGGTCTGAAGTACTCTCTTTTTGGTTGGGTCCTTGTGTGGTTTCAGTATCAGAGTAATTGTGACTTAATAGAATGAGTTAGGTGGTATTCCTTCTGTTTCTACTTTATGGAATAGTGGAATAGTTTGAAGAATATTGGTATCAGGTCTTCTTTGAATCTCTGGTAGAATTCTGCACTAAAACCATCTGGCCCTGGGCTTTTTTTTTTTTTCTTTTTTTTTTTTTTTGGTTAGGAGTTTCTTTATGACTTCTATTTCCTTGTGTAATATGGGCCTGTTTAGATAGTTTACTTGCTCTTGATTTAACTTTGCAAATCAATCTGGAAATCAATCTGGAGTTTCTTCAGAAAATTGGAAATAGATTGACCTGAAGACCAAGCAATATCACTCCTGGGAATATATCCAAAAGATGCTCACTCCACCATCCAACAGAATCACATGTTCTACTATGTTTATAGCAGCCTTATGTGTGATAACCAGAAGCAGGAAACAACCCAGATGTCCCTCAAGAGAGGAATGGAAATAGAAAATGTGGTACATTAACACAATGTAATACTCTTCAGCTATTAAAAACAAGGATATTCTGAATTTGACAAGCAAATGGATGGACTTAGAAAATATCATCCTCAGTGAGTAGCTCAGACCCCAAATGTTATGCATTAATGAGTAGATATTAGAAGAAGAAAAAAAGAATACCGAAGATACAGTCCACAGAACTCAAGAAGTTCAACACTCAGTCCCACTTTGGACAGAGAAGAAAACAATCACAAGTGGGGAGGGAAGGAGAGATCTGGGGAGTAGTCAGGAGTGGATGAGGGGTGGAGACAGAGAGGGGAATCTGATCTAGAATTAGGTGAGGGGAAATGACTGAAGCCCTGAGGGCCAACAAACAGAATTGAAACAGGCAACTTCCAGAGGTAAGTACTAGGGGAGGACCCTTCAGAGTATATCAGAAACCTAGAAGGTGAAAGACTCTCAGGAATCAATCTAACAAGAACCTTAGAAGAAATGCTCTATAGTAGGGAGAGGGCACTTATGGAACCCACCTCCAACAGGAAGACAGAGGATCTAATGAGGGAGGGAGTTGCCATTCCACTGTCAAAACTCAGACCCATAATTGTTACTGTCTGAAAGACCTACAAGAATGGAAATGGAGAGTAGCCTAAGGAAAAGAAGATTCAGGAACTGGCCCAAAGTGGAATCCAGCTCAAACAGAGGTCCCAAGGCCTGACACTATTATGGAGCCTATGGAGTGTTCACTAAAAGGGAACTGTCATGACTGAAGTCCCAAAGACCCAAGAAGCTGCTGAAAGAGTCAGATGAAGATATTTGCACCCAACCAATGGACAAAAGCTGCTGACCCCTGTGGTTGAATTAGGGAAAGGCTGAAAGAAGCTGAAAAGGGGAGTGACCCTTTAGAATGACCAGCAATTTCAATTAATCTGAACCCCCAGGATCTCTAAAACACTGGACCACCAAAGAAGCAGCATACACCAGCTGACATGAGGCCCCCAACACATACACAGGAGAGGACTTCCAGGTATGTGTTCAATCAGAGATGATGCACCTAACCCTCAAGAGACTGGAGGTCCCAGGGAGTTTAGAGCCTGTGGGGGGGGGGGGTTGTGGGAGGGCGAGGACATCCACGTGGAGACTGGGAGGTGGGGAGAAGGTATGGGATATGGAACAGTTGTGGGGTCGGATCTGGAAAAGGGGTTGGGGAATAAAATCTGGAGTATAAAAAATAAAAAAATAAATATTATTTATAATTCCATAAAAATAAATAAATTAGGGCACATAAATATTAAAGAATTTTAAGTTATTATTTTGAAGATTATTTTATTTAAAATTATATTTTTAGAATTTTCTTCGTGCAAATTGTATTTATACTATTTTTACTCTTCCCTTTTACTCATATAACTCTTAGCCATACCTCCTCAATCCTTTCTAAATCAATGAAGTTCTTTTCTTTAATTATTATTTTTACACACATACATATAACTCACTCTGTGTTTGCATGTGCATTAGTCACAGTTCCCCCAAAAAAAGTTGCATGTGTATCAGTCTCTGTGTTTATTATATTCATTATATATGTATGTGTGCATATATATAACATGTTTGTATGGGTGTGAATATAAATGTGTAATTCCAAACTTCTAAACACATTTTATGATATGTATATGTATATGTATATGTATATGTATATATATATAGTTTTAGAGCTGAAATGGCTATTTTATAACTTATGAGGGGAATCATTGTACAACATTCTCTATCATCTTATAAAATATTATTGGTCTTGAGGTCTTCATCTAGAAATGGGTCCTTTTTGGATTTTCCTCACACATAGTTGGTATGTCAACTTAGAAAACATGTCATTATGGTTTCATAATCTTAGGCTCTTATAATCTTTCTGTCCCCTCTGCTTTTCCTTAAGTACAGAAGCTGTGTTTTAAATTTGTCAGCAGGTGTTCAGTAATCCACAGTCCATTCTGCTTTGCAAATTAGACAATTATACGTTTGAGGACATTTATAGATGTCTACCACAGAGGGAAGCTTCTTTGATGAGGGGAACAAACTACACATATCTATGCAGTTACACGAGTTTAACATGAAAAATTTAAACATTAAATAATTTTAAACATTTTTAAATATTAAATGATTTTACGTTACATTCCAAGTATTGAGCCCTCCCTGGTCCCGCCTTCCCCAGTTCTTCATCTTGAGCCCACCCCCCTTTGCTTCTAAGAGAATACTCCCCCAACCTCCACCAGCATCCCTCTTCTCTGGGGCATCAAATTTCTATAGAATTAAGTGCATCCTCTCCTACTAAGGTCAGACAAGTTTACATAGGTATCCAGACCTCTGTTACATAGGTACTAGGGCCCATGGACCTGTCCATATATACTATTTGGCTGGCGGCTTTGTCTCTGGGAGCTCTTAGGGTTCTGGATTGGTTGATACTGTTTTTCTTCTTATGGGGTCTCAGTCCTCTTCAGCTCCTTTAGTCCTTCCCTTATCTCTTCCATATGTGTTTCTGATCTCAGTCTGATACTTGGCAGGAATTTTTGCATCTGTCTCAGTCAGAAATACACAAATTTGGACACACAGAAATCCCATGAAAACACAAAACCAGAAACCATAATATAAATGCAAAAGACCTGAAAGATGACCTCAGAACCCCATCTCCAGACATAAGATTATACATTATAACCCTGACATGGAATAAAAAATATAAACAGAAAGAGTGAACATTCCAAATTTTCTTTATTATATTTATGTAATAAAATTAGTAGAGACAAAAATGCTATCTATGGAGCTAGAATTATCTTCCCATATTAGAACACAATCAAGTGGCAAAGAAGTAGTTGAAAAGTAAAATAGAAAAAGAAAATATTAAAGATAACCTATAGTTGAGTAACATAGGTTTCTAAAAAGATAATGACCAGCTCAGTTAATCAGATTAATGCAAATGAGGATAGATCAATAAAAAATTTCAGAAATTCAAGAAAAGTGATACAAAAATCTTTTATTCTTTCTTGGAGGTGAGAATTTCAAGGCAGGTTCTCTCCTTTGTAGCCTTGGCTGGCATAGAAATAGCTTTGTAGACAAGTTTGTCCTCGAACTCACTAAGTTCTGCCTATCTTTGCCTCATAAGTTATGGGATTAAAGTTGTGTGCCCATTGACCAGCTCTGAAATCATTTTAAAGGAACAAAAATCAAGCTCAGGAGATGTTGAAAGAGTATTAGAAGCATGGAATTTCAAGCTATTGTTCAGCTAAGGCCTCTTAGCTTAGGGGAGTGTCCTTTATATATTTTCTTTTGAGTCTATTGGTCAATTATATGTTGGTCAACTACTCCTGAACTTGCCCTAAATATTTGACAGCCCCAGTGGCCCAGTGGCCTTCAATTGGAGAAAACTGACTTCTCACATCAAGGTAGTATTAATGACTGTTCTGTTCTTAACCTTTAATCACTAGGCTTTCATTCATTCATTCATTCATTCATTCATTCATTCACTCTTTCATTTATTAACTTATACAGTGAATTATTTGTATCTTTAAGTAGGAAAACAATTCTCTGAGACACCTGACTTTTTGCTGCTATATATTTGGGAACATGAGTTAAGATGACCAGTTGGGTAAAAAAAAAAATAGACTTCCCCAGTTTTCATGTTTTACCTGAAGTAATCCTTTACATGTTGCAGGTTAAAGAATTCTTTGTCCAGTGATTAGAAAGGCAAGCACAGATGTACCACCTGACAAGGCTAATGTATTTGCATCTCTATTTGCATTGTTTTTATTTTTAATTTTGTCATAATAATTTTCAAACAGACCCACAATTCCCTCTCCAAATATTATGTAGCTCTAATTGCTCCTATTTGTGACATGGTCACCTGAATGATTTTTAAATCAAATTACATATTTTACATTGTTTTCTCTATACATATGACTGAACAACTCTCATCACAAACTTATTGGTGTCTTGGAGCTTGTGAGAGTGGCCAACTAATGACTTTTCTAACTTGAGGTCAATGTCAAAGATAGAGCCCATACCAAAATATTTCAGAAACTAGAGGCTGATTGGTAGCAGCAAACAGAGTTGTTGGGAGAAGATGAAGAGACCCACAGTCAAACATTAGGTGCAGCTCACAGGTAGCTTCTCAGATGAGTGAGAGAAAGAACTGTAGAAACTAGAGGGGGAGCACCCACAAGAAAACAACTCCCAGAATCAACAAAGTAGGGCTCACAGAGCCCGAAGTAGTAATCACAATCTGCACTTGGTCTTTTGCAAATTATATTGGGATGATTGGGGAGATTTGTGGGATATCTTACCAGTGGGAGTGGGTGTGTCTCTTACTCTTTTGCTTGTTCTTCAGATCCTTTTGTTCCTACTGTGTTGCCTTATCCAGCCTTGATATGTAGGATTTTCCCAGTCTTACTGCATCTTGTTATGCTGTGTTCACTTGATATTTCTGGGAGGCCTGTTCTTTTCTCTAGGGAAATGGAGGACCGATGGATCTGTGGTGAAGGTAGGTGGACTGAGAGGAGAGGAGGGAGCAAAGGCTGTGGTTGGGGTGTGTTTTATGAGAAAAGAAGAATAAAACAAAAAATAAAGAAATAAAATTAACTGGAAGTTGAAACTTTATTGGTTTCATGCAACATCTTCACATTTGTTTCTTATCATAAGCATTGGGAGCAAACTTCTTATTGTTGAGTCTTATGAATTGTTCTTCATTATATTCTAATATGCAAAAAATTATTTATATTTATCCATTTCTTTCTGGATGTCTTTGGGCACATCTATAGTGCTTCAAGAGGGGATACAAATTCACATTGACAGTTACACAGATAAAAATTAGTTGAGGTGACCTGATTATGCTCTAAATAACTCAAACCAAAATTCTGCAAGTAAAAGAGAAGTGAAATTTCTCTTATGTAATCTAGATGCCATCTTAATAATGATCTCTCACCCTAAGGAGTAACAGTTGTTTTCTCAGCCATCGTCTTCTGACTGATCAGGAAGTGGAGCTGAGAATTATCATCCAGAGTCACAGGGAACAAGGACAGTACATACTGCTAGACTTAGAAAAGAATCAAGTCCAAGTTTTCAAGTATGGTTTTCATGGACTTACTATTACTAGGCTAGCATTGTACAATACAGAAAAAGTAACCAACAAACAAAATATAGTAACTCATCATTTTATAAGTCAAAGATTGCCTGTAAGTCTACATCCTACATTTCTTTAATTCAACCTCGAGCGAACAAGTGTTTAACTGATTTCCATATCTTGATTATTGTGAAAATTCTTGTATCAACATATCAACAATGATGAGTAAAATCCTTTCAAATTATGATATTACTTTGGGCTGTATCTCTAGAATTACATGTTATATTTTATAGTGCTATTCTTATTTTTAGACTTTAGAGATTAATTCCAAAAAAATTATTTATATTAAAGAGAATCCTCCACTGCTGATGGGATTGCAAGATGGTACAACCACTATGGAAATCAGTCTGGCAGTACCTCAGAAAACTGGACATAACACTTCCAGAGGACCCTGCTATAACTCTCCTGGGCATATACCCAGAGGATTCCCCGGTATGCAAGAAAGACACATGCTCCACTCTGTTCATAGCAGCCTTATTTTTAATAGCCAGAAGCTGGACAGAACCCAGATGCCCCTCAATGGAGGAATGGATACAAAAAATGTGGTATATTTACACAATGGAATACTACTCTGCAATTAAAAACAAGGAATTCATGAAATTTTTAGGCAAATGGTTGGAACTGGAAAATATCATTCTAAGTGAGGTAACCCAATCAGAAAAAAACACGCATAGAATGCAGTCACTGATAAATGGATATTAATTAGCCCAGAAGCTCTGAATACCCAACACAATTAGCATATCAAATGACTCCCATGAAGAAGTAAGGAGAGGGCCCTGATCCTGGAGAGGTTTGATCCAGCATTGTAGGGGAGTACCAGGACAGAGAAAAAGGAGGGAGGTGATTAGAGAATGGGTGGAGAGAAGAGGGCTTATGGAACATATGGGGAGAGGGGAACCAGGAAGGGGGAAAGCATTTGGAATGTAAACAAATAATTTAGAAAATAATAATAAAAAATAAATAAAAATAAAACTACACATTTAAAAAGAAGAATAGATTTTGGTAAAAATTGACAGTTATTTTTAGTGTTTAAATGTCTTCTACTTACATGATTTTTCCTTTTCAGTTTGTTTAAAAATGTTCTGGGGATCAAGGCTAGTGTTTTACACAAAGGTATAGAATAACAATGACCTTTATCTTAACTGTGGTTTTCATATTTTTATTAAAATTGTATTATTATAACTGGTGGCATTGTTTTCTTTAAAGAGAACTACTTGAATACTGCAATAATAATCAATGCAATGGAGATTAAAACATAGATTAGGATATTTCATGAGATGATTTTATACCAATTTCAAACTCTAAAAACCCTACAATGCTCCAAACTCAATTTTAAACTCAGTAGTACTATTCAATAAATTCTGCTACATTTTCCTGTATCTCTCAGTAAGTACTTGCCCTTTATGCAAATGTGGCCATGCTAATTTAGGGAGAGCTTCTAAATTAGACCAGATGACAGCTACACTTCAAACTGGGTGTGCCTTCTTGCATAACTTAAGTGACAAAGAGCCAAGAATGAGAGAGCTCTAAGTCTGCTAGAGGAAGAAGAAAACCTGTTCAAGTCGCATTATAATTTTCAATTTTCATGTTAGAATCATCTATAGTGATTTACTTATCACTTTAAAGTTCATTCATATTCAACTAGATGGTATCTTTTGACTCTTAAGTTTCTCTTCTCTCCAGAAGGATTTCTTATGAAGAATGTACAATTTTTGCTTTAGCTCCTCATTATTCATTCTTTATCCCTTTCCTCAACTTGGACTCAAATGTTATTTTTAGTAGTTCTCTTACCAAATCTGCCACATGTTAACTTTCAATTGTTAGAGTAATTGATACTTCATCCTCCCATCATTCTTCCATATTATTCTTTTAAAATGTGTTGATTTGTTGTGATTTTATTTTAATATTTCAAATTGGTTCACTCAACAATGGAAAAAGTGTAGTGGAGAAATATATGGTTTTATTATGACATTTTAATACATATGTATCAGGTGTTTCCAATTGTTTTCACCTCCATAAATTTCTTTGCTCCTCTCCCCTCTGCCTTCCAAATAGTTCTCGTGAATTTCAAGTCATTCATATGTAAATATAAATAAATTCCAGATATTATAGGAAATGGGTCTTTCTTAGCCTGGCATTTTGTTTAAGAAGATGAACTTCAGTTACATCAAGTTTTCATTTAGTCATACCATAACATGTTTATTTAGCATTCAGACACCCATTCTTTATACTCAGAAAAAAAATCTCTATTTTTTTAATTCATGTTATTCCTTTCTATGTTTTCTTTATTTCTTTCCTTTTGATTTTTTAAGCACTTGAATAGTTTCTGCTTTCCTTACACATGATATACTCATAAAAATCTTTAAGATACCTCTTCTGATCTTTGATTTTTATATTTGTCCCTACACTTTGCTACTTTTTATTTATGGAAACTCCAATTATTCTCACATCCTCATTTTGACTTTGCTGGGTTAGCTCTCATTCACAGAGTCTTAGAGCTTTTGTTTTTCAGAACACTGAATCTAATGAGTATTGTTGAATACACTTAACAGGATGCAGTGACATTGAAACCTGAGAGATAAACACTTCTTTTTCTTCTTTTTCTTCTTTTTCTTCTTTTTCTTCTTTTTCTTCTTTTTCTTCTTTTTCTTCTTTTTCTTCTTTTTCTTCTTCTTTTTCTTCTTCTTTTTCTTCTTCTTCTTCTTCTTCTTCTTCTTCTTCTTCTTCTTCTTCTTCTTCTTCTTCTTCTTCTTCTTCTTCTTCTTCTTCTTCTTCTTCCTTCTCCTCCTCCTCCTCCTCCTTCTCTTGCTCCTCCTCCTTCTTCTTACTTCTTCTTCTTTTTCTTCTTCTTTTCTTCCTCTCCGCCTCTTCTTTTCTGCCCTAAACAGATGTATGTCTGCTTCTTTTGTGCTTTTAGCTCCCTCCAGTGTACACAACTTTCAGAAGAGAATATTAGACATTCATTTTTCCTAACACTGATGCTGAAGTTTCCAATTCTTTTCATGGGAAGTGAGGTGATTAAGAGTTCTTAATGTTGGTTTAGTCTGTGAGAGCTCTGGGGGTACTGGTTGGTTCATATTGTTGTTCCTCCTATGGAGCTGCATGTTCCCTCAGCTCCTTTGGTCCTTTCACTAGCTCCTCAGTTGGGGACCTTGAGCTCAAGAATACACATGGAGGGATCCATGACTACAGCTGCATATGTAGCAGAGGATGGCCTTGTTGGACATCAAAGGGAGAAGAGGACCTTGGTCCTGAGAATGCTCAATGCCTCAGTATAGGAGAATGCCAGGACCAGGAAGCAGGAGTGGGTGGGTTGATGAGCAGGAGGAAGGGGAATGGGATAGGGGGTTTTCAGAGGAGAAACCAGGAAAGGGGATAATATTTGAAATGTAAATAAAGAAAATATGTAATAATAAATAAATAAATAAATAAATAAATAAATAAATAAAGTTCTTAATTTGCTGATTTCTGTATTGCTTAAATGTTTATATTCTTTTTTAAAACCATGTTAAAATTCTCTTATCAGGTGATTTTCATATTTGAACTTTTACATTCATTACATCAAAACAGACCAAATAAAAATATTTCATGTATTTCAAATTTACCTAGTATTTTTCTGACTTGCAATTCACTTTCTTTTTATTTTTTTAAATTTTTATTTTTTATTTTATTTATTTACATTTCAAATGTTATCCCCTTTCTGGTTTCTCTTCCTTAATGTAACATGAAAAGTCAAATTGATATTTGAATAAAGAGTATGAAAGCAAATATTAACTATTGAATACGTGGGATCAAAAATCATGTAGAAAATAAACATTCAAGTTTTGGTGGGAGTTTCTAGAATTAGTTGATTGTAGTGAAAAGACGCATCTAAAATATGAGCACAATCATGGTGTGGGCCATCATACTGGCTTGGACATGAAAAGAAAAGGTTCTACGCAACAGCAATTCATCTATCTCTTCCTGCCGAGCAAATTAAATATGACAGGATACCTCCAGCTACAGCTGTCATGCCATTTCTGAAGTGATGGACTATATTCTCTTCAACTTTAATTCACAATAAACTGTAGCTTCCTGAAGTTTCTTCTTGTTATTGCAATAAGAAAAGTAATTAAAACACCTATTCTTTATGATAGTCTCTATTCTTGTCCTTTATGCTTTTGGCCAAGGTTATGAAATCCTGAATATAATTAAGAGTTAAATGAAAAAAAAACTAATTAAATATGGAACTCCAGACTAATAATAATTAGTGGATATTCTTTTCCAATGTTGTTATGAACAAGTAAAGAAATCATTTACAAAAGAAATACATATTTAAAAAAATCAACTAATGAATCATTGCTGACAGGTAGGAGAGACAACTGTTCAGGAGTGCCATGGTCCTATACCTAGCTAAATGTGCTACACAATTTTTCTGTGTAGGCATTGAAATGATCCTGTCAGATATATATTCAGGCAAATCTGGCTGTGTTTAAACATTAACATGTTTCTTATTATATGTATATCTGTGAGATACTACCCTTTAGCATTCTAGGCCACTATCACTGCAATCAAAATGATGCAACAATATAAAAATCAAGTAAAACATATAAAAGCATTAAAATATTACCAGTTTTGAAGAGTACTAGTTGATATCCTACATAAAAATATCAGAATGATGGTACTACTCATTAAAATATATCATCATCTGCATAGCAGCGTATGGCCTTGCTTGATATGAATGGCGGGGGAGGCCCTTGTTTCTGTGAAGGTTTGATATCCCAGCTTAGAGGTACACTGGAGAAGCGGGGTAGAAGAAGGTGAATGGGTGGAAGAGCACCCTCATAGAGGCAAAGGGTAGGCAGGAGAGGTCGAATGTGGGATGGGGGGTTGTGGAGAATGTGGGATGGGGGAAGTAGTGTAGGTATATAGTATATATACACATATGCCATTTAGCAACTACTAATGAAAAAGAGGGCATGATTGGAAAGAGGACAAGCAACAGTACAAGGAAAGTTGGAGGGAGAAAAAAGAAGGGAGAAAAGTTGTAACTCTATTATAATCTCAAAATCAGAACTAAAACTCTAGGTGTCTAGGAGAAACTAAAAATCCAGGGTAAGTAGAAAAATTCTATTTGCACATCATAATGATAATAAGGGGAGGGTCTGAAGTTCTTGGTAATCGAATGAGCATTTCAATTCCAAACAAAGAAATTTGTAGGTTGGTAGGCCTTTCTATACATCTATTTTATGTGAATGTATGTGTATATTTATGGTAACATGTACACCATGCACACATGTGGAAAAAACACTGTGTGATCCACAAATCATCATGTCTCTGCTTCCCGAAGCCTGTAATTAAAAATGAGCATCATTGCTCTTTGATTTATGTGGTCGTTAGAGATTCAGTTAGCTCTTCATGCACACAGAGCAAACAATATTCATGGAGTTTTCTCCCGTGTCCTATTTATTTGTAGAATTAGGATAGAATTACAAAAAAACAGCATTTTAATATTTTCTGTAGCTTAAATACTTAAATAATTTTTCTACAGATTAAATACTGTGTTAATGCTATTGGAATGCTAACATATACTAGCAAATAGTTAAAATTTTGAACGAGTGATTATTCTTTACATATTCATTTTTCTTTATTCAGTGTAAAAACAAGGATGTTCTTTTTTTCTGCATATTACTTCACATACTGTATTATCTTTAGCTTCCAAATAAATAATGTATCATATGTTTATTATAATAGCTGTTATAAATAAAAAAATCACATTTCAACTATAATCAAGTTTTAGATATATTACAACATGACAATTTTATTATCTAATATGGCAGTACAAAAAACATAACTTTGATAAAATTGGGGCAATAGAAATTGTGACTTTGATGGAATTAGAATGAAGAGATTTTTACCAGGTCAATTCTAACATAGTCCTAGTCCTGGAAACTTTAGTCTCTATCCAATCTTATTTAGTCCTCAATAGTTTTCAGCCTCGAGACTTACTGTTGACTAAGCTTATCCTTTCTAGTTCCTTCTGAACTCTGGATGGCTGGTTCAACTCAGCTTTTCTTGGTAAAATTCCCCTCCAAGCTGACTTATTCAGTCCTACATTATGTTCTATACTCTGGATCCTTTTAATCCTCTGGCTCCTTCTGTTTTCACCTGTGTCTAGCTTGTTCTCTCTTTATAACCTATCTCTGAACCCACTGTCTGAGTAAAACTGCTCTTTTCTATCTTCCTCCACACTGCTCTCTCTCAAGTAGCCTCTCTTTTCACTCTCTTTGAGAATTAGGCATATCTTAGTCTGTCAAGTCTTTGACTCTTAATTTTGCTTGTTTCTCAATTAAGCATCACTTTAAGACTTGGGTGCTTTCTTTAAAAACAAACTTTACCCTCATTGTTCAGGATTAAAGTTGTGTACTAGGTTGTGACTGTATTATAGCCAGAGCAATTAATGGAGTTTGCTAAGGGTGAGCACACCACAACAATAAACATGTTTTTTCCTAGTAAACAAAATCTCGAAGTTTACAGTGTGATCAAATATGCCACAACAACCTTTCACGGATATATTCAAGCAGACTAAGCATGGCAGTCCATCTGTGTATTCCCAGCACTTAGTAAGAAGCATGAAGATTAGTTCAGGCTTATCCTTTACAGGATAGCAAGCTTGAGACCAAGCTCAGTACACTGGCTCTCATCTTAATTAAAATAAATAAGTAAATACACAAACAAATACTTTTTTTTTTAGGTAAAGAATTGTATATAGGATTGACATTACACCAAAAGGGTTTATACATTTAAGGGGAAAAGAAATTGTAACTGAAAAGCAGTTAATGAAGAAGGAGGCCATAATAAACAGGGGTTTAGAGTTGGTGGAGACTGCAGAAAATGGGCTTCAATTAATTGGTATGATCACAGGAAACTTGCACACACTGGGCATAAAGCATAGTTCCATATTTGGTAAATAACATAAGCTCTATGGGTATGTCATTCCAAATTTAAAAGGGAGGCAATAGTTATTGTTTAGGTAATTTTAATAGTCTAGATTTAAAAAGAAAAGGTAAATATAAGTTATAAAGGAGAGGTTGTGGAGTATCTTCTCCTCTATGATTTCCTCTTCTGGGATTACTTCTTCCTTGTGTTTCCTTCATCGTGGTTAACATCTTCAGATTGCAATTTTCCTTCTAGTACCATCTGGAGACCTGGATTTGTAGATAGATGTTGCTTAAATTTGGTTTTATCATGGATTTTTTTTCTTTCTCCATTTACATTGATTTAAGGTTTTGCTGAGTTTGGCAGTCTAGGCTGGCATCTGTGGTCTCATAGAGTTTTTAGAACTCTTCAATCTCTTCTGCATTTTAGAGTCTCCTTTGAGAAGTCAGGTATTATAAAAAAGTAACATTATATATTCCTTTTCCATCTTTCTAGATATATACAGACATCTTAGTAACATCTAAAACTTAAAGGAATATGAAAATTTACAAGTTTCTTTGTTTTGTTTTGTTTTGTTTTGTTTGCTCAAGGATTTTCTTAGCCATGACACTTTTTACTTTTAGATTTAGTATTTGAAACAAGGAAGAATTGTGAAAGTAGGCTAAGTCGATTAAATTAAAATAATAATTTCCATACCCCATAGAGAACAGCAGAAAAGATAGAAAACATAGCACTGAAAGAAAACATTTGCAATCCACATCTTATCTAATTCCTGATAAGATGTGATAACCAATGCTATACAAAGAATAATCAAGTCTTTAGGAAGGCAATAGAAAGTCTAATCAAACTGGGGCAAACTTTAGTAGTAGGGGAAATTTTTCTTTTAATATCAGGAGAGTAAGATTGTGTTTATTTCATAGAACTGGGTAAACTCAAAATCAATCCCAGTCAAGTGTAGAAGTTAGGTCTGGTCTTATCTCCCAGCCCTATGCTCCCCAAAATAAGACACAGACTTAAATTATATTCATAAATACCTTGGCCATGTAGATAAGCTCTTCTCTGACTAGATCATAACTTGAAATAACTGATTTATTCTGATCTATATTGTTCCATGTGGCTGGTTTCCTGTGCTCAGGTACCGTGCATCTGTCTCATCACATCTTCCAAGAAAATCTCCTGCACCAGGCACAACAAAGTAATACTTTTTATATTTTAACAGGGTTGCTGTATAAACAAGATCCAGAAAATAATAACAGCAAAAGATAGGTACTGTGGAAAGGAGAAATCTTACTAGCTCCTATACAGAGAAATATAACTCCATGCAGAGAAATATCTAAGTTACTACTTAGATGTGGAGAATTAGCTAACTGATGGAATGAGTACTTAATTGTTTATCCAATACAAAGTAGTTATCCTTCAATTTTATATATATATATATATATATATATATATACACACATATGCACATACATGCACACACATAGCTACTAAGTAGACTCATAATATTTCATTTATATATATGGCCACATATAATATGTGTATGTTTGTAACAATTGTTTCTTAAAATGTCATTTTCATAGTTTAGTCATTATTTTAAATTGTTTCATTAAAATTCACAATAAATTACAAGATATTCACAAATAAACCCTCATTTCTTTCTGGAGATACTTAGGAGCTTTACATCCTCCTCATCTTCATCTTCTGACTCTGAATTTTCTTCCACAAGAACTAAATGCTGTCCAATAATATGTCCATGCCTTGAGTCACATTGAGGACTAAGATGTGGTTTAAAAGAATATTTCATAGCCCAAAGGTATACTCTTAATTGTAAAATAATTTTCTTTTAAGATATATTTTATATAATTTAAAAGAACTTCTAAATATAAATATATTTTGATCATATTGTTCCTCATCCCAAGTCCTACCAGATCATCTCTCCCTTTATGCCCATTCAACTTCAAGTTTTTTTTCAAAACAAAATATTCTGCTATAAACATAGACAGGAGCCTGACTTAATTTTTATCAGAGAGACTTCAACCAGAAACTGATAGAAACAGTTGCAGAAACCAACAGCCAAACATTAGCAGAGCTCTCCCAGAATCCTATGGGAGAGGAGGAAGAAGCATTATAGGCACAAGAAGGATCAGAAATATCAAAAGAACATGGCCCACATAGCAAGCTAACCAGGGCTCTTAGGGTCTCAGAGACTGAATCAATAATCAGCAAGCATGTATGGGTCTGACCTAGGTCCTTTGCATGTGTATGGTTGTGTAGTTTTGGGTTCTTTTGGGACAAGTGCTGTCTCTGATTCTTTTGCTTGATTTTTAGGACCGTTTCCCTTCTACTGGGTTGCCTCATCCAACTTTGATATGAGGGTATATGCCTAGTCCTATTGTAAATTGCTGTGCCATATTTGGTTGATATCCCAGGGAGACCTGCTCTTTTCTGAAGCAAATGGAAGAGTAGTGCATCTGGAGGAAAATTGTGGTGAAAGGGAGAACGAGAAGAGGAAGGAAGAAAAAATACAGTTGGGATTTAATATATGGGAAATAATAAACACATACATTCATTAATTTTGGAAGCCACCAAGCAGCAACTAAATGCACTGTATAGTATACTTCAGAGTCCATTATATGTTGGTCAGATACTCCTGAACATGAGGCCTGTCTGAGAGTAGTTGGTATATGTTACTCTATTGGAAAAAGCTGTTTTTCTCTCTACAAACAGGTAAAAGTAATATATCCACTGTTAACTTTTACCCTACTGTCATAGTTTTCATTTACTCATTCAATCACTCACTCATTTATTCACTTTTATAATTATAATAAAATAAACTGTAATATGATATGCAAATTTATCATAACAGAGTTATATAGGAGAAACCAACAAAAGGAAATGAACTTATATGCTGGAAAAAAAATCAGAGAGGTACTCTTTCCAATACTCAGGAATCCATAATATATGGGCAGAGGAACTGGTGCAGATGTATGTAGTCTCTCTGCATAGTGCTTCAGTTTCTGTAAGTTCATGTGATCTTTACTCATGTTGATTTAGAGGCCTTACTGTGGTTTGAGTATACTTGTTCCAGGGAGTGGCACTATTAGGAGGTTTGGCTTTGTTGAAATATGTCTGAGCTTTTTCGAGGAAGTATGTAACTGAGGGCATTGGCTTTACCACTCTCATCCTAACTGCCTGGAAGTCAGTCTTCTCCTAGTAGAAGATGTAGAACTCTCAGCTCCTCCTGCACCATGCCTGCTTGGATGCTGCCATATTCCTTCGTTGATGATACTGAATCGAGTCTCTAAATGTGTAATCTCACCCCAATCAAATGTTGTCTTTACAGCAGTTACTGTGGTCATTGTGTTTGCTAATGGCAGTAAAACCCTAAGACAGGGTTTCTCTTCCTTTGTGTCTTCCATCTGCTCTGACTCTTTCAGTGCTTCTGCTTCTGCCTTTTTTGTGGGATTACTTCTGCTCTTAGAGTAGGAATTTGATGGACACAACCATTTGGGGCTGAATGTAAAAAAAAAAAAATTACTCTCACTCTGAGTAATATCTTGCTATGAACAAATATTGCCTGAAATTGAAAGTTTACTTTTCCATGGGAAAGCTACTAAGCTTTCATGCCAGCAAACTAAAAAAGGGATAAACGTGTCTTAGGAGGAGTTATTGATTCAGATTTTCAGGGAGAATTTGGATTTCTTCTCCACAATGGTGGTTTCAAACACTATGTCTTGAGTGCAGGAATACTTTTAGGTGTCTTTTTCTCTTATTATGTCCTGTGATTAAAATCAATGGAGAACTACAACAACCAAATCCATTCAGAATGACAGAGGGTAAAGGTTCTTCAGAAATGAAGGTATGGGTCACTCCTCAAAAAGAGCCAAGACATCTTGAGGTTCTTGGTGAGGGGAAAGGAAATACAGAATGTGTAGTAGAAGAAAGTAGTTATAAATACTAGCTAAGGTCGTGTGACCAGTAATAGCTGTCAGGTTTATAATTGACATGTAAGTTTCTGTGAGTATATTTTAATAATATGTTTTAATAACTATTTCTGCTTCCTTTTCTCTTGTTTAATTTTATAATTTGACATCAGTTAAGAGAATATTAGCCAGGCAGTGGCGGCACACACCTTTAATCCTAGCTCTTGAGAGGCAGAGGCAGGAAGATTTATGAGTTCAAGGCCAGCCTGGTCTACAGAGTGAGTTCCAGAACAGCAGGAGTTACACAGAGAAACCCTGTTTTTGAAAAATCAAAACAACAAAAAAGAAAAAGGAAAAAAAGAGGATATTACCATGTATTTGGTATTATATGAGAAAGAGTTTTATCACCTTACATGTAATTAAAACCCAGTTGTTATTTTCATTTGAAAATTAAGCATGACCTAGATATGATGGTACATTAAGTTGACAGGGAATGGCTAGTAATATCTATTCTTCTTTGACAACTTGACTACAACTAGAAATAACTGAAACCCAAGTAGCTGGGGATATCAGTGTTGGAATTTTTCTAATTAAATAATTCTAAGTGGAAAGATCAAATTCTAATCTAGATTTTTTGAGGTGAGAAAATCCAACTTTAATATAGGCCATACCTTCTGTTGGCAGCCTATAGAAATAACGTGGAAAAAGGAAACTTGTTTTCTTTGTTTTGTAAATACATTGTGTTCACACTAATGCAGCAAAAGGCAGACTGCTTCATCTGCTGTGTTCTTTTCTATTTTCATGTCCTGAGCTGAAAAAAACTTTTTTTCTATGTTTTTTTCTATGTTTGAAAAGATATGTGATGTTTAAAAGATCTGACTTGCTTCTTACTGAGCAAACCAAAACTAAATTTAAATATTAATAGATAAAACATTGATGACAAAGTATTTGACCAAAATTGGCTTGTTTAATTGTCATATGTTCTTCAATGAGGTGGTATATACTTTTAATTCCAGTGCTATATTACTCCCAAGAAACAACAAATAATGCATAGCTAGAAAGGCAGAGACAGAAAGATTGGACAGACCAGTAGATGATAGATAGATGGTAGACAGACACACAGGTAGATAAATATTTTTATATACCATACTAAGAGATAAAAATATATAGATCGATAGAATATAGATAATATTAAGATAGGTAGGTTGTTTCTTTTTTTTAAGAATTGGTTTTAACACAGCTATGAAGACTAATACATCTCAAGATCACTCAACAGTAAAACATTAAGAAGAGTAAAGGTTACAGTGCAAGGTTAAAAAATGCAATTTGAGCCTAATGGGATCTTTGTATCTTGAGGAAATGCCTTTAAAGGATTAGGACGGCCTCGGTGGCAGCTTTTCTAAAGCACTATAGGAGATCCTGTGCATAACTGAAGGACTAGCTGACCTGCAAAAGAATTCCTCTCCGCAGCCTCCAGAAGAGTAAAAATCAGTGCATATGTGTGAGAAGTCTTTAAAGAAACTATAGTCTACGGCAGAATATAACACTATATAGCATTTATAGCACAAGGTACTATCGAAGTCTGAAATTTTTCATAAATTACCGAACTGGAAGCATCATCAAGCCAGTGTTTGACTTGCTATTGATGAATAATTACAAAAAGTGAATTTTTAAACTTATTGTTAGATGAAAGACAAGACTAATAGAAGGCACTAAGCTATCCATTTGATTACGGTTTATTTTTGACTTGTCCTATCTAGCAATATTATTAATATCTGGGTTAGTAGTTTTTTGTATTGAAAATGAATATTGCCTTTGACTTCTGTTTCAGAAGGTATCTCTATATCTTTCCAAAAGCAGATCATAATTAGGGCAATGTACCTCACATAACATGGGCTTTTCAACATTATTTCCACATAGCTGATGAACAATATTCTCTCAAGCTTAAGAAAATGTTTCTGTAAAGACAGACAAACCTTTAAACAGAACTTTTCTCAAGAAATCCCTTCAGACTGCCAATAAGGACATGCATAGATGCTTAAACTACATATTGTTAGCAATGCAAATGAAAACAAAAGTAATATAGTGTTCTAGTCCTATTGCAGTGACAAAATACAACTAAATGTTGGTAAGAATGCAGAACAAATGGAAGAAATTGCTCATATGTCATTGTTGGATGGTAGCAAGGCAAGCCTGTTCAGAAAACACAAGTGTTTCAGAATATGAAGTTATGTGTGTGATTGAAATCAACCAGTCCTTCCTCCCCTAGATGATTTCCCCAAAGAATAACATGATGAAAATATGCATTGGCTCAGTAGCATGAATGTTTATAGAACCAGTGTTTGTAACACTAATATAAAATAAATATATAACAACAGATTCAAATTTTTGCCAGTAAACTAGTGTATCTATCAATCAAAGTAGTTCTATACAGCATAATATCCTACAGTGGAAAGCAGGCAGCCGTAGAAGCTGCCCAAAAATAAAAATGTAGTACCAGAATTAAAATCAAAGGTCGCCTAAATGCAATGCCGTATTAAGGAGGAATAGTTTTAGGAAAAGAGATGGACTTTAGATGCCTCGGCTCAGATATATTACACTCCAAGAACACTCACTGCCTCTGGATGAGACTTGAATTTACTTCCCAGCATCAACATCTGACAGCTCCCAATTGACTATGATTCCAGCTTCAGGGCATCTAATATACAAACTTCTTTCCTCTATGGGAACCTGCACTAATTTGCACAGATGCTCCCACAGAAAAACACATTCACCAAATTAAAATTAGTTAATTTTATTTAAAAATTAATTTAAAGAGTTTATAATGATTTACTAATTTTGCTGTAAGGAAAAATTCAGTCTAAAGTTAGTGATATTTTCATTTATACAAGCATCTTAAACCTAATGAAATTATACAGATTAAAAGGGATATTGTAGATTGATGTGATCTTTAACTTATTATGACTTGTAAGAATCCTAGACTATAAGAATTTAAAAGCAACAATTGCCATGAAATATATAGTGTTAAATAGCTTAGAATGACTATAGGCAAATCAATGCTGGTGGTTTATATGTGGAAAAAGTAAATGAATGAAACGTTATTTGAATTTAAAATATTTTCACAACCAAATATTTTCCACTCCTCTTTTGATATAAGCAATGTATTAGAGTCTCTTAACTTAATAAATATTTTCTTTGCCAATTACTACCTATTAGTATTCTAACTTTTATGTAAAGAGTCATGTCTGAGTTATATGTACTAAGAGACATTTTTGAGTCAGTAAGGGGAATATTCTTTCTATATTAAACCAGAACTGTGTGCCCTATTGCCTTCATGAACAAAAAGTAAGGTTTGATCATGGTCTATAAAAAAACAAATCATAACGTAACTCAGTTAAGAAATTATGGAATGCAAATTAAGTTGGATGGCCTAATGCAGTTGCCTTCACTTAGGATCATGAGGAAAAATCAAAAAATATCAAATGATGCTATTTGGTATGATATCATTTTCCCATTTGGCATGAACTACAGACTTGGCCAGCCATAGTTGGAAAATGAAAAATGGATAAAAAAAGATATAAAAGTTTAGATTAATAATTTTTTGCAGAGCGTAATGTAAGTAAAACTCAGCAATTTTTAGTTGATATTGCAAGTATTAAGATGTGGTCTGTGTTGGTGATTTAGAGTACACATGGAGGGACCCATGACTCCAGCTACATATGTAGCAGAGTACAGCCTTTTCAGACATCAATGAAAGGAGAGGCCATTGCCTATGTGACGGTCCTATGCCCCAGTGTGGAGGAATGCCATGTCAGGAAAGTGGGAGGAGTGTTTTTAAGCAGGGGGAGAGGGGATGGGATGGGGGGGGGGTTGCAGGGGTAACAAGGAAAGGGTATAACATTTGAAATGTAAATACAGCAAATATCTAATAAAAATATGTGGTCTGAGATATTAACTAATGAGCCAAGAACACAGAGCTGGGCACAGTGATATTATATGACCATCTTCAAGAGGAAACAGCTACTCTCAGAAACACAGTGATGTATCCATATCTTCACATAGCACTACACACTCTTTCTCATGTTTCTACAACTCTACAGTGAGAAGTTAGTTTTATACATGTCTAATGCAAACAGGAGAGCTTACTCAAAGCAGACTGAATCTCCAAATCAGTTTCAACTGAAATGCATAATGATTCTTAATGCAAAGAATGTGGAAACATGGGAATAAAGGACACATGGAGTTTTCTGAGGGATTACAATGATTTACATCAAAGCAGGGCAGCATTTCTCAAATTTAACCTTAATATGCCCTAGAGTAAAATACTGAATTGGAAACAAAGCACACACAATTCTACCAGCAATGAGAGGGTGATGATGATGAAATTAAGTCCTGATGTAGAAAGCCAATAATTCATCACAAAGATAAAGGTGACACAACCTTAAATACATACAGAATCTGCCTCAAGGAAATAAAATTGCATGGGATTTTGCAGCCAAGATTAGTTCATGTTTTCTTCCAAAATTCAGTTATCTTTAATAAGATTTTAAGCCACTGTTTAGCATGAAAATTTATTGTGTTCTATATCAGTGGACAAGAGATTTTCATAAATATTCTTCAAGCAGTTCTTGCAGTATTTAAGGTGATTTGCTGTAAATGGCAGAGTAAATATGTGAAACCTGTTTCTTAACATCAGCTTATATTTCAGTAGGTCTGAAAAAAGAACAGATTTGTACTTGAATAGTTTCCAAGCAATCTGTTTAGTTTGTCTCTGCTTCGATTCAATTTCATAAACAAGTTGTATTTTAATCTACTCTGATGTTAAACTAAAGCAACCTTTTGCTTTAGTTTTATAACATGGGTTTCTAACACAAATTGAAATAACAGAGCAATTTGAGGCAATTTATGGTTAGAATTGTTTTTCAATCATTCTACAATTTTATCATCCTGATCATATAATGATTTCAGGTTGCTGAATTTTACAGAGAAGTAACTCTGTTGTTTTTTTTTAACATTTTGAATAATTTCATTTATCCTAAGTGAATCCACTTAGCTGAGTTGCTGGTAGAAATGATAGTGTATACTTACTAGAACTATAAATTCCAGAGGTTAATAATTATATGCTATTATTAAATGATATATGGTATTAGAAAACAGAAAGCTCTACAATGTTTCAGATTTTTATTAAATGTAAATCTTTCTGGTCTAAGGAGATAATTCACAGGATAAATTGTTTTGTTGAGCAAGTATGAAGACTGAAGTTCAGAACCCACTTCAAAGCCCAAAATAATTTAAGCATTTGGTAAGAGAAATCAAGGATCCCTGGACAAAGTTTGCTAACTAGAAGTCATAGTCATAATCTTTTGGATTGCCTGGCAGATTCAGCCATGCCACAGTGAAAAAAAAAAAAAAACAGGGTAATTCTATTGGAAAACCTAACACTAAACTTGTGCCTGCCTTCATGGGACACATGCATAGACACATTAAGTGTGTTAATTCATATTGGAACATGCAAGTAGAGAAAAATGCATCATGTAAGTGCACACCTAATATACTTATATTATTTAATTTCATTTCTACTCAGTTCCAATACAAATAAAATAAAATTTATTTTTTATTATTATGAATTCATTATGATAAATATATGTGCTGGTTAGGTTTGTTTGTTTGGCTGTCAATGCAAGAAATTGTTATCTGAGAAGAACTGACACCAGATGCAAAAAATGCCCCCTTTAGATTGCCTTATAGACAAGTCTGTTAAGTATTTTTTCAGTTAGTGATTGATTTATGAGGTCCCAGCCAGTTTTGGACAGTGAGTGTCTTGAGAAGGTTGTTCTAAATAATACAAAACAACAAACAGACAAACCAACAAGCTGCGCAAACCCTAAAGGAACAGGTCCGTAAGCAGTGTTCCTTCATGCTTTTCCCCAGTTCTTCCCTCCCTGTTCTCACTCTTCCTGAGTCCCTCCCTTGACACCCTTCAGTGTATTATCATCTGGGCTGAGTTAGCCAAACACACATTTTCTTCTTAAGTTGCTTTTGTTCAGTGCTTTGCCTCAGCAGTGGGAAGCAAAATATGACAGTGTATTAGAGAAAACATTTACCAAAAAAAAAAAAAAAAAAAAATGGAGGCTAACTTATTATTATCACACTTAAAGACGTACATACTTTAACATGAAAATACGCATAGGTTCTCTGATCAATTTTGATGCAATTTTACCACTCCTTTTGAACCTTTTATTAATCTGTTAATAATCACCTAAATTTCTATTGGTAACTGTAGCATCTTTCTTACGTTTTACGCTTAAATCTCCCACAGACTATTGTTAAGAAGTTGCCTGGTTCCAAATTATTAGGCAGAAAATACTCAAATAATTAATTTATTAATATTTGATGCATGACTCCTTTAACATTGTATTATTTATTTTTAAAACTTAGAGGAATTATTTAGCTGTATATTTCTCAACGGATCTAATTGCAGAGTTGAGGTTTAAATGTGAAATGTAGATGTAGACTCCTGTGAGGAAAGTCGTGAAATCTTTTTGGACTTAGAGTCTTGCTGAGTGATTGGTATGACTCACTTCCTGTTTACTCTTTCTTCATGGTTATAGATGCAATGTCACCAGCAGTTGCCCACACAGGCTGTCATCATTTTCCAACCAGGATTGATGATTTCCCCCTTGAATTCTAAGAAAGGAAAAAATGCCTCCCTTAATTTTATTTTTTTCAGCAACTTTATCACAGCCATGAACAAAGTAATGATTACAAATTGCACTTATGTCATATATGGAAACAAATTAAAATTTCAAATAATGTAATCAATATATTTTATGTACATCAGGGTTCTTCATGAATAAAAACAGAGATGTAAGGTATTACATCTATACTTTGCTCATTATTGCTTCCAGCATGTGGCAATACCTGTACTAATTTAGGCCTTACAAATACGGTGATAGTACTACATAAAATAATATTGAATTCTATAATGCAGAGGAATTTGAATTTAAAATCTTAGCTATAATATTATTTCATGTAAGTAAATATTATTAATACTTTAATATAAATATTATCTCAACACTTACTACATTTCTTTGCTCTTTCCTCCCAAAACCACTATCTATGCATTTGCATAAATACTTGTATACATTCAAATATATATCTTTCATGTGCTGTCTTTGTCACTGGTAATAACTCACTATATACTATTATAGCTCATGAATAAATGCCCTCAAGAATGCAGTGTGATCAGTTGAAAAATTTAACAGAAAATTCTCAACATCTACATTGGAGAAGTTCTGAAGTAGATTGAGGCGAGACAATATGAAAATTTAGGTTAATCTCAAATTAGATATTTGGTAAGAAAATATGTACGTGTACACACTAAATACCAACACGAATATTACAATTCCCATTCCTCAAGTGACAGTTGAAAACATGTTCTTATTACAAAGATAAGAAAACACTTAAGAAACATCACTTACATATCGTAATGATTTGCACAGAACAGTTCTTAGTGCCTCTCCCAGGGAGTCAGGAGTTCAGGACATAAAGCTCAAATAAAGTACACACGATAGTGAACCATTTGCAGTTGTAGGCACCATCAGTAAAGTGAATCCAGATATCCTATACATTATGGTGAATGGCTTCAAATCTCATCTTCCTTGAAGCAACTCCCAGTGAAATGAGCTGAATAAAACAAATCCTGATTTTTCGCATTTACTGTTATTAAAGGAAGGAACAAAGTAGTGCCAAGGGGAATGAAGGAATAAAGCTATGGCTATTCAGTTGTGAAGGAAGTAAATTAATAAAACTAATCTCATTTCTTTTGTACACGCTTCCAGTAGATGCCCCTAGAGAACAATTCCCTTTATGGAATAGAGTAAGTTTGAAGGTGAGGTGTGAGAAGTTCTAACTGGCCCTTATCTTAGTCATATTTGTGCTTGGTGTGTCATGAAGAACTAATATCTCACCTTTCTGACCATCTCCTATTTGATTTTTATACCCTATGGGCAGTTTAAACTGTTTACAATAACGTTTCATAAACATTATACTTTCTTCAAATAGACTATATGAAATATTATCAAGGAAAAATAAAAAAATAATCTTGT
Organism: Apodemus sylvaticus; assembly: GCF_947179515.1. Taxonomy (NCBI): domain Eukaryota; kingdom Metazoa; phylum Chordata; class Mammalia; order Rodentia; family Muridae; genus Apodemus; species Apodemus sylvaticus. Next base: position 35,782,632 of record NC_067479.1, on the reverse strand, counting down.
GAATATATTGAAGAAAATTCTCTAAATCTTTAAAACATGGGCAATGCTCTGGGCTCATGTAAAATATTAAATCCATCTTTTGCCATTGCTGTGCAAAACTTATTACAGCATGCTAGAAAATGCTTTCACCCACCGTGACAAACACAACAAGCTCCAGGCTGTTCATCTGCCAAGGGGAGTATTTTTCATTTCAATGCCAGCTGAGTTATGTATGTACAGATACTTTCCAACCTGCCTGCCTGCCTGTCACTTCCCTTTAGTGGATTCCATTTAAAATTAGTTCAGTTTCATTTAATAGCATGCACTACCGTATGTAGAGAGATAGACTGGCATGCATTTATACACGCTTCAAATTTTAGAGAGAATTTAAAGCAAAGATTTCAACTAGAAATATTTTTTTAGCTTGTTGGTTTTTTATTCAATATATTTTTTATTTACATTTCAAATGATTTCCCCATTCCTGACTTCCCACTCCCCAAAAGTCCCGTAAGCCCTATCAGAAAGAATATTTACCAATATCTATTGATGTAGTCCCAGTAATGGGAGTTCTCAATGCTTTATGCTTCAGCCATGTAATTTCTTCCAGCTAAGTGTTTGAAAATATTTAAATTAAAGTCATTATATTTAAGATAGGTTAATATTTTCTTTCATTCTTTGAACAATGTTTTAAAATTTATACCCTGTAGTTCTACTACACTGATAAATCAATCAAAATAACATTTTATTGGGACATGTTAAATAAATTTAATGAAGTATTTACATGTTCAGTATTTCTTCAAAGGATTGTTCTTCTGTTCACATGAAGAAAATTATATTTAAAAAGTCAATTTAGAAATTTCACATAAGCATTCATTTGCCTGGTTCACTCTACAACTACTGATTTTCTACATGGGGAGACAACTTAGGACCTAAGTTCTAATCCAGATTCCAATTGCTGAGTTCAACAATTGATATGATGGCCTTCATAACAGTAAAGACCTGTGCAGCTAAAGACGCAATCAACTAGTTCAAGTGGAAGCATACAGAACACAAAATAGGTTTTGACCAACTACATCAAAAATTTGAAAAAAATCTCTATCCACAGTTGAGTTGTTACCTGGATAATCATCTCTCTTTCTCTCTCTTTCTCTTTTTCTTACTTGTTCTACAAGCTTTAGCAGGACTAATAAAGATTGAATTGTGGTTTTAGTTTCAATTATTTTGTCGCATGTGTAATATACCCCCTTGAGTCCCTGTCTCATTATAACTTCCCCACTGTAAAATGAGATAATCTAGCTTTCATTTGAAGATTCCCATGAACTCTTTAGAATAAAGAAAATTCTACAGCATGCTTTGATTTAATGTGTGCTCAGTCTTCCTGATTTACTCCTTTTCTCTCTCTAATTATTCTTAAATTATTCTATTTAATACTACACTCCTTATTTAACTAGAATTAAATTCTAAGATATTAAGGTTGTTTTCCTCTGCAATATAGCTTTAAATAAGGCAGTATTTATATCAGCAACATGCTTAATTTCAAAAGGTTTGCTTATTTGCTTTTAACTTAATATTAGCAAGCACTGGTAAGCATTCTTACTACAAAATACTGTTGTACATAGTATAATAGTTTAATTAATCATGAGAAACATAATTTTTGATCCTGAAAGCAATCTTTTGTCATAAGATTAAACTTTTACACTTTATTTATTCTACTTGGCTTACCATTATTATTTATCATTTATTATTATCTTAGAGTATGTTGAAGAAGCTGGGGTTCTCTAAGGAAATGAACTGATAGGATTAATATTGTTAAAATGAGAAACAATTAGATTGGCTTCCATGATACAGAGTGAATAGTTCAACAGTGACTGCCTATGTACTAGAGAGGCTGAGGTCCCGTGAGCTTTTTAGTTCATGAGGCAAGAACCTCCACAATCACCAGTCTGGCACTGAAGGTCATAAGGGTTACTGAAGTATGGCTGCTCTTCAGGACATATTGGAAGGTTGAAGTATGTGGGTTCTCATGGCATCAGGATCACAGAAACCATGACAACTGAATGGCATATGCACTCTACATCAAGGCTTGAAGACAGTGAGGGGGGAAATCAGTTTTACCCTCAATAGCTTAATAAAAAGGGATGCTAAACCGGGCAGTGGTGGTTCACACCATTAATTCCAGCACTTGAGAGGCAAAGGCAGGTGGATTTCTGAGTTCGAGGCCAGTCTGGTCTATAGAGTGAGTTCTAGGACAACCAGGGCTGTCTCGATTCTCAAAAATCATTGGTCTCAAACAAACAAACAAAGGGCTGCTAATTGTGATATTATCAAATATTTTTCTGTAATATATCTCATTTTGTTCATACACAAATTTCCAACCCCTGAAAGGTACATTATTTGATATCATTTAGATATAAATATACCAGAAATTGGCTATTATTTTTCCATTGACTTATAAACAAAATTTTACTGAATTTGAAATAAAATTATGTTCTTTAAATTTGATATGTAAAATAATTACTGTTAATCACAAACTGGTTTCTATTTCATATTCATTCTGTTTAGTCTATACCACTTGAATCTGATGTGCTAATTATCTGTCATGATTTATGACCTATATAATGCTGAAACAGCATTAACTTTTAGTCACTCATATATGAAATGAACATGCACATCTGCAGTGGTGCCTCAGATCTGGGATTCTAACAGGTGGGACGCTGAAGCTAAAATATTGATGAAAGTTTGAAGTCCAAACAGAGCTAAATAGGTAATTTGAGGCTATCATGAAATACTGATTGGCATTCTTTCTTAATAATAATATACACAAGAAATTATTCTGTTAGCTTGAAAATAAAATATATTCTGAGAAGTTTGAAAATAAAATATATCATTCATCATATGATATATTTTCAAATATACATAAAATTTTACACGATTAATAACAATGTATTGATGTCTGTTTTTCACCAAATTAAAATTATGATAAAATTTTATTAAATGTGATCAGTTTCATCATTTAAATTTTGCATTATTTTCTTTATTTTTTTTTTATTTAGTGACTAAGAAACCTCTGTTTTTGATTTACATATCTCCTTTCACCATATATTTATTTCAAGAATTACATTACTGACTTTTAGTTTTGTGGTTCTATTTGACAACTCAAGGATTACTATTTGTAATGTGGTGTAACCATGTTCCCCATGTGCTAAAGTGCTAACTGAGAAGACTCCAGAGGTGCTTGAACTGAGATACACTGAAGCAGTTGAGAGAAAGGGCCTGGAGGAAGGCATTAGGTCCTGGATGCGTCAGTGGCAGAAGAAACTATTGCAGTTTTCATACTGCCATAACAGCTCTGCTGAGAATAGGTAGTCATGAGGAGATTGGTCTCCTCTGAATAGGCAATCTACAGCAGCTGTTTGCCTTCCTGCTTCTCTAACATGATGTTACAGAGTCAAGGGGACAGTCACCAGCTGCTGTATCAGAGTATTTTCACTGTATAGAAAAACATTACCCAAATAATCCTCTTTACCATTGGCACTACATAGTTGCAAATACTGAGAATTTTACGAATATAGAATGTACACTACAAAAGTGCAAATATGTATATCTCTTTATTATAGTTTATTTAAAAATGTATGTTTTAAGTTCTTTTTCTGTTTTATTTTTCACATTACTCTGTGTAATTCATTAATTATAAATGATGTTTGAACACTATATTTCAGGTTTTCGATGGTTGCTGTCAATGTTCTCAAATAAAAGTTCTCATGCTAATATTAGTTATTATCAGTGTCTTTCAACTAAATTGTAAAATATACCTATAATTGTCTTCTCCAATGTTCTGTGGTAATATTTGATTACCATTATATATACAACTTTCAAAAAGAAGTAGTGTTTTAGAAATTTTGATACTATAGATTTGCTTTGAATATTCATGCCTCTGCATGAATGGCACTGGACTTGCAGTTGACACTCAAAAATTAACTACGAAATGGTTGAATGAATGCAATACACTTTAAAATTTGAGTTTCTTTTTTTTAAATAGGACAATTCTGAATTTCAGGAGAGAAATTGTTTCAGTACATAGCAACAATATATATAGGATGTAGAATGTCATCATTTTAGTTAGGATTGAGTTTCTAGGTCACAGACCCAATAATCATAACCTTATTATTAACTTAACAATTTAGTAAAATCTAAGCATTTTCCAAAATTAAAAATTATTATTTCTACATTTCCAATAATGCCCATGTAGTTGTGTTAGGTCACCATTTTTGCCTGCCAGAAAATAGGTACAAAGTTGGAAAATAGAACTCATTAAAACTGCAAATAGATTCAAATAGTTGCCCTTTTAATTTATTATAATAATAAATATTAATCAATACCAGGTGTATAAAAAGTGTTTAAAAGTCTGCACTCATTAATTGCTGGAGAAAATATTAGAAGTAGGTTAGTCAGCATAAAGATTGGTACCTGCTCCTCAATTTTATAATCATATTATTGAATTAAAATAATTACAGTGACCCTAATCATGTTCAATTTAATCATGTTCAATTTAATGGGTTTAAACTGAATATCTTTAAAGAAGATATTTCTGGCTGTATGCAATCTTTGAAATGCAGAAGCTAAATAGATGATCTTTGTGAGTAGTTACTGAAATACTGTCTCAAAACCAATTAGCAAACTAGAATACAACACACATTTCTAAACTACCTCATTTATCATTTCTTTGACTATAAGTTACAAAGTTAAACTCTTATGGTAACCTAATATAATGTCAATGGAATTTTTCATTAGATTTTCAGCAAAGGAAAACCAGGTAAGGACTATGGAGTTGGCTGAACATGTAAGAGTACTCTCTACTGTCAATAAGCACTTCTTGGCATCAATAATAGTGTCTAGGTTTGGTGTCTGTATATGGGAGCCTGATACAGCTGTTTCCTGGCAGACTCTGCCAGAGCCTGACAAATACTGATGCGGAGGCTCGCAGCCAACCATTGAACTGAACATGGAGACTCAAAAGGAGGAGTTAGGGAAAGAACTGTAGGAGCTGAAGAGGTTTGCAACCCCATAGGAATAACAACAATATCAACCAGCCAGACCCCCAGAGCCCTCAGGGTCTAAACCACCAACCAAATTGTACACATGGAGGGAACCATGGCTCCAGCTGCATACATAGAAGCGAATGGCCTTACTGGCATCAAGAGGAGGAGAGGCCTTTGGTCCTTATAGGCTTGGTGCCCCAGTATATGGGAATGACAAGGGAGTGAGGTGGTAGTGGGTGAGTGGGTGAGTCTGGGAGAACCCTCATAGATGCAGGAGGAGGTAGGATGGCATAGGGTGGTTGTGGAAGGAAACCAGGAAAGAGGATAACATTTGAAATGTAAATAAATAAAATATCCAATAAAAAGAGAGTACTAGATATTGTTATACTCATAGTCAAATATTAGACAGTACTGGAAAAATCTGCAAACAAGGGGGAGGTAGGGTAGCAAGAACAAGGAGGTTCAAGTACATCACAAGAAAACCCACACAATAAACTAACCAGGCTCATAGGTACTCACAGAGACTGAGCCAACAATCAGGAATGCTGTATGTGTCTGATCTAGGTCATCTGCATATGTGTTCTGGTGATGAAGCTTGTTCTTGTGGAATACCTAGCAGGAGGATCAAAAACTGCTCTGACTCTTATCCCTGCATATGGGACCTCTTCCCTCCTACTAGATTGCCTAGTCCAGCCTTAATATGAGACGATGTACCTAGTCTTATTGCAACATAATATATCATTTTTCATTGATATCACCAGGAAGCTTGCTTTTTTTCTGAAGGAAAAGAGAGAAGAAGTAGATCTGGGGTAGAAGGGAGATGGCGGGTTGGGACTGGGAGAGTATGAATGAAGTTCAGTTTGTATTGAGGTTGGAAACATTGATAAGCAGGCAAAATCATGTGACTTGGATTTTGATTGCAGGATTTAACATTATATAGGGCAAGTAGATGAGGTGTCAAGACTTTTGTATTTCCTCTAGGTGTGTACCATTAAAGTAAGTGGTAAGAATAAAAGTAAACATGTTCACAGTTAAACATTTTTAAAAGTCAGATTGCAATTTCAAAAGAAATTACATTTATTAGAAATCCTAGGCACAATGGAACGTGTCTGTCATGGCAGCATTCAGAATACAGAAGAGAGAATTATTAATCCATGGCTAGCCTGGCATAGTTAATGAGAATTTGTTTCACAGAACAGTGAAAATGAAGAAAACAGAGGAGGCTGTAGAAGAAGGAGGAAGATAGAACAGGAGAAAAAGGAGAAGGAGGAAGAAGAGGAGAAGGAAGAGGAGGAGGTGGAGGAGGAGGTGGAGGAGGTGGTGGAGGAAGAAGAAGAGGAGGAGAACTAGAAGGACAATGATGCCAAGGTCTCCAAGGAGTCCAGGGACGAAGGCAAGGGATAAATATATATATACACTAAAAAACACTATTTGTAGACATTACATCTAATAGAATATTGGTGGAAACATACTCATGGGAGTAGGTGCTGACAAAAAATATAAGTAGTTGGACTCAGAATGGGTTTTGTGACCTTTGTTTAGTGTATATGGCCAGAGAAAGTGTCTGATGAGTGACATTACAATATGACTCAGCTTATAAAAATGATCATCTATGCCAGTCTCTGGAAGATCATTCTTCAGAGACAGATTCCTGTATAAAGACTTCAAAGTGGAAATATACTGTGTATTTAAATGCTCAAAGAAAGACATCTTGTATGCAGGCAGCTCTGGAGACTTGGCAGAAAGAATAAGGGAAGAGAATCAGAAATCAGCTTTGTAAGCACCAACATTTCACTTTTGGGCCCATAGAACCACATGGGTATTTTAAACTGGTATATACATACCAGTTTTATATATACGTAAATTTCATATTTCATCTATGTATATGATATCTGGAATGTACAGAAGATGTGGCAGTTTGCGAGCTATGGTCAGGACAAAGAAGATAGTTTCTTTAGACTAGATATATCAACAAATTCTTCAAGCTCTTAATTTTTGATAAAACTGGCAGTATTGGTGGAGAAAGAAGAGAAAAGAACAAAAAAGTGGTTGTTTTATTTTTTTTTTCATTCTTTTTTTTTATTCGATATAATTTATTTACATTTCACATGATTTCCCCTTTTCTAGCCCCCCCCTCCCCGAAAGTCCCGTAAGCCCCCTTCTCTTCCCCTGTCCTCCCTCCCACCCCTTCCCAGTTCCCCGTTCTGGTTTTGCCAAATACTGTTTCACTGAGTCTTTCCAGAACCAGGGACCACTCCTGCTTTCTTCTTGTATCTCATTTGATGTGTGGATTATGTTTTGGGTATTCCAGTTTTCTAGGTTAATAACCACTTATTAGTGAGTGCATACCATGATTCACCTTTTGAGTCTGGGTTACCTCACTTAGTATGATGTTCTCTAGCTCCATCCATTTGCCTAAGAATTTCATGAATTCATTGTTTCTAATGGCTGAATAGTACTCCATTGTGTAGATATACCACATTTTTTGTATCCACTCTTCTGTTGAGGGATACCTGGGTTCTTTCCAGCATCTGGCAATTATAAATAGGGCTGCTATGAACATAGTAGAGCATGTATCCTTATTACATGGTGGGGAATCCTCTGGGTATATGCCCAGGAGTGGTATAGCAGCATCTTCTGGAAGTGAGGTGCCCAGTTTTCGGAGGAACCGCCAGACTGCTTTCCAGAGTGGTTGTACCAATTTGCAACCCCACCAGCAGTGGAGGAGTGTTCCTCTTTCTCCACACCCTCTCCAACACCTGCTGTCTCCTGAATTTTTAATCTTAGCCATTCTGACTGGTGTAAGATGAAATCTAAAGTGGTTGTTTTAAATGATTTATTTTTGTTGTTAGTCATTGTAATTGAGATTACAGATCAAAATATTATCATAAAATTTTCTAACATAGGATATGTAGCATTGTGACAGTATCTTTGAGCATATTTATTGTATGATAAATACTATCTATTCAGCATGAAGTTTAAATCATATATCAGCATGTAAAAGCCTAAAAATATTATGCTCGTTATTCATCAACGTTATTACTAATCATCTGTCCTGTGGCAGATAAGGATAATATACTGTAAATGTATTTTACTTTCCCTTTTTTGTTCTGTTGACACTGACATTCATTTCTGATGCTTATAAGCTGCTTGGATAATATAGGAAACAAGAAAGTTATAACTATCTGGCAAATATATTCAAGTACATTGTGCAGAATACAACCTCTTTTTTAGTCTTTTTTTTTTTTTTGTATATTAAAATGCTTGGTCCAGTTGGTACTGTGATACATTTTTTCCAAAGTCATTTCAAAGTGTTTTTTTCTTCATAGGCTTTATTTTACAATGAGCACTGATAAAGCTTCCTCCTGTAACTGTTTCTGATCAGAAAGGGTTCTGTAAGATTTATGTTGCACCTTTAGCTATGAAATCTTCATGACATCTATTTTTCTGGAACGTTTTTATGTTTGCAGTCTTAGCCTCAATCCAGAGCTGTTTCTTTTAATGTGGAAAAAGTTATAAACAGTCAATTTCTATCACCCAGCTCTTGTGGAACACAGCAAAATTCTATATTGCTAGATGATTTTATCTTCTGGCATTCACCTTTTCTTTACATTTACTGTGCAGGTCTTAAACCACTAACAAAACATAGAAGAAAGCACATATTTCAGAAGGGCTTCCATATTCATCAGATATTGCTTTGCTATGAGTTTCCTAAATATTTATTCTCTATAGTCTCTTTATGCAGCAACCCTCCATGTAGCTAATTTAATAATGAGGCAGTAAATGTGATGTTCGACAACTTTGTCAAGGTTGGTGAGATTCTACTGCATAATAAGAATATTCTAAACAGCACAAAAGACCTCCAGAACTAGTATTTTGAGTATTTGCTAACAACATAATTATATACAATTTCAGCGTGATAAATGAGTTTAAAAGTTGGCATACATTTTCCATGATTGGTTTACAAACCTTTATAAATAAATAAAATATAATTTGAAATTTTAATTGTACCCATTTATTCAGCCTTATATTTCTATGCTTAGCAAAAATAGTACTAAAAGATAAACACAATCTAAAAATATGATGTAAACCTGAATTTACTCTTTTCCACTGGAATAAATATGGAAAGCAAAACTAATGGTAAAAACGATGCTTCAGTTTTCAGTATCACCCATAGTAGGTGAGGGTTGATGACTGTTGTAGGGGATCCTGTCCCATCTTGGGTGGAACCAGCCCTTTGCCTGGTACTTCTGACTTGGATAACAAACAATGAATTTTGTTGTTGAATGAAGTTATCACACCTCATCAAGTAAATTTCTCTTTTCTACAAACATAGACCATTACCAAATATTACAACACAAAAGTTATTATGTATCTCCCTGGTGTACCCACAAAGGTATATTAAAGGTGGCTTGACTCGGGACATTCTTTGTTGTCTAAATTATAAAATCCCTGTGACACTGCTTTTGTGTTCAAACATAAAATTTAGAGTAATCTAAATCTTTGTTTGCTCAGAAGGGCCCAGAATAAGCTTTATTTTATTCCCTGATATGGGGGGAGGGGCAGGGACTGTGACAGGGGATAACATTTGAAATGTAAAGAAAGAAAATTTCAAACTTTTGAGAGAAAAAAAGAAAAAAAAAAGAAAAGCGAGAACACACATCCATACAGGTGGTAATAATAGTATGAGGTAAATGTCATATTTATGAAATTAAGAAAAAGAAAAGTTAACGGGCTACTAGCAACAGCATTATTCAAAATAACTGTTTTTGTGTGTGATCAACTGGAGAACTACATCCACAGAAAATAAAGGAGAAAAGATGTGAAATATAAAACATCTAATGAGGAAACTTTATTAGCCAATGAATCTTATATTCAAAAATTGTGTTTCCTGATGCTTAACAAAAGAAAGAAAACAGACAAAACTGTGTTGGAGAGCATGGCTCAGTGGGTAAGAGCACTCCTGGGCAAGCAGGAGATCTTGACTTCTAATGTCCAAATCCCATATTTTAATAGCAAGACATGACCTCTCATGACTGTGATCCCAGAGTTGTGTGGTGTGGAGATAGGTTGCTATTCAAAGACCTCTGGCCAATGAAGCAGTGATCAGCAGGTGCAGTAACAAACTCTCTTTCAAATGAGTGTATTATCGGATGACACAAGAACACCAAGCACCCTTCCCTGTTCTTCTCACCTGAAAGGTACATACATCTTCACACGCACATGCACATGCACCATACATAGAAACATGTCCAAATGTGTAAATCACATGAAGTCAAAATTTAAACAATTGAACAAAAAACCCCTAAACTATGTATAGGGTCTGACACTGAATAGATACATTAAATATATAAAAACTGCATTAAATGTTTGAGGAAACAAACCACTTTCACATACAATGAATAACATACAGATCTAAAGTTCAACGTTTGCTAAACACAAAACTCATACTGAAGAAAAACAGTGAGTGTTATAAAGGCAAAATAGGATACACGAGAAAATAATAAACAAAAGAAAAAGGGAAAGTTATACAGAAATTACTAAAGTAGGTATGTAATAATTTCAAATAATTATAATGAAATAAAATTGTCATAAGCACTCTACTGAGTGTAATTGAGTGTATTATAAATATATATATTTATTTACTTTAAGATCCTATTTTTAAAGTCTTAAATTTGTTTGAATTGATAATTATAACATAAAATATTATGTTAATAAATGTCAGTTTTGGTGTTATTCATAAATACATGCAAGAAAGGGATTTTGGTTTAAACCCACAAGTTAAAATAGTTTGCAGTCGTACTATAGTTGTATGGGTAAAACTGTGTTACAATAGGAACTTATGTATAGTAATTCATGATAAATAGGTTAATGATTTTAACCTTCATACTGTATTTGTATTTCTTTATCCCTGATAGGCTAATAATAATACTTATGTTATTTTCATCTATATTGGAAAGTTAGCACCTAATTAAGCATTAATAATAATGTATATCAATAGAGGTTTTTGTATTGGTGCAGTGGAGGATGATTTAAAATTTCTAGAAGACAAATTACCAAATTGCATTGACGCCTTTAATTTGTTTTAGTTTATTGATTATCACATATATAAGTAATGAGGAAAAATACATATATAAAATGTATCATTAGCATATGTCCACTCTTTTCCTCCAAAATCACCTGTATACCCTTAGACCTTATTCCTTTCAACTCTCTTGTCATTTTTTCTTAATAAAGCACTATGTCCAAATTGGACTGTTCTGATGTGCAAAGATGTGGGGTCATCTAATCATGCATTGGAAGCTTACTAAAGGCCACTTTCACCTCTGCCAAAGTAAAGTAATTCTAAATATTTAGTAGTATTCTATTGACATAAGTAAATGGTGATTTGGGGATCTCTCATGTTGTTTATTTTCTGCTGAAAATTTATTGGACTTAATCTTGTTCAGTTTTAATCTAGTAATCATCACTATGCATTGATGTAAGAAATTGCCATGTTATATAAAAAGGATAGCATTTCACAGAATTCCGCAAGCTCCCAGCATATATATACACACACACACAAACACACACACACACACACACACACACACACACACACACACATATATATATATATATATATATATATATATATACACACATGCACATGCATACACATGTTATATATGTATATACCATTAGTTGCTCAACATCCAGAGTAACTTATACTCACAAATGATTTTTAGAATATGGGTCTCTGCATTAACCACTACCTACTTCAAAAAAATAGTTTCTATGTTAAAGGCTTAAAAAAGAACAAAAATATGGACATATGAATTCCATAACCATAGGTTTTGATTATGTTTAAAATACCAATCTAAATATCTCACTTCTGAATAGACTTCAAATCCAATTATGAAAATTGCTCCTACACCCATAAATATGTTTCTACAAATGTATCAGTGGACATTATTTTTTTTACCCGACAGGTAAATATTATATCTTGTAGACTCTAAAGAAGGGTAAGATAGATTTGTCATTTCTTCTCCAGTAGTCTTCCGGAAATCTTCCAGCACAGTAAAATTATATAACAGGCGGACATCCAATGGAAAAAAAGATAGCCTTTTCAACAAATGGTGCTGGTTCAACTGTAGGTCAGCATGCAGAAGAATGCGAATTGATCCATCCTTGTCTCCTTGTACTAAGCTCAACTCCAAATGGATCAAGGACCTCCACATAAAGCCAGACACTCTGAAGCTAATAGAAAAGAAACTGGGGAAGACCCTTGAGGACATAGGTACAGGGGGAAAGTTCCTGAACAGAACACCAATAGCTTATGCTCTAAGATCAAGAATTGACAAATGGGACCTCACAAAATTACAAAGGACATCATCAAAAGGACAAATCGGCAACCAACAAATTGGAAAAAGATCTTCACCAACCCTACATCTGATAGAGGGCTAATATCCAATACATACAAAGAACTCAAGAAGTTAGACCCCAGAAAAGCAAATAACTCTATTAAAAATGGGGTACAGAGTTCAACAAAGAATTCTCACCTGAAGAACTTCGGATGGCGGAGAAACATCTTAAAAAATGCTCAACTTCATTAGTCATCAGGGAAATGCAAATCAAAACAACACTGAGATTTCACCTTATACCAGTCAGAATGGCTAAGATTAAAAACTCAGGAGACAGAGGGTGTTGGCGAGGATGTGGAGAAAGAGGAACACTCCTCAACTGCTGGTGGGGTTGCAAATTGGTACAACCACTCTGGAAATCAGTTTGGTGGTTCCTCAGAAAACTGGGCACGTCACTTCCAAAAGATCCTGCTATATCACTCCTTGGCATATACCCAGAGGATTCCCCACCATGTATAAGGATACATGCTCTGCTATGTTCATAGCAGCCCTATTTATAATTGCCAGAAGCTGGAAAGAACCAGGTATCCCTCAACAGAAGAATGGATGCAAAAAATGTGGTACATATATACAATGGAGTACTATTCAGCCATTAGAAACAATGAATTCATGAAATTCTTAGGCAAATGGGTGGAGCTGGAGAACATCATACTAAGTGAAGTAACTCAGTCTCAAAAGATCAATCATGGTATGCACTCACTAATAAGTGAATATCAGCCTGGAAAACTGGAATACCCAAAACATAATCCACACATCAAATGAGGTACAAGAAGAACTGAGGAGTGGCCCCTGGTTCTGGAAAGACTCAGTGTAGCTGTATAAGCCAAAACCAGAACAGGGAAGTGGGAAGGGGTGGGTGGGAGAACAGGGGAAAGGAAGGGGGCTTATGTGACTTTCGGGGAATTGGGGACCAGAAAAGGGGAAATAATTTGAAATGTAAATAAAAATATATCGAATAAAGTAAAAATACATCGAAGAAGTAAAAAAAGAAAGAAAGAAAAAAGAAAGAAAGAAAAAAGAAAGAAAGAAAGAAAGAAAGAAAGAAAGAAAGAAAGAAAGAAAGAAAGAAAGAAAGAAAGAAAGAAAGAAAATACCCAATAAGAAAAAAAATATGTAACAAAGGGACTATTTCCTGGTCATTTCAAAGTTAAATTGAAATGTGAAGTAACTTCAGTAATAGAGACTTATCCCATTTTAGTGAGCAACCAAAATCAGTGGAAGAAGGTCATATTTCATCTGTGGCTTCCTTGTCAAATAATTCACAGGGAGTTTTAAGAAATTGATTATAATTTAAATTCCTATAATATGTATATATCTGTGTGTTCATTTCATAACATCTTTAATGTTCAATATTGGGAAAACAAACAATGGATCATAATATAATGTTCACATAATAATGTATTTATAAGTTATTACAAGTTCAATGATAATCAAATACTAATTTCAAAGAATTTAGAAAACTATAATTATAGCAATATAGCTTTTAAATTCTAAGATGTACAAGTTCACAGATAAGATGGTTAATAACTGACTAAATGTTCTAAAATTGAAAGTATTTTTAAAATATGCATAATCTTTACACACACGTGTATATATGTTTATGTGTATGTTTATGTGCATGTGCGCGTGTGCATGCACGTGCGTGTATGTTTAAGTGTATGTGTATGTATAGATGTATCATGGTGAGAAGACAGTGTTAAATGTCACTGTGAAACTGAAGTAGAATCAGTGGAAGTTGTGTTAGGTAAACACACTACTGGCAGTGGAAGGCATTTCCCTCTCCAGCTGCTCTCTGGCCCATCAATCCATTTAGATCAGTAAGAAGACATTAGAGCAGGTGGCTGCTCATTTTATTTTGATATGGAAGATTAACCTCAGAGCTATTTCTGCATTTACTAGAAAACACTGAGTCATGACAATTGTAAAAGAGACTGCCAATGATATGCTATCACATGCTTTTATACCAGGGCACACTCTCGCATGGGCTGCATGGTACTGTGGATGCAAATTGCTTAGAATGTCTAAATTACATTTTTTTTCCTCTTCTGTTGTACTGTTGTTATCACTTGTGTGGGAAAGCTAAATGGAAGGGTTAACATTAACTATACCATACAGCCATTGAGTTTTCTTTCTAAACTGTGAATGTAACAAAGTTACCAGTGAAACAAAGCTGAAATAGGAGGCTTTAAATACTATCATACAGGATGGGAATTTATCATTTATTCTTATCAAAAGTATTATAAAATAGGTCTGTTCCCATGTGGATGCTCCTTTCTTTTTTATTATTGATTTTGTTGTATTCCCCCCAGAATGCTTTGTTAATTAAATAGCAACACCTCTTAGATTTATATTAGGACTGGGCTACTTTGATTTGTTTTCAAAATAATCTTTTATTTGAAGGGTGACATTAGAAGAAAAAAGTACAATAATAATAGTTAAATGATATTGTTTGTGAGATACAAATAATTAGGTACACTATTATTACCAATTATCAATTTTTAATCAAAAATAATATCTGCTTCTACAGAAACATAATTTTTTTAGGTCGTGTAACAGAAAAAGAAGTGATGATTGTAAACGTTTAAAGAAAATGAAAAAGGTTGTATATTACATTGTAAATGCCTAACAATATGTATTTATCCCGGGACAAGATAAAAGAAAGTAAAAGTACCCTAGAACAAATCCTATATAGGTGTAAAATATATAGTCATGTTGAAAATTACTTAGTCTCTTCAGTGTTTTTTGATGTTATAACATAATTATATTTCTTCTTTCTTTTCCATTCTTCCAAACCCTTTCATGTAACCCTTCTTGCTTTCCTTGAAATTGATTGCCTCTTTTTTTCAGTATTTATTGCATACACATATATGTATATGTATGAGTATGTGTGTATGTGTATATGTATATGTATATTTATATATACATATCTATTCTTACATATAACATTTTCAGTGTCTACAATGCTGAGTATATGTTTTCAGGCCTGGATCTTTGGACTGGACAACACATTGGTGTGTTTCTCCCCGCGGTTGAAAACTTTTTCTGCTCCTACCTTTTCTCAGTTACTGCATGGATTAGGCATAGTAGGCTTTCCCTCATCCAATTTTTATGTTTTTGTATGGTGTCTTAGTCTATGAGTTTTTCTTTTAATACTCAGAGTAAGTACACATTAAGTGCAGGTTTCATATATACACAAGGAACTTCCTCTTTGCAACAGAAAAAAAAAACAACATGGAAAACCACATGTAATCAAAATGCAGAGATGTGTAGCCCTAAATGTTAGAGTATTTTGTGGATTAGAGATTTTTTTTGATATTGTATAACCTAGTACTATCAGAAGTTTTACCCATTCCTCTCCTTTTAATTTCTCAAATACTGCATCTCATTGGTTTTAGGAAATGAAAGCATTTTCCTTCCCAATAAAGATGAACAGCTGAAAATTTTAAAATCAAAGCCACTGTAATTTCTTGTTAATTGTAATGAAATCATTTAAAATATATGACTGAGCTATGAAAATGTCCTTTTAAGTTACAGTTGTTACAAAGACACATATTATATGTGTTCATAAAATATATAAATGAAACCTTCTGAGTACATTTAGCATATATATATATATATATATATATATATATATATATATATATATATATATACATATGATGAAAACTACTCTGTATTAGGTAACCAATCAAAGACTCATCCCCTCAGTAAGCTAAATCTCCACAGCTAGGTAGTCATTTCTTTCCTGTAGTTATTTTTTCTAGGTATGGAACCTAGTAAATTTCTCCTTTTCACATTACCTATATTTGCTCTTGTTGTTGTTTGGATCTTGTTTACACAGCAACCCCATTAAAAAATAATGAGTGAGTATAACTTTGCTCTTATTTCTAAGAAATACAATCTCCCAGCAGACTTCCTTGGCCTATGGCTCTTATTGTTTCTGTGCAGTCTTGCATTATGTTCCCTGAGCTTTAGATGGAGGAGCTGTGTTGAAGCTATAGTCATAGAGACATGACAACTCATGTCGAGTTGTTTGCTCTCTGTATTTGACTAGTTTTTGCTTTTGTTAATGATGATCGGGGGCTTTTATGATAAGGAGTATGTGTTTCATTTATCTTTCTGTATAAGGGCAAGTATTTAGGATGCAGAGAGAGTGTTCTAATAAAGTTGGAGATGTAGGCTCTCATTTAAAATACACAACCTTACTAGCAGAGAGTACATGACTAGCTTTCAAGCACTAGGCATGATTTTACTCATGTGGATTGGGACCTAAACCTCACTAGACAGCAAAATATTACTACCAAAATGTTGCATCTTTAGCACATGCTGGTCATTGTTGTAGCTAATAACTGTCACAGCTGAGTTGCACTATTAGTTGTTTTTCCTTTTTGGAAGGTTGGATAATACTTTCTGGTTCTATGAGAGCTCATCTGCAAGAAGGAGGCTTTCAGGATGAAACTAGCCTAGCTCTTCCCATGTACTTATTAAATTTCCTTACTCATTCTCTTGGCTGTTTCTAACCCTTAGTCACATAAAGTCAATTCTAAATTCAATAGCTTTCCCTATCTCTCTGCCCATAATATTGGTATGCTAGGAGAACTTTGTATAATTCAATATATGCAATAAGGTGTTGTTTAGAAATCATGGAATTTGTAATCTATAACACACACCTACTCTAATTATGTGTAAAATATTCCCATTTTGCTATATGTAGAATGGGACTGAAAATTGCCTTTACAAATTCTGTGTCTCGTCAATAAACACGCAATGTTCAAAGGACTATTACCCTGAAAATATTAGAGAAAGATGTTAATTCTAATTGATGACTATTTAAGTCAGCATGTTCTTAGCAGTCTAGTAACCTTGGAAGTTGATTTTCTTACAATAACATTAATATAATTTTAGTGATAAGAGTTACCCACTGTTATTCTAATAGGTCTTCCTAACCATTCTTAATAGTCAGAGTTAGGAAAACAGCAGAGAGAGCACTTATAGTAATAGTAAAAGAGATAGGTTAAGAAAGATGCTATAATTAAGAGGTCAGTACCTTAAATCCTAAAATTAAGCTGTTTAATATAAAATGTGCGGGTTTAAAATGAAAGTGACACACTGAGAGGGAGAGATAAAGGGAGGCAGGGAGAGGGAGAGATCAGGAATGGACATGTTTGGACAAATTAGTATTCAAAATACTGCAGGTCATAAACTGGTCAAGTAGGAAAGTGTGGCAGAAAAAGAAATTCTCGAATAATACAAGTTTATAAAACTTATTGTAAATACTGACTGTGTTTGAAGAGAAACTGAGCCTCCCTTAAGCAATTAAACAGAAAAAAACATTTATATATGATGAATATACATAATTATCTTTCTAAACCGAGCACTTTGGTATGAGATCATGTCAGCCTTTAGGGCAATTTAAGCCATGGTCTCTCTCTCTCTCTCTCTCTCTCTCTCTCTCTCTCCTTCTCTCTCCTTCTCTCTCCTCTCTTTCTCCTTCTCTCTCCTCTCTTTCTCCTTCTCTCTTTTTCTCTCCCTCTCCCTCCCCCTCTCTCTCTGTATCCATGCATGTCAATCTTTTTATTTCTTTTTATTTATTTATTTCTTTTCTTTCTTTCTTTTCTTTCTTTCTTTCTTTCTTTCTTTCCTCCTTGCTTCTTAAATTGGAATTTATTTTTGTTCTATTTTTTTATTTTGGGGATTATAATATAATTACATTCTCTCACTTTCTTTTCCTTCCTCAAAACTCTACTGTATAACCACCCCACCCACCACGTTGCTCACCTCCTGACCCCTGCTCACTCAGTTCTTCCCCATTCTCTCCTCCCCCTTTCCTCTGAAAGGGTGAATGCTTCCCCCCAACACACCCCGCAGTACCTCCCCAACCTAGCAAATCATGCCCTATTAATAAAGAATGGATAAAGAATATACAGTAATCTACACCATGGAAGATTATTCTGCAATTAAAAACAAAGACATGAATTTTGCAAGCAAATATGTAGAACTTGGGCATATACTGAGTGAGGTAACCCAATTCCAAAGGGTATTAGATGTTATGTACTAACTTAAATTGCAATTTCATTTATAAGTATTAGGTCACTTATTTCCTATATGAAAAATGCCCTTTACTTATTTATTTTGCTGTATATATTTTTCTAAACCTTTTTAGACAGGAATTCTCTCCAATGCCCATAAATAAGCACAAACTAAGGGCATCAGGTAATCATTTATAATTTGCTTTTCAAAACTTTCCTTTCTGGTTAATAATTTCAGGAAAATGAAGATATGAAAATTCTTTGTGAAAAAGTAAAATCTTAGAACTGGTTATAAAACATCCTTCACAGCTGGCCCTAAATATAGTGATAGTTGTATTGTATACAGAACACAACAATAACAAAACATTTTTGTACTTGGTAGCTGTCAGTGTTGGCTTTATTTGTTATTTGAGATGGTTTAGCTAGCTGAGACTAGTCAGAGCAACCAAACTCAGAGAAAACTTTGCCATTATTTGCATAGACTATCTTAGACTATAACCAATAGTGTGTGCTCTAAAATCAAGAAATTACAAATGGGATCTCATAAAATTAAAAAGTTTCTGTAAAGCAAAGGACACCATCAAAAGGACAAATTGGCAACCAACAAATTGGGTTGGTTGCCACCAACCCTACATCAGATAGAGGCCTAATATCCAATATATACAAAGAACTCAAGAAGTTAGATCCCAGAAAAACAAATAACCCTATTTAAAAAATGGGGTACAGAGTTAAACAAAGAATTTTCACCTGAAGAACTTCAGATGGCTGAGAAGCATCTTAAAAAATGCTCAACTTCATTAGTCATCAGGGAAATGCAAATCAAAACAACCCTGAGATTTCACCTTACACCAGTCAGAATGGCTAAGATTAAAAACTCAGGAGACAGCAGGTGTTGGTGAGGATGTGGAGAAAGAGGAACACTCCTCCACTGCTGGTGGGGTTGCAAATTGGTACAACCACTCTGGAAATCAGTCTGGTGGTTCCTCAGAAAACTGGGCACCTCACCTCCAGAAGATCCTGCTATACCACTCCTGGGCATATACCCAGAAGAATCCCCAGCATGGAATAAGGATATATGTTCCACTATGTTCATAGCAGCCCTATTTATAATTGCCAGAAGCTGGAAATAACCCAGGTATCCCTCAACAGAAGAATGGATTCAAAAAATGTGGTATATCTACACAATGGAGTACTATTCAGCCATTAGAAACAATGAATTAATGAAATTCTTAGGCAAACGGGTGGAGCTAGAGAACATCATACTAAGTGAGGTAACCCAGTCTCAAAAGATCAATCATGGTATGCACTCACTGATAAGTGGATATTAGCCTGGAAAACTGGCATACCCAAAACATAATCCACACATCAAATGATGTCCAAGAAGAACGGCGGAGTGGCCCCTTGTTCTGGAAAGACTCAGTGTAGCAGTATAGGGCAAAACCAGAACAGAGAAGTGGGAAGGGGTGGGTGGGAGAACAGGGGGAGGGAAGGGGCTTATGGATCTTTTGGGGAGTGGGGGACCAGAAAAGGGGAAATCATTTGAAATGTAAATAAAAAATATATCGAATTAAAAAAAAACTTTTCTCAACAGTAAAAGTACTGGGGGGATCAGTATTTCTGACCTCAAGCAGTACTTCAGAGCATTAGTGTTAAAAACTGCATGTTATTTGTCAATGACAGGCAAGTAGATCAATTAAAAAAAAAGAAAAGAATGTTTGCATTCACTAAGATTTTAGAAAACACCTGGCTAAGTAAATATATTTAAATGGAAAACTCTTGAAGTCTAAGATATCTGAGACAATGTATCTGGGCACAAGAAATTGGAAATACTATCTGATTCTTGTTTTTTCACAATTCTGCTTATCGGTTTCATCTTCTAATGATGCAAAGCCTTAGAGAGAAAACTGAATTGGTTGATGTTCTAAATTTATCTTGTTACATATGAAACACATCTCCATTTGTAAATTCCACTATTACAGATAAAATTAAAAAGAACTATTATGACCCCAGTTTTAGTGTCATGTTCTTTATCAGTTTCTAGGACAAAGGTATATGATACTGAATACATTTTAAAAATAAAGGCCAAATATGAGACAAAAGACTTCACATAAATAATCAAAAATGGGATAAATTTGGCTTCCTTTTTCTTACTACACCTTTGCCATCAGCAAGGGAACCTTTCTATAAAGATGCTCAGGAGAAGTTAGGATAGCACATCTGCAATGTGGTTTCAATTTGGATCATTATCATGTGTATACTTGACGGTTAATAAAAGTTAGCACAGCTGTAACTTCTAACACTTTATGTGCTATTAAGAAAGAGATGATTTTCAGTTATACCAACATGTCAGAAAGACATTTACTGTAGTGTAGATATTGATAAGCACAACATATTATATGTGAAACTTTTATAAATCAGGGAAAATATTTATAAAATAAACCTAGGAAATAACATTTACAGCTAATATGTTTTGAAAAAACAAAACATGGCTCATCCTTAAAAACAATCATGCAATAGTATTTGCACAGTTTGCAAAGTGTAATTATATATTAATAAATATATATGTACATATACATACATATATGATTATAACAGCAACTAATGAAAAATATGGCATGAACTTCAAATTGAGCAAGGAAGGGTGTATGGATACAGTTGCAAAATGACAGAAAATGGGGAAAGGATTAAATTGTACCACCATGTCAAAAAAATTAAAAAATATTATTATACTATTTTTAATAATTCAATCAAATTCATTAACAAAAGTTCCTAGTTTAAAGATAACTAAATTTAAAATCAAATTAATAGGTGACACTACATCATAGGATCTACCTTACCAAAAAAATTCAGTGCATGTTATTTTAAAAATTATGCACATGAATAATAACTTAGCAGCTTCTTCTAGATGACTAGAGAGAGAAATGGTAAAACAGTTGGTGGGGACAGGCCTACCTAGAATTCCTGAGAGAACACAGACTCTGGGAGTCGTATCTAATATCAGCTTTAAAAACTATCACTTTTATGAGCTGGGTGAAGGAGTTTCCAACATGATTCTTGTTTTCCTTGTCATAGTACATGTCTTAAATAGGGTTTTACTGCTGTGAAGTGACAAAGGATAACATTTAATTGGGGCTGACTCACAAGTTCAGAGGTTGAGTCCATTATCATCAAGATAGGAACATAGCAGAATCCAGGCAGGCATGGTGTAAGAGGTGCTGAGTGTTCTACATCTTCATCTGAAGGCCGCAAGCAGAATACTCGCTTCTAGGCAGCTAGCACTGGGTATTAAAGCCCACACCTACAGTGACTCACCTACTCTAAGAAGGATACACTTCTTAATAGTGGCACTTCCTGGCTCAAGGTCATACAAATGTATATATGTATCTAAGAGGTGCTCTTTGTACACCCATCGTCTTAGTCATTTGGTCATTGTGCAAATCTAGTTTTGAAACACAATTTTCATTATGTCCAATATTTTTATAGACATACTTTTAACAGCTAGATTTCTATATAAATCACTATCATACATATGATACTCACCACACAAGTGAAGGGTCTAAACCCAATACTTAGAAAATAAGCATAGGAAGATGAGGAATTTAAGAACCACCTCAGCTACATAAGAGTTTGAGGCTAGGTAGTCTGTGTGACATATATCCCTGCCCCAAGAAACAAATAACCTGAGGAGTCATATATTAAGCCCTTATGACATAATGTGTACCTGTGTAATCTTGTTTGAATATTTGTTATTTATAAAGGATGTTCTTTAAGCCATTTGTCCAAATCTAGAAATTTTTTTCAGGTATTATACTGAATATTATTACATTTCTGTTGTTCAGTATCTTAATGCTCTAGTTTTCCCAGCTTCATGAGTTCATAAAGTCAACTCCAAAATGTTCTTACCTTAGAGTGATTAAAATCTGCACTCCATAAATATACTTTTCTTCACCCTATAATTATTTATATGACAACTTTTGATGATTTATCTCTGAAATGGTACTGGTGATTCAAAATCCGCTTTAAAGAAAATGCCAAAAAATGCCACAGATTTTTTTAAAAATGACTATTAAATGAGTAATGCCCTGAAATTAGGTGGAAGAAAAGTGTTTCAAAATATTAAATTCATATTTTTATTTTTTTAATCCCTGAGAATGCAATTTTGTGTTTGGAATACATATAATGTCTATTCTTTGTCTCTGACTGAAAGTAAAGAAGAAAGAATGATAAAAGTGTCCACTCAAAGATTGATTATTGTAACTAACAGGAATCAATGCAATTAATACACTGATAGAATCATAGACTTTAGTTCATTCTGTTGTTGACAGGTGCTAAGATCTTCAAATTATTCTAGTTTATGACTTATATAATAATGGTCAGAATGCAACTGTGGCTACTTTATCAAAATCTTTTTTATCTACATTCATACAAAACTACAAAGAACATTTCTTTTTCATATAGGAAAAGACAAATGTCTTACAGATAACTTCAGGATTGTTTCTGAGAAAAGGTTGTGCTGGAAAGAGAGGGAGATGAAGCTAACAAGTGAGGCTTGTCAAAGTAGTCTGGACTAAATGGACTTGTCTATGCGCACTCAGTAAATCTTTTAAAAATGTAGGTTTTGTTTCAAAATGCCTTAATTATCTATAAAGTGTAATAAAGCTGTTGTCATCTGTGTTTGATTTATAATGCTTTATTAAATAATACTATGTCTTTTAGTCATTTTTTTCTGGATAAAAAATCAAAAGGTTATTGTATTCTTGTAATTTTGTTTTTAATAGAAGCTGTGTCTTTGGTGCAATTCTATTGTAATATTTATCATTTCAATGACTTCAATAATTTTTGTAACAAGTAAATGTGTCCATTGTGGGCTAGCTTTAGAAAAACGCCAATATTTCCACTATTTAATATATGTTTACTGCCACTTTAATAAAGTTTAGATGCAGCAGAGACCAGTTGCTTCTTTAAACCATTGCAATATTAATGATTAATTTCCTACAGTCAACAAAAATACTGCTGACTTAATATATATGATGAAAACTGACAAATTCTCACATGAACATTTAAATTGCTTTCTTTTTGCAAAGTATTACACTCACTCAGGAATAGAGTTTTTAATTGCCTAATAAATTAGTTTCCTGGAAAAAATGCTTTAGTCAGTATTGATAAGTCTAATAAATGGCATTACTGTAAACAGTACCCATTCTTTTGATATTTTGTTTTACCCTTTATTCATAATGTGTTATTAGTATTACTTCAACAGTAATAATATATGTTGTATTTCAAATTTAAATATGTCATACATAGTAATCTCTCCTAAAGTCAACAATGCTCATGTATTGGTTTATATATTAATATATTAAGGAACTGAAGAGAGAGAAAAGGGGTTTTTGTACAGTGATGGATCATCAGTTAACAGCACTTACTGTTCATGTAAGGGACCCGAGTTCAATTCCCAGCAGGTATGTCAGGCAACTCAGAGCAGCCTGGAACTGTAACTCCATGGCATTCCAGAATCTGTCCTCAGCAAGCACTAGTACTCAGTTGTACATGATCATGTGAGCACTAACATGAACGTGAACACTCACAGACATACGATTAAATAACATAAATTCTATAACATGAGGAGCAATTAGAAGGAAGTAAGAAGAGAGATATAAATGAAAGCAGTATATTACCACCCTATAGTTTGTATATTGACTTAAAGTATTATTTTTGTTGTTATTATTATTATTATTATTATTATTAAAGGGAGAAAAATGATAGTCCTAAATTGATCTTAATTGTACTAAATACATGTAATATCAGATCTTTAAAAATGAGTACATATATTTGATAAACTATTTTACATTACTCATTAATTTTTTTCTAATGAAAACATTTCTACTGAAAAATTTTCGAGGTGTCTGCTTCAGGATCTGAACAGCCTGGGCCACAGCACTCGGTGTCCGTGAAGTACAGGAGACCTGGTGTGCACCCAGAGGCAGACAGGGAGCTCACAGCTTGCTCCGGTGGCACGGACCTTAGGTTCCAGTCCTGAGGCCTCTGGTGGGAGTCCTCAGATCTCTCCACTTCCGGATCCAGAACAGCCTGGGCAGCAACTCCACATCTCCAGGTCCTGCAAGAGACAAGAGGGGCTTCCGGGAGGCCAGCTGGTAGGAGTCAGTATGCTCTGGTGAATCCAGCAGGCCCCACCAGGAGCCTTCAGGTATCTGCTTCGGGATCTGAACTGCCTGGGCCACAGCACCCTGTCTCAAGGCAGTGCAGGAGGTAAGCTGTGCACCAGAGGCCACCTGGGAAGAGGCAGCTTGCACTGGTGAGTCCAGCATTGACAAGACCAACTAACACCAGTGAGAACTAGATGGTAAAAGGCAAATGCAGGAGCGACACTAACAGAAATCAAGGCAATATGGCAATATCTGAACCTAATTCTCCTTTAACAGCATGTCCTGGATACACCATCACACCAGTAAAACAAGATTTAGATTTAAAATCACTGGTCATGATGCTGGTACAGGAACACATGAAGGACATACTTAAAGAAATTCAGGAGAAAATGGATCAAAAGTTAGAAGCCCTTACAAGAGAAACACAAAACTCATTGAAAGAAATTCAGGAGAATACAAAAGCCAATAATGAGGAAATGCAAAAAACACTTAAAGAAATACAGGAGAACTTTGGTCAACAGGCTGAGGTCATGAAATAGGAAACACAAAAATCTCTCAAACAATTACAGGAAAGCACAAACAAGCAAGTGAAGGAGCTAAGCAAAACCATCCAGGATCTAAAATCAGTAGAAACAACTGAGAAAACTCAAAGGGAGACAACTTTGGAGATAGAAAGCCTTGGGAAGAAATCAGGGGACATGGATGCAAATATCAACAACAGAATACAAGAGATAGAAGAATCTCAGATGCTGAAGATACCATAGAAACCATGGACTCAACAGTTAAAGAAATGAAAAATGCAAAAAGCTTGTAACCCAAAATATCCAGGAAATCCAGGACAAAATGGGAATACCAAACCTAAGGATTATAGGCATAGATGAGAGTGAAGATTTACAACATAAAGGGCCAAAATATCTTCAATAAAATTATGGAAGAAAACTTCCCTAACCTAAAGAGAGAGATGCCCATGAATATACAAGAAGCCTACAGAACTCCAAACAGACTGGACCAGAACAGAAATACCTCCTGTCACATAATAATGAAAACACCAAATTTACTAAACAAAGAAAGAATATTAAAGGCAGTAAGAGAAAAAGGCCAAATAACATTAAAAGGAAGACCTATAAGAATCACAGGAGATTTTTCACCTGAGACTATGAAGGCTAGAAGATCCTGGGCAGATCTCATGCAGACTCTAAGGGAACACAAATGCCAGCCTAAACTACTATATCCAGCAAAACTCTCAATCACCATAGATGGAGAAACTAAGATATTCCATGACAAAACCAAGTTTACCCATTATCTATCCACAAACCCAGCCCTACAAAGGATAATAGGAGGAAAACACCAATAAAAGGAAGGAAACTTCACCCTGGAAAAAGCAAGATAGTAACATTTTATCAATCCCAAAAGAAGTTAACCAATAAAATTTTAAAAATAATGTCAAAAATGACAGGAAGTAACAATCACTATTCCTTAATATCTCTCAACATCAATGGACTCAATGCCCCAATAAAAAGACATAGACTAACCGACCGGATACATAAACAGGACCCTACATTTTGCTGCATACAGGAAACACACCTCACTGTCAAAGACAAAAACTACCTTAGAGTAAAAGGCTGGAAGACCATTTTACAAGCAAATGGTCTCAGGAAACAAGCTGGAGTAGCCATTCTAATATCAGATAAAATTGACTTTCAACCCAAAGTCATCAAAAGAGACTCTGAGGGACACTTCTTGATGGTCAAAGGAAAAATGCAGCAAGAAGAACTCTCAATCCTGAACATCTATGCTCCAAATGCAAGGGCACCCTCATTCATAAAAGAAACTTTATTAAAGGACAAAGCACACATTGCACCGAACAAAATAATTGTGGGTGACTTCAACACTGCACTTTCCTCAATGGACCGATCAGGAAAACAGAAACTCAACAGGGACACAATGAAACTAATTGAAGCTTTGGACCTCTTAGATTTAACAGATATATATAGAGAGAACAGTCTATCCTAAAGCAAAAGAATATACATTTTTCTCAGCACCTCATGGTACCTTCTCCAAAATCGACCATATAATTGGTCACAAGATAGACCTCAACAAATATAAGAAGAAAGAAATAATCCCATGCCTCCTATCAGATCACTATGGAGTAAAAGTGGTCTTCAATAGCAACAACAACAACAACAAAAAACAGAAATCCCATATACACGTGGAATCTGAAGAATATTCTACTCAATGATACCTTGGTCAAGGAAGAAATAAAGAAAGGAATTAAAGACTTTTTAGAACATAATGAAAATGAAGACACAACATACCCAAATCTATGGGACACAATGAAAGCAGTGCTAAGAGGAAAATGCATAGCCCTGAGTGCCTCCAAAAAGAAAATGGAGAGTGCATACACTAACAGCTTAATGACATACCTGAAAGCGCTGGAACAAAAAGAAGCTATTTCACCCAGGAGGAGTAGAAGGCAAGAAATCATCAAACTCAGGGCCAAAATCAATCAGTAGAAACAAAGAGAACCATACAAAGAATCAACAAAACCAGGAGCTGGTTCTTTGAGAAAATCAACAAGATAGATAAACCCTTAGCCAGACTAACCAAAGGACACAGAGACAGTATCCAGATTAACAAACTTAGAAATGAAAAGGGAGATATAACAACAGAAACTGAAGAAATTCAAAGAAGCATTAGATCCTACTACAAAATCCTATATTCAACACAACTGGAGAATCTGGAGGAAATGGACAGTTTCCTAGACAGATATCAGACACCAAAACTAAATCAGGATCAAATAGATCATCTAAACAGTCCCATAAAATCTGAAGAGATAAAAAGGGTAGTAGAAAGTCTCCCAACCAAAAAAGCATGGGACCAGATGGCTTCAGTGCAGAATTCTGTCAGACCTTCATAGAAGACCTAACACCAAACTCGTCAAACTATTCCACAAAATAGAAACAGAAGGAACTCTACCCAACTCATTCTATGAAGCCACAATTACGCTGATACCAAAACCACACAAAGATCCAACAAAGAAAGAGAACTTCAGGCCAATTTCTCTTATGAATATTGATTCAAAAATACTTAATAAAATTCTTGCCAACCGAATCCAAGAACACATCAAAATGATCATCCACGATGATCAAGTAGGCTTCATCCCAGGGATGGAGGAATGGTTCAATATAAGGAAATACATCAATGCTATCCACTACATAAAGAAACTCAAAGAAAAAAAACCATATGATCATCTCATTAGATGCAGAAAAAGCATTTGACAAAATCCAGCATCCTTTCATGCTAAAAGTATTAGAAAGAACTGGAATTCAAGGCCCATACCTAAACATCCTTAAAGCATTATACAGCAAACCGGTTGCCAACATCAAACTAAATGGAGAGAAACTTGAAGCAATCCCACTAAAATCAGGGACTAGACAAGGCTGTCCTCTCTCTCCATATCTTTTCAATATAGTACTTGAAGTTCTAGCTAGAGCAATTAGACAACATAAGGAGATCAAGGGGATACAAATTGGAAAGGAAGAATTCAAATTATCACTATTTGCAGATGACATGATAGTCTACTTAAATGACCCAAAAACTACCACCAGAGAACTCCTACAGCTGATAAACAACTTCAGCAAAGTGGCTGGTTATAAAATCAACTCAAGCAAATCAGTTGCCTTCCTATACTCAAAGGATAAGCAGGCTGAGAAAGAAGTTAGAGAAATGGCACCCTTCAAAATAACCACAAACAATATAAAGTATCTTGGTGTGACTCTAACCAAACAAGTGAAAGATCTATATGACAAGAACTTCAGGTCTCTGAAGAAGGAAATCGAAGAAGACCTCAGAAAATGGAAAAATCTGCCATGCTCATGGATCAGCAGGATTAATATAGTTAAAATGGCCATCTTGCCAAAAAGCAATCTACAGATTCAATGTAATCCCCATCAAAATCCCAACTCAGTTATTCACAGAGTTAGAAAAAAACAATTCTCAAATTCATCTGGAATAACAAAAAACCCAGGATAGCTAAAACTATTCTCAACAACAAAAGAAATTCTGGGGGAATCTGTATCCCTGACTTCAAGCAATACTACAGAGCGATAGTGTTAAAAACTGCATGGTATTGGCACAGTGACAGACAAGTGTACCAATGGAATAGAATTGAAGATCCAGAAATGAATCCACATACCTATGGTCACTTGATCTTTGACAAAGGAGCAGAAAACATCCAGTGGAAAAAAGATAGCCTTTTCAACAAATGGTGCTGGATCAATTGGAGGTCGGCATGCAGAAGAACTTAAATTTATCCATTCTTATCTCCATGTCCTAAACTTCACTCCAAGTGGATCAAGGACCTCCATGTAAAACCAGACACACTGAAACTAATAGAAAAGAAACTGGGGAAGACCCTAGAGGACATGGGCATGGGGGAAAAGTTCCTGAACAGATCACCAATAGCTTATGCTCTAAGATCAAGAATTGACAAATGAGACCTCATAAAATTCCAAAGTTTCTGTAAGGCAAAGGACACTGTTAAAAGGACAAAATGGCAACCATCAAATTGTGAAAGAATATTCACCAACCCTACATCTGATCTAGGGCTAATATCCAATATATACAAAGAACTCAAGAAGTTAGACCCCAGGGAACCAAATAACCCTATTAAAAATGGGGTACAGATCTAAACAAAGAATTTTCACCTGAAGAAATTCGGATGGCTGAGAGACACCTTAAGAAGTGCTCAACATCATTAGTCATTAGGGAAATGCAGATCAAAACAACCCTGAGATTTCACCTTACACCAGTCAGAATGGCTAAGATCAAAAACTCAGGAGACAGCAGGTGTTGGCGAGGATGTGGAGAAAGAGGAACACTCCTCCACTGTTGATGGGGCTGTAAGATGGTACAACCACTTTGGAAATCAGTCTGGAGGTTCCTCAGAAAACTGTACATGACACTTCCAGAGGACCCTGCTATACCTCTCCTGGGCATATACCCAAAGGATTCGCTGGCATTCAATAAAGACACATGCTCCATTATGTTCATAGCAGCCTTATTTATAATAGTCAGAGGCTGGACAGAACCCAGATGCCCCTCAAAGGAGGAATGGATACAGAAAATGTGGTATATTTACACAATGGAATACTACTCAGCAATTAGAAACAATGAATTCACAAAATTTTTAGGCAAATGGTTTGATCTGGAATATATCATCCTAACTGAGGTAATCCAATCACAAAAGAATACACATGGAATGCAATCTCTGATAAGTGGATATTAATTAGCCCAGAAGCCCTGAATACCCAAGGCACAAATCGCATAACAAATGACTCCCATGAAGAAGTATGGAGAGGGTCCTGATCCTGGAATTATTAATCTAGCATTGGAGGGGAATATAAGGACAGAGAAAAAGGAGGGAGGTGATTGCAGAAGGAATGGATAGAAGAAGGTTTATGGGACATATGGGGAGGGGGGATTCAGGAATGGGGAAATAATTTGGAATGTAAACAAAGAATATAGAAAATAAAAATATTAAAAAAAGAAAAATTATCGTTAGAAAACTTTTCTTAATGATAATTTTGCCTAATACATACACACAATAATACACACACATATACACACAAAAACATATATATATATATATATATATATATATATATATATATATAATCTGTTACTATATTATTCATGCAACATATGATAACCATTGCTATGTGTATTATATACAAATTTGGTAAATATGAAATTAAAAGAACTAATATCTAAAGAGAAAAGAATGTTAACCTGAAGCACATAACTGAAGTTAATATATGAAGATTTGAAATGAAAATTATATAATAGAAATTACAGACAATAGAGATCAGAAAAAGATAAATGTGGAAATGATAGAAAATTATAGCTTTTATATTAAGATCTTAATTTACAGAATTATCCATCATTAAAATACAATTATTAAAAAGCCATAAATCAGTTTGAATTGCATAACATGGAATTATTTCTTTGGAAGTGCTGTGTAATTTTTCCAGAAGTGATGTAAACAAATTACTATCTGTTCCATGTAGGTCAGCAGTGGCAGATCAGAAAAATAACTCCACTCATGTCCAATTTGGTAAACCAGCAAGCTTATCAGGCTCACTTACAACAGGTCAGGTGAATGCTTTCTTACAAGATCATGGGTGGATGCAATTTAGCCACATTTGCTCCAGTGTAGTTGTAGGTATCTTGAGTTTTCTGTATATCAGAAGGCAGCTACAAGTCTGTAGTATCTTTCTCTTGAAGCCATTCACAGCCATTATATCCTTAGAGAAGTGTCTTTTTAATCTTGTAACTCCATGAAGCATCATGTCCAATTTTGTTTATCTTGCTTTATGCCAAAACATAAAGAAAAAACATACATGTTTATGATATTTATTATATGATTTGGTATTCATACACATTATGTTAAGATTGCATTTTTCAAATATAAATAAACGCTCAATCATTTCTCTAAGGTAACTGAAATCTACGAGTTGTATCAGTCAGAATGTGAGAAAATATTTGTAATATATAATTTGTAAAAAAGCTAATGTCCAGAATATCATAACACTTAAAGCATAATTATTGACACAAAAGCAAATGAAGATCCACATAGATAATTCACAGAAGATGATGCATGAATAAAAATATATTTTAACAATAGGTGCACAGTATTAATGATCATAAACTGAGGCAAACCATATGTACAGTCACCACGGTAAGAATTCTTGACAAAATGCTGAATAAATGCAATAGAAAATATGAAGAAAACCTGCAAGACAATGTAAAATTTTTGAAAACTAAATAAAAAGGAGTAACATAAGTCAGACCAAAACTAAGGTTTATTCACTAAAAAGTAGTTCATTGGATTATAAAGACATGACAGAAGTAGAAGAACGTGTTTTCAGGGACTACTAAAAATTGTCACAACCCAGATTCTTGTATTCATTAAAAATAAATCTCAGGAGTTAAACATAAATCAAAACAATATCATGGGAAAGAAAACTATGACCTATCAAAGAGAAACTTGCAAAGTTCAAGATACAAAGGTGAGGCAGGCCCAAGGGAGAGATTACTTCTCCTAGGAATGAAAGATAAAACTAATAAGAAATTTTCTCAAGGAAAGCACCTGCCCCTGTAAATATTAAAGCCTAAGTTTCAGTACAATATCTACAGAAGACTAATCATAGGTGCGCTCCTGAATATAGTAGTCCAATCACTATAACCATGTATGCAACCTACATTTTAATCAACAGGTTTCCTGTTGATTGTTTTTTTTTCTCCCCTTTGGTCCTTCTGTTGCCTTTAGGTCTCTGTCGCCTCCTCTATACCATTAGCTTTATCCCTGTGTCTCAACACTTGGACTACTAAGAAGACATATTTTTTTCAAATTTTAAAGTCATACAGACTTTTAAATTTGTAAAAAACAAACAAACAAAAACAAAACAAACAAAAAAAAAAAACAATATTGCTCTTAGAATCCGGATGGGTGTCAAAATCGTGAAGTGCTCACTAAGGCTCACTTAAGTATAACTATGGGCAATGTAGGATGTGCTTCCAGCTGTCCATGAGGAAAAAGTTTCGGAAAGAATGATGTGGAAAAAGAGGGAGCTACCTAACAGCAAAAGAAAAACAGCAACTCAAACATTGGTTTTCTAATGTGGATGAGGGTGCTCATAGAATTTCTTACTTTTCTGCTAAAAACAATATCTTTTACTGAGTGAATATATGTATTTCATATGTATATTTCATATACACATTATATATATTATTTATATATCAATATAAACATATATCCATACGCAATATATGTGTGTATATATGCATGTATGTATGTACATATGTATGTATGCATGTATGTATGTATATATTTGATTCATGGCATGACTAGTTCAGATTCCTGACATACTGTCAAAGATTACTCCTATTGCCAACTATAAAATATTTTGCTTCTAATAATCAACAGTAATAATCACTCTTTAACTAAAATGTCTCCTTTCTGTTTACCTGTGTATCTTTTGCCTGTCTCTCTCTCTCTCTCCGTGTGTGTGTGTGTGTGTGTGCGTGTGTGTGTAAGAGAGAGAGAGAGAGAGAGAGAGAGAGAGAGAGAGAGATTCTATTTTGGCTAATTTTTTCCTAGTCTTTCTTCTATAGTTATTTTGTTTCTGTTCCATAAACTCATTCTAACTTTAACTAAAAGTTGTCAGTAAAACCGACTTTACATGTATGCTCTGCTCTACTGAATGTGCTGGTCTATCTTATTTATATTTATTCAGTCCTGCTGAGCATATTAATTTATGGATAATATGAATTTAAGTTCTTTGGGCAAGGTTGGGATCCTAGAAATTTTCTATATGGACTTCATATGTACTAACATATCCATTGATCCTGACAATGTTCTCCCCTTATGTATGTAGTCATTTATGAAAGACAGTTTCACATCAAATTTCCTGCTATGCTGGCTTGCTTTCTGTCATCTATTCTGCCTTTTCTCTGATGTTCTCTGGGCTGCAGATAAAGGAACTGTGATGTAGATGTATCTTTTCTTTTACTTCAAAATTTAGTAGACATTGAAGAAACCTTGAGATGAATTATATCTCAGTATAGTTTTATTTTGTTTTATTTTACCCCTTAGTTAAAAAACGTTCTTTATATAATGTCTTGATTACTGTTTCTCTTCCCTTTGCTACTCCATGCCCTCCACCTCTTTTTCTTGACACAGAAATTCACTGAACCACAAACTCAAGAATCTCATCTAAATTAAACTGAAAGCTATAATATAACTGGTAAGCAAAGAAAAAATTAAATAAAATGTAAAAATAGAATAGTCAAAGAGGAACCTCAGAAGATGGCATTGGCTTTGGATTGTGTTGGCATCTACTACTGTACATGCAGCCTATCTTTAGGACTAGTATGGTTCTCTAGTGAGATTTTCTTGAAGAAAACTAAATTTTTATTTGCTAGAGTTTTTCAATTTGAGATAGCTCCTATTTAAAGGATGGAGATATGGGTTTACTTTTTTCATCTCTACAATCCCATGGTACCTGAGATTCTGCACATTCATGTATGTCTCAATACTATTGAAGAAGAGAGCCTTATTTGTTTGCTATCCTCCATCCTCTTTGGTTATTATACTCAGTCTCTTCTATGCTGGCTACTTTTATGTCAACTTCAACAGCCCAAATTTATCAGGGAGAAAGGCACATCTATTAGGAAATGCATTTACAAGATTAGATTGTAAACAGGACCATAGGGCATTTTCACTTATTTTTCCCATTAGTTAATTTATTCAATTTACATTACAATCACAGTGCTCCTATCTCCTATCCTCCCAGTACCATACTTACAAATCCCTTGTACCATTGCCTTTCCCCATCTTCTTAGATGAGGGGAAGTTCCCCTCAGTTAACACCCTGCCTTAGACCATCTAGGCCTCAGCAGGACAAAGCACATTCTCTCTCATTAGGACCTAACCTAGATATGGAAATCGGTCCAATGGCATTTTCCTAATTATTGATTGATATGAGTGAACTCAGTCACTGGAAACAAGGCTACCTGTGGGATGGTATGCCTGGATACTATAAGAAAGCAAGCTGAGCAATCTAGGATAAGCAAACCAGTAAGCAGCATTCTTCCATGGCCTCTACATTGCATCCTGTTTCCTGGTTTCTGCCTTGTGTGATTTTTTTTTCTGACATTTTTCAGTAATAAAAGATAATGAGGAAACATAAGCCTAATAACCCTTTTCCCCAGCAAGTTTCTTTGGTCATGGTGTTTGATTACAGAAATAGTACCCCTAATTAGGACAGCTTCACTTAAACAGGATTCTCGTAACACCAAGGGGAGGTATTTGATAGAAACATCCTCTTTAGGGGTGAAAGATTGCTTAGGTCTTCTGTTCCCTTCATGAGGTCTGGATATGGAGTTACATATTTCTTCCCATTTCCTGAAAAAAGAAGCTGCTTTTTTAAATAGTAGATGTGGTTTTGCACTAGATCACTGAGCTGCCTAGTCCTAGGTTCTTGGTCACTCAAGAAGTGATAGATATGTCACATAGATCTTTCACTTGCTTAGTTAGGATCACACCTAGGTATGACATATTATTTGGGACTATTGTTAAGGGTGCCATTTCCCTAATTTCTTTCTCCTCTTTTTTATCCTTTGAGTAGAGGAAGGCTACTGATTTGCTTGAGTTAATTTTATATCCAGCCACTTTCCTGAAGTTGTTTATCAGCTTTAGGAGTTCTCTGGTGGAAGTTTTGGGGTTGCTTAAGTATACTACCATATCATCTGCAAAGAGTGATATTTTCACTTCTTCCTTTCCAATTTGTATAACTTTGACATACTTTTGCTGCCTGATTGCTCTGGCTAGGACTTCAAGTACTATATTGAATAGATAGGGAGAGAGTGGGCAGGATTGTTTGGCCTCTGATTTTAGTGGGATTGCTTCAAGTTTCTCTCCATTTAACTTGATGTTGGCTACTGGTTTCCAGTATATTGCTTTCACAATTTTTAGGTATGGGCCTTGGATTCGCAATCGCTCCAAGGCTTTTATCATGAAGGGATGCCAGATGTTGTCAAAAGCTTTTTCAGCATCTAATGAAATGACCATGTATTTTTTCCTTTAGTTTGTTTATGTTGTAATGGATTATATTGACTGATTTCCATATATTGAACCATTCCTGCATCACTGGGATGAAACCTACCTGACCGTGGTAAATTATAGTTTTGATGCATTCTTGGATTTGGTTGGCCAGGATTTTGTTCAATATTTTTGCATCAATGTTCATGAAGGAGATGGGTGTGAAGTTCTCTTTCCTTGTTTGGTCTTTGTTTGGTTCAGGAATAAGCATGATTGTGACTTCATAGAATGAGTTGGGTAGTGCTCCTTGAGTTTCTATTTCATGGGAACGTTTGAAGAGTATTGATATTAACTCTTCTCTGAAGATCTGACAGAATTCCCTGCTAAACCTATCTGGCCCTGGCCTTTTTTTTTTTTTTTAAATGGGAGACTATTAATGACTGCTTCTATTACCTCAGGACTTATGGGACTATTTAGATGATTTATTCTGAACCTGTTTTGACGTTGGCACCTTGTATATATCTAGAAAGTTGTCCATTTCATCCAGGTTTTCAAACCTTGTTGAGTATAAGCTGTTGTAATAGGATCTGATTATTTTTTGAATTTCCACAGTTTCTGTTGTTATGTCTCCCTTTTCATTTCTGATTAAGTCTCTGAAGAAAGAAATCGAAGAATGTCTCAGTAGGTGGAAAGATCTCCCATGTTCATGGATTGGTAGAATCAATATAGTAAAAATAGCCATCTTGCTGAAAGCAATCTACAAATTCAGTGCACTCCCCAAATCAGTTCTTCATAGATCTAGAAAGAGCACTTCTCAAATTTCTCTGGAATAACAAAAAACCCAGGACAGCAAAAAATATTCTCCACAACAAAAGATCTTCTGGGGGAATCACCATCCCTGACCTCAAGCTCTACTACAGAGCAGTAGTGATTAAAACTGTTTGGTATTGGTATGCAGACAGGCAGGAAGATCAATGGAATAGAACTGAAGACCAAGAAATGAACCCACACACATGTTAGGTCACTTGATATTTGACAAAGGAGCTAAAAATATATAGTGGGGAAAAAAGATAGCATTTTTAACAAAGGGTCATAGATCAACTGAAGATCTGCATGCAGAAAAATGCTAATCGACCCATTCTTATCTCCTTGTACAAAGCTCAAGTCCAACTGGATCAAGAATCTACATATAAAACCAGACACACTGAACCTTATAGAGGAGAAAGTAGGGATGAATCTTGAACACATGGGCTCAGAGGAAAAGTTCCTGAACAGAACACTAATGGCTTATGTTCTAAGAACAAGAATCAACAAATGTGACCTCATAAAACTGCAAAACTTCTGTAAAGCAAAGGACACAGTCAATAGGACAAAATGGCAACCAACTAATTGGGAAAATATTTTTACCAACCCTATATCCCATAGAGGGCTAATATCAAATGTATAAAAAGAACTCAAGATGTTTGTCTCCAGATAGTCAAATAACCCTATTAAAAATGGGGTAGAGAACTAAACAGGGAATTCTCAACTGAGGAAACTCAAATGTCTCTAAAGCACCTAAAGAAATGTTCAGAATCCTTAGTTATCAGGGAAATGCAAATCAAAACAATACTGAGATTGCACATTACATGAGTCAGAATGGCTAAGATGAAAAACTCAGGGGACAGCAGTTGCTGGAGAGGATGTGGGGAAAAAGGAACACTTCTCCATTGTTGGTAGGATTTGCAAGCTGGTAAAACCACTCTGGAAATCAATTTGGCAATTCCTCAGAAGATGAGTCATAGTACTACAAGTGGTCCCAGCTATACCACTCCTGGGCATATACCCAGACGATTATCCTACATGTAATAAGGACACATGCTCCACTATGTTCATAGCTGCCTTATTTATAATAGCCAGAAGTTGGAAAGAACCCAGATGTCCCTCAACAGAGGAATGGATACAGAAACTATGGTATATATACACAATGGAGTACTTCGGTTATTAAAAACAATGAATTCATGAAATTCTTAGGCAAATGGATAGAATTATAAAGTGTCATCCTGAGCGAGGCAACCTAATCACAAAAGAACACACATGATAGGCACTCACTAATAAGCAGATGTTAGCTAAAAGCTCAAAATAAACATGTTACAATTCACCTAGCTCAAGAAGAAGGAGTCCTAAACTGAGGGTGCTTCAGTTCCTCTAAGAAAGGGAAAAAATATTCACAGGAGCAATAAGGGATACAATGTGTGAAACAGAGACTGAAGTAAAGGCCACCCAGAGACTGCCCTACATGGATATTCATCCTATAAACAGTCAACAAACCCTGACACTGCTATGGACTACAAGAAGTGTATACTAAAAGGAGCATGCCATGGTTGTCTCTGGAGGGGCCCTTCCAGAGCCTTAAAAATACAGAGGCAGATGTTGAACTGAGCATGGGGTCCCCAATGGAAGAGCTGGAGGATGGTCCAGAGGAGCTGAAGGGGTTTACAGCCCCATGAGAAGAACAATGATTTCTGCCACCCAGGAGCACCAAGACTCCTAGGGACTGAACCATCAACTAAGGCCTGGCAGAGGATGGCCTTGTTGGACATCAGTGGGAGTAATGGTCCTTGGTCAGGTAAAGGCTCAACAGAGGCCTGAACAAAGGGAAACCTGGGAGCTGGACGGAGTGTGTTGGATGGAGAGGCATATAGGTGGAGGCAGGGGGAAGAAGGAAGGGAGGGGTTGAGGGTCTTAGGTGAGGGGGAATGTTGGGAAAGGTTTTACCATTGGCAATGTAAATGATGACGATTTTCAATAAAAAAACAAATTAATAAAGTAATAGATATGGATTCTACCTTGTGAACTGAGCATTGAGTAAATCAGATATAGGTAGTACCAAAAGATTTACACCTCCATTTTATTAGAATATCTTGTAGGCAAAAGTGATTTGTAGATCTAAGTGATTGTGAGTGACTTTGCATTTGGTAGCATACAAAGTAACTACTTATTCCAAAGACAGTAGAACCTACTAAGGAAAGTTACATCATGACCTTGAATTTTCTTTTTTTAATATATATTTTTATTTTCTATATTCTTTGTTTACAATCCAAAACCTTTCCTCTTCCCCAGTTCCCCCCTCCCCATATGTCCCATAAGTCCTCTTCTCTCCATTCATTCTCCTATCTTTCCCCCTCCCTTTTCTCTGTTTTGGTACTCCCCTACAATGCTGATCAAGCCTTTCCAGGATTAGGGCCCTCTTCTTCCTTCTTCATGGTAATCATTTGCTATGCTAATTTTATCTTCAGTATTCAGAGCTTCAGGGATAATTAATATCTACTTATCAATGATTGCAATCCATGTGTATTCTTTTGTGATTGCGTTACCTTGTTTAGGATGATATTTTTCCAGTTCCATCCATTTGCATAAAAATTCATGAATTCATTGTTTTTAATTGCTGATAGTACTCCATTGTGTATATATACCACATTTTCTGTATCCATTCCTCCATTGAGGGATATCTGGGTTCTTTCCAGCTTCTGGCTATTATAAATAAGGCTACTATGAACATAGTGGAGCATGTGTCCTTATTGCATGCTGGGGAATCCTCTGGGTATATGCTCAGGAGAAGTATAGCAGGGTCCTCCAGAAGTATGACTTTGAATTTTCATGTTTAATGAGTGGTGTAATTGTTTTCTTTGGGAAGGTAGCTTTACTGTCAATTTGCGGAGGACAATGTATAAATTTGTCAAAATGCTAAGTTGCATGGGGTTGTCAAAGACACCTTTCATCAAAAACGCAACTAGATATAACTCAATCTCACCATAGGATGCCTCATTTTGTATAAGAGATGTCAAGTTAGAGCTTTGTTTTTCAATCATTTGGTGATTTCATATAACCTTCATATATGAACATATTTTAGGAAACTTCTATTGTATTAGGTTTTTATATTACCATAAAATGGTTCTTAATTTTAGTTCTCTCTACCATATTCTTGTCTTCATTCACCTCTTTCCCTCCTATTCCCATTTTGGTAATTCTGTTTTACCACACCATCAAACCACAATTCTAGTTTTCTTTCTATCACACATAACATACTCTATTCCTACCTTCTGTGATTGTAGAACTTATAACTAGATTATCATTGGATTAAAAATTATACAAACATGTAATCAAATATATACCATATTAGTCTTTCTGTGCCTGGGATATTCTACTCAAGATGATTTTTTTAATTCCATCAATTTGCCTGAAAATTTTGGATGTAATATGTTGACCAACTCTATCTTGTAAATGGGCCATATCTTAGTTAAGGTTTCCATTGCTATGTAGAGATATCATGACCAAGGCAGCTCTTATAACATTTAATTGGGGCTAACTTACTGGTTCAGAGGCTCTTTCCATTATTATCAAGGTGGGAAGCATGGCAGCTTCCAGGTATGCACAGTGCTGGAAGAGCCAAGAGTTGTACCTCTTGTTTGAGGTACATACTGGCTCCCACATGGTTAAAGGGAAGATATCAAAGCCCACCTCCTCCACAGTGACACACTTCCTCCAAGAAGGCCATATCTCCCAATAATGCCACTCACTGGTTTAAGCATATTCAAACCACTGTAGTCCAGATTTTCTTTATGTATTTTGCTCTGATTGTTTTGTTTGTCTTCAATTTGTGCATATTATGACTTGAACAACTACCAACATGTTTGAACAAGTGTCTCTGTGATAGGATACCAAGACTGATATAGCTGAATTATAACATAGATCAATTCCAACTTTTCCCGAGGAACCACTATACTGATTTTCATTGCAGAAATTTCATAACACTCCCTCTAGCAATGGATGAGTATTCTCCTTATGCTGTAAAATTAACTCCTATATACCAGAGAAAATTGTTGTCTCTGAGGCTTACTACTAAATAAACTCACCATTTTTAGTGCTTTCTGGACTCTATCTGCCAGGTTCCACTTAGCTCTTCTGGCTCAAACTCCTCTTCAAAATGGCGGATTCAATCTGGCCTCTCTTGGCTACATCCTTAATTTCTCTGCTTGGCCTCATCCTGACTTTGACAATATGTTTATTCTTCTGGTTCCTTCTCATTCTCTGGCCCATTGTGACTTTACCTGTGTACAGTCTAACTCTGTACAACTATCCTAGTAAAACCTCCATTCTCACCCTCCTCTTGCTCTTTCGCTCTCTCTCTGCCATCTGTCTGTCTTTGTCTCTCTCTCTTTTGCTACCTCTCTTTCATGTGTATTCTCTTGAGTGTTGTGAATATCTAATTTCTGATTCATTTTGTCAAAATTTTCTCTGATTTCACACTATATCTGCTCCTCAACTACACTTTACTTTTAAACATGGTTGCTTCCTCCTATAAACTAAACCTTCCTACATTTTTAGGGATTAAAGGTACATGTCTATACTCCAGCCAAATCATATTCCAATCCAAGGTACATCTACATTATACAAGGATTAAATAGACCTTAAAAGTCTTTGGATGTGATTCTTTGCTAGAAGAGCCATGGTGCTGGATTACAATGCTATATTATGCCACATCCTTAACAGCAAGAGCTCTCATTGTTTAATGGATATTTCCATTTTAATGATTTTAGGATGAAATCTCAAAGTGTTTTTGTTTTTCATCCCCCTGATGGAAAAGGGTATTAAACAAAGGCTGCAGTGAGTGGGTGGGTGGGGAAGCTAGGGGATGGGTTAGGTTTCCAGAGGGTAGACCTGAAAAGGCATAACATTTGAAGTATAAATAAAGAAAAAAAGAAAATATATTCAATAAAAGGGAAAAAAGAAAAAATAACCATTTGATTTAATTCTACTGAGCACTCTTTGTTTCTATTCTTGCCCTTATTTAAATTTGATCATTAGTTTTCTTGATATTTGGGGTTTCTTTGAGTTCTTTATATATTTTGAATATCAAGCTTCTATTTAATATACAGTTGGTAAAACTATTTCTTTCCATTCTGTAGGCTAGCACTTTGACCATATTATATTGTCCTTTGCTATTCAGAATCTTTTCAATTTTCAGGTCCTATTTATTAATTATTTATCATAGTGCTTGTGCTAATGGAGTTTT
This sequence comes from Apodemus sylvaticus, assembly GCF_947179515.1. NCBI lineage: Eukaryota > Metazoa > Chordata > Mammalia > Rodentia > Muridae > Apodemus > Apodemus sylvaticus. Next base: position 35,741,360 of record NC_067479.1, on the reverse strand, counting down.
GTTCAGAAAGATTTTTCCTGTGCCAAAGAGCTCAAGGCTATTCTTCACTTTCCCTCTTACCAGGTCCAGTGAGCATGGCTTTAGGTTGAGTTCTGTGATCCCATAGAAACTGAGTTTAATTCAGGGTGACACATATGGATTTGTTTGGATCCTTCTACATACATCTGTCCAGTTTGGCCACCACCATTTGTAGATGTTATTTTTTTTATTACAGTGTCTGTTTCTGGCTCTTGTACTAACAATCTTAGTGTAGGAATCCATGTGTATATGTTCAATTCTATTAATTCACACATTTTAATTTGTGTAAAATATCTGTTTTTATTACATTAACTTTGTAATACAATCTGAGGTCAGGAATGGTGAAACTTACAGCAGTAATTTACTATTCAGGATTTTTTTAACTATCTTTTTTGTTTGTTTTGTCTGTTTGTTTGTGATTTGTGGTTCCATATGAAGCTGAGAATTTTTAATTCGATACCTATAAAATTTTGTTAGATTATTGATGGAGATTGAATTGAATCTGTAAATTGTATTTTTTGGTTGAGTAGACATTTTTATGATATTAATATTATTGATCCATGAGTATGGGAGATATTTCCATTTTCTGATATTTTATTCAATTTATTTCTGTGTACTATTTTTTATCAATAAGTCTTTCAATTTCTTGGAGTTATATCATAATATTTTATGTGGCTTCATGTTATTTGAAATGTGTTGTTTCTGCTCTTTAATTTCTAGTCTGTCTGTTAACTTTATATAGGGCTACTTATTTGGTGAGATAATTTTGTAACCAGCTACTTTGTTGAAAGTGTTCATAAGCAGTAGGGTTTCCCCAGTGGAGTTGTATAAATGTAGTTTGTATACTATCATAGCATCTTCAATAAGGACACATTGGTTCCTTCTTTCCATTATGAATCCCCTTATTCTGCTTCAGTTATTTTATTGCTGTATCTAAAACATTAAGTACTAGAGTGAATAGGTATGGATAGAGTAGAGTCTTTTATTGTTCCAGATTTTATTGGAATGCTTTTAGTTTCTCTCCATATAAGTCAATGTTTGCTATCAGCTGTTATAAAATGCCTTTTTTATGTTGAGGTATGTTCCTTATATCTCTAACCTCTTCAACACAATTAAGATGAAGGGATGTTAGCATATATTAACATCCGTCTTGGTCTCTATGTTTTTGTTTTTTGGCATTCATTTGTTTTGTATTTATTAATTTAAGTATGCTGAACAATTTTAGCATCTCTCAAATGAAGTTTATTTGATCATGGTAGAGAGTAGTATTGATGTGCCCTTTGAATAATTTTGCAAGTATTTTATTGTATATTTTTGCATGATATTCAAATGGGAAATATTATGAAATTTTCTCTCTTTATTGGGTTTTATGAGTTTTGCGTATCTGTGATACTATAAAAGAAGTTGAACAATGTTCTATCTATTTCTATTTTTGTAGTAAAATTTATGAATATAAAGTATTTGCCTTTTATGGACACCCAGGTAAAGAAACATTACTACAGCTTAAATAATCCAACAACACTCATAGTTTAAATCTTCAAATACCCACTCTTACTAATAAATTGGTCGTCCAGAAAAAAAATTGAGAATGGAATGCTGAAGCTAACTTATGTTACAAATCTATTGGATGCAAAAGATATGTACAGAACATTTCACCAAAACACTAAAGAACATAATTTCTATTTTCAACCCCTCATGGAAATTTCTTCTAAATTACCCACATGCTAGGTTTGGTTTTACAAAACACAAGGAAATGAAATAAAATCCTGCATCCTATATGACCACCACGGAATAAGGCTGTATAACAGCAACAACAGAAAACTTACAAACTCATGGAAACTGAAGCACTCCCACCTGAATGAAAATAGGTCAAGACATAATTTAAGGAAATCATTAGAGGCTTTCTATAATTGAGAAAAAAAAAAGCAATCCCAAATGTGTGGGAAACATGTAAGGCAGTTGAAAAAAAGTAAGATTTTAGCTCTAGATTTCTACATTAAAAACAATTAGAGAGATCTCTTAACAGTTCACCTGCAAGCTAAACTAGTAACAATAACAACAAAATAAAATAAAAAGAAACAAGGAAATCAAGTATAGGTTCTTTGATGAAAATGTATGAAACTTGGTAAATTCTTATCTAAATTTACTGAAACACTGAGAGAAAATATCCAAATTAACAATATTAGAAATGCAAAGGTCAAAAGAACAGACACAAAGGAAATCCAAAGACTCCAAAGAACATATTTTAAAAATTTACTCCCTATCAAATTGGAAAATCAAAAATAAAACTGGACAATTACTAATATAACTTCTCAAAGTTAAATCAGGATCAGAGAGGCAATTTTAACTGACTTAAAATGCCTAGTATATTCGGAATAACTAAAATTCTACCAACCAATTGTCATAAAATGTTAACATGGCGAAAACTGGGCACCTCACTTCCAGAAGATCCTGCTATACTACTCCTGGGCCTATATCCAGAGGATTCCCCACCATGTAATAAGGATACATGCTCTACTATGTTCATAGCAGCCCTATTTATAATTGCCAGATGCTGGAAAGAACCCAGGTATCCCTCAACAGAAGAGTGGATGCAAAAAATGTGGTATATCTACACAATGGAGTACTATTCAGCCATTAGAAACAATGAATTCATGAAATTCTTAGGCAAATGGATGGAGCTAGAGAACATCATACTAAGTGAGGTAACCCAGACTCAAAAGGTGAATCATGGTATGCACTCACTAATAAGTGCTTATTAACCTAGAAAACTGGAATACCCAAAACATAATCCACACATCAAATGAGATACAAGAAGAAAGGAGGAGTGGCCCCTGGTTCTGGAAAGACTCAGTGAAACAGTATTCGGCAAAACCAGAACGGGGAAGTGGGAAGGGGTAGGAGGGAGGACAGGGGAAGAGAGGGGGGCTTGTGGGACTATCGGGGAGTGGGGGGGCTAGAAAAGGGGAAATCATTTGAAATGTAAATAAATTATATCGAATAAAAATAAATTCAGGAGACAGCAGGTGTTGGAGTGGGTGTGGAGAAAGAGGAACACTCCTCCACTGCTGGTGGGGTTGCAAATTGGTACAACCACTCTGGAAATCAGTCTGGCGGTTCCTCCAAAAACTGGGCACCTCACTTCCAGAAGATCCTGCTATACCACTCCTGGGCATATACCCAGAGGATTCCCCACCATGTCATAAGGATACATGCTCTACTATGTTCATAGCAGCCCTATTTATAATTGCCAGATGCTGGAAAGAACCCAGGCATCCCTCAACAGAAGAGTGGATGCAAAAAATGTGGTATATCTACACAATGGAGTACTATTCAGCCATTAGAAACAATGAATTCATGAAATTCTTAGGCAAATGGATGGAGCTAGAGAACATCATACTAAGTGAGGTAACCCAGACTCAAAAGGTGAATCATGGTATGCACTCACTAATAAGTGGATATTAACCTAGAAAACTGGAATACCCAAAACATAATCCACACATCAAATGAGGTACTAGAAGAAAGGAGGAGTGGCCCCTTGTTCTGGAAAGACTCAGTCAAACAGTATTCGGCAAAACCAGAACGGGGAAGTGGGAAGGGGTGGGTGGGAGGACAGGGAATGAGAAGGGGGCTTATGGGACTTTCGGGGAGTGGGGGGCTAGAAAAGTGGAAATCATTTGAAATGTAAATAAATTATATCGAATAAAAAAATTAAAAAAAATGTTAACATGGATTTGTGATGGTTCATATATGTTTGGCCCATGGAGTGACACTATTAGGAGGTGTAGCCTGGCTGGAGTTTGTATGGCCCTGTTAGAGTAGGTGTGTTACTGTGAGCATGGGCTTTAAGACCCTGTTCTTAGTTGCCTGGAAGTCAGTCTTTTCCTATTAGCCTTCAGGTGAAGCTGTAAAAACCATACCTACCTGGATGCTGCCATGTTCCTACTTTGAAGATACTGAATTGAGCCTCTAAATCTGTAACTCAGCCTCAATTCAGTGTTGTCCTTATTAGTGATGCCTTGTTCATGGTGTCTGTTCACAGCACTAAAACCCTAAGGGTTGTTTCAATTTGGCAATTACAAATAAGGCTGCTATGAACATAATAGAGAATATAATCCTTGTAGTATACTAGAGCATCTTTTAGATACATGCCTATGAGCACTATTGCTGGGTCCTTAGGTAGACTATTCCCAGAACTATTTCCAGTTTTCTGTACCTGCAGATTGATTTCCAAAGTGGCTGTACAGGTTTGCAATCCTACCAGCAATGGAGGAATGTTTATCTTTCTCTATATACTTGCCAACATATGATATTGCTTGAGCCATTTTGATATTAGCCATTCTGATTGGTATAAAATCTTAGCCATTCTGACTGGTATAAAATCACAGGATCACTTCGATTTGTATATCCCTTATTACTAAGGAATTCGCACATTTCTATAAGAGATTTTTGGACATTCAAGATTCCTATGATGATAATTTACTATATAGTTCTATACCCTCATTTATTTTATTTGTGTTATTTGGTATTTTGGAGTCTAAGATCTTGATTTATTTATGTATTTAGGATATTGGCTCTCTGTTGGATGTAAGGATACTAAAGATCTTTACATAATTGGTAGGCAGCCATTTTGTCTTATTGACAGCATCCTTTGCCTTACAGATACTTTTCAGTTCTAAGAGGTCCCATTTATCAATTGTTGATCTTAGAGCCTAAGCCACTGATGATTTGTTGAGGAAATTGTCTTCTGTACCAATGTGTTAAAGGCTATTTCCCACTCTTTCATCTTTTAGATTTTGTGTATCTGGTTTTATGTTGAGGTCCTTGATCCTATTGACAGTATCCTAAATGCAGACATCCAGTTTAACGAGCACCATTTTTGGAAGAGGTTTTCCTTTTTCCACTGTATCGCTTTTGGTTCTTTGTCAAGTGTATGTTTTGCATTTTTGATTCGATTCCATTGCTAAACCTGTCTGTCTCTGTATTTATCAGTATTTATCACCATTGCTCTGTAGCGCTGCTTGATGTCAGTGATGGTGATTTCCTTCAGAAATTCTCTTGTTGTTCAGGATTATTTTGGCTATTGTAGGCTTTTTTTCATATGAAATTGAGAGTTGCTCTTTCATTATCAGTAGAAAACTGTGTTAGAATTTTGAAGGGAATTTTATTGAATCAGTATATTTTTTTCTTTTGGTAGGATGGCCATTTTCATGATGTCCCTCAACTAAAGAATGAATAGAGAAAATGTAATTCACTTACTCAATGGAATACTACTCAGCTACCAAAAACAAAGTAACCCGAATTTTGCAGGCAAATTGGTAGAACTAGAAAATATAATCCTAAATGTGGTAACCCAGACCCAAAAGGACTTACATGATATGTACTAACTGATAAATGAATATTAGTGATAAAGCAAAGAATACTCATGATACATGCCAATAACCCAAAGAAGTTAAAAAATAAGGAATTCCTAAGTGAGGATACTTGAATCCTATGTAGAAGGAGAGAAAATTAGTTAGGATATCGAGGGTGGAAAGGATCTTGTTGGAGGGAATTAGGGGGCCAGGATTAGGTGTAGAAAGTAAAAGGAAAGAGAACCAGAGTTCAGGAGAATGAATGGAAATCTGCAGCTGCCATTGGTTGGGGTATGGTGAAAATCTCTAAGCAGTCCCTGAGAACAGTGGTGGGTCTGAGGAGTCAAAGTGGGAAACTTCAGCTGAAATGCCTGAGTGGGGACATGGAAACTGAACAGTCTACTGTTGTATTCTGTAGCTGCCTGCAGCTACTACGAACTGGGTTCTTGGAACAGAAGCTGAGGGATGGATGGAGAGGGGTGAAAAGAAGGAGTCCAGGATGATAGTTTACCAATTGAGGCCCCAACTTCAATGGCAGTCAGACCATTTAACAGCTTGGGCAAGTCCCTCCCCCCAGACTCTGGGCTGAGTTCCCGGGAAAGTCTTCTGGCGGTCCTTGGTTCTACTGCTCAGGCAGCAGGGTGGGTCACCTGCCTAATTCAGGAATTCTTAGACCTGGAGGAACAATGAACTTCACCTTCACTCTGAGCACTTCACCCTAGGTGGAGCAGGATCCTGACTAGCATGGGAATCCGGGAATCCATGCTCAACAAAGGCTGGGAGAAGTTCACCTTGACCAATGTCAAGTACACTCTGAGAACTCCACCCTAAGATAAAAATTCCTACTATAGCCTACTTCCCTATTATGCCCTAACATCAGATTCCTGCCCAAAGCCCTTGGCCAATGTCAAGTTCCTACCATGTGGCATGACACCCCAATATGGCTCTGTACAGTCTACCTCATGTAGCCAGGCAGGGCCCCCAGGAGATGAATAATGACACCAACACTCACAATACTTTCAATCCAAAATTTGTCCTATCTAAAAGAAGGGAGGAGGATATACTGAGGGAATGGCCAATGAATAACAGACCCACCATGAGACCCATGGGCAACCACCAATCTGTGACACTATTAATGATACTCTGCTCTGCTTACAGACAGGGGCCTAGCATAATTCTCCTCTGAAATGCTCGACACAGCCACTGATTGAAATAGATGCAGATACGCAAGGCTAAACATTGGATGAAAGTTGGAACCCCTATGGAAGAATTGGGGAAAGGATTAAAGGCCTTGTAGGGTATGGGAACCTCACAGGAATGCAATCAATATCAGCTAACCTAGAGCCCAGGGAGTTCGCACAGTGTGAGCCACCACCCAACGAGCATACATGAGCTATCTCAAGGCCCCTGGCATATATGTTGCAAAGGACTGACTTGTTCTGCCTCAGTGGGAGATGATGTTACCAATCCTGCAAAAACTTGATGTGCTAAAGTAGGGTGATTACCCTGGGTGTCAGAGGTAAAACAGAGCGATGTGAGGAGAGACTCTGTGGTGGGGGACAGGAAGAACAGAACAGCATTCATGATGTGAAGAAAGAAAGAAAAGAACAAAGAAAAGAAAAGAAATTCACCTTCCAAAATAAACAAATAAATTAATAAATAAGCACAGAACCAGCTGCTTTTATTGCAGAATTCTCCCAAAATTCATATTCAAACTTCAAATCCCCATTGTATGCTATTTAGAAGCAGGGCTTCTTGGAGGCAACTAGGGCTAGATAAATTCCTAAGGGTGGTTCTGATTCAGTATAGATGGTTGCTATAGAAGAGGCAAAAATGTCTCTTCATAGATAGGAATCAATTAGACACTGTGTGAAGACAGAATGGGAAGGCAGATGTCCTCAAGTCAGAATAAAGGCTGCATCTAAACCCCCACATGAATTTCAGAGCCCCAAACTGTGAGTGCAATACATTCTGTTGCTTAAGTCTTTATTTTAGTGGAAATTTGGTTTGGCAGCTTAAGAAGACCAGATACATCCAACAAATTCTCAGGAAACTTGGAGTGAGAATTATCAACTTATTTTGGAAACTATGACTAAAGAAAGAGAGAGAGAGAGAGAGAGAGAGAGAGAGAGAGAGAGAGAGAGAGAGAGAGATTACCAACAGTTAATAACTTAAGAAGGCAAGACTATTTACTTACACCATTTTTAATATATTACAGGCACTGCCAGTTAGCAAAATATGGCTGAAAATTTTATGAAAGCTACTGTGAACAGAGATAAGTTTATTAAATGGAAGATTACATGTGTGCTTATATTAAAAAAATCCCAAGGAACTCCAGAAAACTGCAAAGACTAATACCATATGAATAAAAGGAAGAATATAAAATAGACACAGGAAAAATACTTTATATTTTTAATAAATTAGTGTGAATAATTGGATTTCAAATTTTCTTAAACATATAATTCTATATAACTTGGAAAGTGAGATGTGAAGCTATTTGCATGGGATTAAATTGCTTAAACCATTCCCAGTTCACAGCTTTGCCTGCCTCATGGCTGGCATGTCCTGACCAGGGACAACCACTCTAGATTCCCATGCCTCAGTCCCCCTGTTTGTTGGGCTCTCTGCAAGCCTACAAGCCTTGAGATCTTCCCCATACATCCTGAAATATATCTTCCAGGCCATAATATCTACCTGTAATATTCCCGAAAAGATCAGAAAAGAAAATCTTCCTGCCACATAATAATCAAAAACACAAAATGTGCACAACAAACAATGAATTTTGAAAGCAGTGGGGCAGACATAAAGACTGGTAAGGTCTTGCAGATTAAGGAAGCTCAGCAATTCTCATAATTGTAAACAATAGGCATTTGAATTTACTCCTGTCCTGGAGGGAATGACCACAACACTCCACAAAGAAAACCACAGGATTGGGTCATGAAGCAGAGACCCCAGAGTTCTCCATGCTGATAAGTTATCATGATTATTGTAGACTGAGATAGTAACCCCAGCCAGTTCTCCTCTGTGTGAGAAACCAAGATCAGAGATCTTCACACTGATAGGCTCTGATTGTTTAGCCAATAAGGCTCCCTTCCCTGACATTCCTTCAAGAAAAACATATTTGATCTCTGTTTCACCCTGAGTACAATGTATGAATCCAGCTACATCAAAGTACTGTGTCTTTCTTCAAGGATCACTGTGGGTATAGCCTTCATTGCTGAGCTTCACCACCTAAGTCTCCCACAGAAGACCCCTTTGCACTCCAGAGCTAAGGCAGATTCCTCATCCCTGGCCCTCCAGCCCCCTGCTATCACCTCCTCCACGTTCCTCTTGGTGTCTGTGTACACAGAACCATGAAAACCACAACCTTGGCCCCAGCCTGGGCTTGGTTTCTCACACAGAGGAGGATTGGTTGGGGTTACTATCTCAGTCTGCAATCAACCTCTCCTTACTGGGTATCACTGTGCCACAAATCAACAAAAGGATTGCAGAGAGAAAAGAACATGGCAATGTGTTACCAAAATTCATTCCCCAAGCAGTTTTCACACACCCCAGTGGTGAGACAAAACTTGGACTATCAAAAGCTGTAAAGGAACAAGAGGAAATAACATAAAAATGCAGACTTACTGGAATTATATCTGACTTTATAACAAAGACTTAAAAATCCTGACAGGCCTCACCAGATGTCTTACAGACCCTAAGACACCACAGATGTCAGCCCAGTTTACCATATTCAGCAAAATTTTTAATCACTGTAGATGGAGAAACCAAGATAGACCAGCACTAAACCAAATTTAAACAACATCTTTGTAGTAATCCAGCAGTCATACTAGAAGGAAAACTCCAACACAGGGAAGGCAACTCTATCCAAGAAATTAATCGCATCACAGCAAAACCATAAGAAGAAAAACACATACACACTCACACAGCATCATCACTAACATCAAAATAACAAGAACTAACAATCTCTGGGCGGTGGTGGAGCACGCCTGTAATCCCAGCACTCTGGGAGACAGAGGCAGGTGGATTTCTGATTTTGAGGCCAGCCTGGTCTACAGAGTGAGTTCCAGGACAGCCAGGGCTATACAGAGAAACCGTGTCTCAAAAAAAAAAAAAAAAAAAAAGAAAGAAAGAAAGAAAGAAAGAAAGAAAGAAAGAAAGAAAGAAAGAAAGAAAGAAAGAAAGAAAGAAAAACAAATACAAATACCTCTCAACATCAAATCATGAATACTTTTCAACACCAATGGGCTCAATTCTCCAAAAATAAGACACAGGCTAACAGAGTGGAAGAGAGAGAAACACACCTCAGTGACAAAATAGACACTACTTCACAGTAAATGGCTGGAAAAAGGTTTTCCCACCATATGGAACCAAGAAATAAGCTAGAGTATCTATTCTAATATTTAATAAAGTAGGCTTTATACCCCCAAATAATCAAAATAGATGGAAAGGGCACTTCATACTAATCAAAGGGAAAAACCTACCAAGATGGTGTCCCAATTCTGAATATCTATGTCCCGAATGGAAGGGTACCTGCACTCATAAAAGAAATTATTAAAACTTCAATAACATGTCTATCCAAATAATAATACTGGGATTATCAACAGCTAACTCTCACCAACTCACAAGACATTGAAACAGAAAAAAGTTTTATGAAACAAATATCTACAGAAACTTTTACCCACACAGAAAAGCATATGCCTTCTTCTCAGCACCTCATATCCAAAATTGACAATGTAATCAGTCACAAAGCAAGGGTCAACAGATATGAAAATATTGAATATTACCCTTGCATCCTATCAGATCTGGACTTCAACAACAACAAAAACAACAGAGAACCTACACACTTATAGAACTGAATAGCTCTCTACTCAGTGATCAGGTCAGGGAAGAAATAAAGAAATTAAAGACGTTCTATAATTTAATGAAAATGAAAACAGAATATACTCAAAGTTATGGGAAAAAATGAAAGTAGTGCTAAGAGGAAATTTCATGTTACTAAGTGCCTTCACAAAGAGCTTGGAGATATTTCATACTAACAACAACACACCTGAATGGACTAGAATAAACAGAAGCAAATAGACACACACAATTAAGAGGAGAAGAAGGCAGGAAATAATTAAATTTAGGACTGAAATAAATCAATTGAAATAAAGTGAATTACACAAAGAATCAACAAAACCACATAGACAAACCATTATCCAAGACATCTAAAAGGCAGAGAGACAGTTGTAATAAGGATACATGCTCTACTATGTTCATAGCAGCCCTATTTATAATTGCCAGATGCTGGAAAGAACCCAGGTATCCCTCAACAGAAGAGTGGATACAAAAAATGTGGTATATCTACACAATGGAGTACTATTCAGCCATTAGAAACAATGAATTCATGAAATTCTTAGGCAAATGGATGGAGCTAGAGAACATCATACTAAGTGAGGTAACCCAGACTCAAAAGGTGAATCATGGTATGCACTCACTAATAAGTGGTTATTAACCTAGAAAACTGGAATACCCAAAACATAATCCACACATCAAATGAGATACAAGAAGAAAGCAGGAGTGGTCCCTGGTTCTGGAAAGACTCAGTGAAACAGTATTTGGCAAAACCAGAACGGGGAACTGGGAAGGGGTGGGAGGGAGGACAGGGGAAGAGAAGGGGGCTTACGGGACTTTCGGGGAGTGGGGGGGGCTAGAAAAGGGGAAATCATTTGAAATGTAAATAAATTATATCAAATAAAAAAAAAAGACAAAAAAAAAAAAAAAAAAAGGAAAAGTGGATCCAGCTCAAGGGAGGCCTGACATTATTATGGAAACTATGGAGTGCTCACAAAAAGGGACCTATCATGATTGTCCTCCGAAAGACCCAACAAGCAGTTGAAAGAGTCAGTTGTAGACATTTGCATCCAACCAATGGACAGAAACTGTCGACCCCTGTGGTTGAATTAGGGGAAAGCTGGAAGAAGCTGAGGAGGAAGGTGACCCTGTAGGAGGACCAGCAGTCTCAATCAACCTGGACCTCTGAGATCTCTCAGATACTGGAACACCAACCAGGCATCATACACCAGCTGATATGAGGCGCCCATCACATATATAGCAGAGGACGGCTGGGTCTGGATTTAGTCAGAGAAGATGCACCTAACCCTCAAGAGACTGGAGGCCCCAGGGAGTTTAAAGGTCTAGTGGGGTGGGGGTGGGGGTGGGGGTGGGGGTGGCAGTGAGAGGTGGGGACATCCTCATGGAGATAAGGGGAGATGGGAGGAGGTATGGGATGTGGAACAGTTGGAGGATGGACCAGGAAGGGAATAAAATTTGGAATTTTAAATAAATAAACACATAAATAAATAAAAAAAAAAAAAAAAAAAAAAAGAAAATCAGAATTCAAAGGGAGACAATAACAGAACCTGAAAAAATTAAAAAACAAGTCATTAATTCAAAAGCTTATAATCTAATAAAACTGAAAACCTAAATACAGTAGATTATTTTCTAGACAGACACTACTTACCAAAGTTAAGTCGATATCAGGTAAGCTATCTAAATAGGCCCATAACAGTTAAGGGACTAGAAGCAGGCACTAAAAGCCTCCCCTGCCTCAACATAAAATGCTCAGGGAGAGAATTTTATTTCAGCAGAGAATTCTACCAGACATTCAAAGAAGGTCTAATACTAACAGTCTGTAAATGATTCCCAAAATAGAAATAGAAGGAACAGTACCAAGTACATTCATTCATTCATTCATTCATTCATTCATTCATTCTGATACATAAACTGTATAAATAATCAACAAAGAAAGAGAATTTCAGATAAATTTTTCATATGAAGATCTGTATAAAAATATTCACTAAAATTCTCCCAAAATGAATCCAAGAACACATCAAAAACATCACTCACCAGGATCAAGTAGGCTTCATCTCAGGGATTGAATGTTTCAATACATGAAAATACACTATGTAATCCACTACATAAATGTCCTCAAAGGAAAAAAAAAAAACGCATGATCATCTCATTAATTCCTGGAAAAGCCTTTAATAAAAATTAACACTTCTTCATGTTACATAAATTGGAGCAATCAGGCATACAAGGTCTATACCTAAACATAATAAAACAATATACAGCAAGCCAATATCCATAGCTAATGGAGAGAAATTTAGAGCAAAACCACAAAAATTAAGGACTAGAGAAAGCTGCCCACTCTCTTCCTATTTAATCAGTATAGTATTTGAAGTTCTAGCTACAGCAATAAGAAAATAAAATGATATCAAGGGGATACAAATTGGAAAGAAAGAAGTCAAAGTATTATTCACAGATGATTAATATGCATAATTGTCCCCACAGTTCTACTGAAGAACTTTTACAGGTGATTAAACAACTTCAGAAAAGAAGCTAGACATAAAATTAACTCAAAGAAATCAGTAACACTTCTCTCTACAAATGATAAACAGGGGAATAAATAAATTAGGGAAAAGTCACCCTTCAAACTAGCAAAAAATAATAGTAACACTAACTAAGCAAGTGTATGTCAAAAACTTCAAATCCCTGAAGAAAGAAATTGAAGAAGACCTCAGGAGTTGTAAGGACCTCCCATACTCAGGTATCAGTAGGATTAACATAGTGAAAATGGACATATTATCAAAAGCAGTCTACATATTTAATACAATTTCCATCCATTTCTAACACAGTATTTACAGACCTTAAAGAGTAGTTCTCAACATTGTACTTTACAACAAAGATTGTGGGATGGCTAAAACAATCTTGAACAATAGAAGACCTTCTGGAGGAATCTCAAGATCAGGAATCTCAATTCCTGATCTCAAGCTGTAAAAGAAGTGATAAACACTGCAACCAAAGAGTACACATGGAGGGACGCAAGGCTCCAGCTGCATATGTAGTAGAGGATGGCTTTGTTGGATATGAAAGTGAGGAGAGTATATTGGTCGAGAGAAGGCTGGATGTAGCAGTATAGGTGAATGTCAGGATGGGGAAGATGGAGTGGATGCTTTGGTGAGCAGGGGGAGGGGAGGATGGGATAGAATGTTTTGGGGGGAGAACTAGAAAAGGGGATAACATTTGAAATGTAAATAAATATCTAATAAAAAAGCAATAAAATAAATACTGCATGGTGTTGGTATAAAAACCGACATGGTGACCAACTGAATTGAATCAGAAACCAAGATACAAGACCATATACCAATGGACACTTGATTTTGACAAAGAAGCCAAAATTCATACAAAGAAAAAAGAAAGCATTTTTAACAAATGATAGTGGTATCTAGATGTCTGCATGTAGAAGTATACAAGTAGATCCATATTTGTTACCCTGCACAAAACTCACATATATTTGGATCAAGGATATCACATAAAATTGTATATACCCAATCTAATAGAAGAGAAAATGGGAAATACCCTTGAGTGCATTGGAACAGGAGACAATTTCCTCAACAAAACACCAATCTCTCAGGCTTTACAGTCAAAAATATTGACAAATGGAATCTCATGAAACTGAACCGCTTACATAAGGCAAAGTATAGTGCAAAATGGCTGTCAAAAGGACAAAATGGCTGCCTACTGAAGGGAAAAGATTTTCATTAACTCTTTATCTAACAGGGGCTAATATCTAAGATACATAAAGTCAAGAAATTAACTCCAAAAATCCAAATAACCCAATTTGAAAAAGGAATACAGAGCTAAACAGTGAATTACCATCAGAGGCATCATAAATGGCCAAGAAGCACTTAGAGAAATATTCAAAGTCCTTAAACATCAGTATAATACAAACCAATAATACCCTGGATTGCATCTTACAACAATCAAAATGTCATGATTAAAACCTCAAGGGATAGCACGTGCTAGCAAGTATATGGAGAATCATGAACACTCGTCCATCACTGGTGAGGTGGAAAACGTATAATCACTCTGGAAATGAATTTGGAGGTTTCTTAGAAATTGTCTTACCTGAAGACCCATCAATACTGGTTCTTTTTTTAAAAAAATATTTTTATTTTCTATATTCTTTGTTTACATTCCAAATGATTTCCCCTTTCCAAGATACCCCCTCCCTATATGTCCCATAAACCTCCTTCTCTCCACCCATTCTCCAAACACCTCCCTCCTTTTTCGCTGTCCTTATATTCCCCTCCAATGCTAGTTCAATCCTTTCCAGGATCAGAACCCTCTCCATACTTCTTCATGGGAGTCATTTGTTACGCGATTCGAGCCTTGGGTATTCAGGGCTTCTGGGCTAATTAATATCCACTTATCAGAGATTGCATTCCATGTGTAGTCTTTTGTTATTGGGTTACCTCACTTAGGATGATATTTTCCAGATCAAACCATTTGCCTAAAAATTTTGTGAACTCATTGTTTCTAATTGCTGAGTAGTATTCCATTGTGTAAATATACCACATTTTTTGTATCCATTCCTCCTTTGAGGGACATCTGGGTTTTTTATAGCTTCTGGCTATTATAAATAAGCCTGCTATGAACATAATGGAGCATGTGTCTTTATTGCATGCCGGGTAATCCTTTGGGTATATGCCCAGGAGAGGTATAGCAGGGTTCTCCGGAAGTGTCATGTCCAGTTTTGTGTGGAACCTCAGGACTGATTTCCAAAATGGTTGTACCAACTTGCAGCCCCACCAGCAGTGGAGGAGTGTTCCTCTTTCTCCACATCCTCGCCAACATGTGCTGTCTCCTGAGTTTATGACCTTAGCCATTCTGACTGGTAAAAGGTGAAATCTCAGGTTTTTTTTTGATTTGCATTTCCCTAATGACTAATGATGTTGAGCACTTCTTAAGGTGCCTCTCAGCCATCCTAATTTCTTTAGGTGAAAATTCTTTCTTTAGATCTGTACCCCATTTTTTAATAGGGTTATTTGTTTCCCTGTGGTCTAACTTCTTGAGTTCTTTGTATATATTGGATATTAGCCCTCTAACAAATGTAGGGTTGGTAAATATCCTTTCCCAATTTGATGGTTGCTGTTTTGTCCTTTAACACTGTCCTTTGCCTTACAGAAACTGTAATTTTATGAGGTCCCATTTGTCAATTCTTGATCTTAGAGCATAAGCTATTGGTGATCTGTTCAGGAACTTTTCCCCCATGCCCATGTCCTCAAGGGTTTTCCCCAGTTTCTTTTCTATTAGTTTCAGTGTGTCTGGCTTTACATGGAGGTCCTTGATCCACTTGGAGTGGAGTTTAGTACATGGAGATAAGAATGGATCAATTCGCATTCTTCTGCATGCTGACCTCCAATTGAACCAGCACCATTTGTTAAAAAGGCTATCTTTTTTCCACTGGATGTTTTCTGCTCCTTTGTCAAAGATCAAGTGACCATAGGTGTGTGGATTCATTACTGGGTCTTTAATTCTATTCCATTGGTCCACTTGTCTGTCACTGTGCCAATACCATGCAGTTTTTAACACTATTGCTCTGTAGTATTGCTTGAAGTCAAGGATACAGATTCCCCCAGAATTTCTTTTGTTGTTGAGAATAGTTTTAGGTATCCTGGGTATTTTGTTATTCCAGATGAATTTAACAATTGCTTTTTCTAACTCTGTGAAGAACTGAGTTGGAATTTTGATGGGGATTGTAGATTGCTTTTGGCAAGATGGCAATTTTAACTATATTGATCTTGCCAATCCATGAGCATGGCAGATTTTTCCATTTTCTGAGGTCTTCTTCGATTTCCTTCTTCAGAGACCTGAAGTTGTTGTCATATAGATCTTTCAATTGTTTGGTTAAAGTCACACCAAGATACTTCAGATTGTTTGTGGCAATTGTGAAGGGTGTCATTTCCCTAACTTCTTTCTCAGCCTGCTTATCCTTTGAGTATAGGAAGGCAACTGATTTGCTTGAGTTCATTTTATAACCAGCCACTTTGCTGAAGTTGTTTATCAACTGTCGGAGTTCTCTGGTGGAGATTTTCAGGTCACATAAGTAGACTATCATGTCATCTGCAAATAGTGATAATTTGACTTCTTCCTTTCCAATTTTTATCCCCTAGACCTCCTTATGTTGTCTAATTGCTCTAGCTAGAACTTCAAGTACTATATTGAAAAGATATGGAGAGGACAGCCTTGTCTAGTTCCTAATTTTAGTGGGATGCTTCAAGTTTCTCTCCCTTTAGTTTGATGTTGGCTACTGGTTGGCTGTATATTGCTTTAAAAATGTTTAGGTATGGGCCTTGAATTCCTGTTCTTTCCAAGATTTTTAGCATGAAAGGATGCTGGATTTTGTCAAATGCTTTTTCTACATCTAATGAGATGATCATATGGTTTTTTCTTTGAGTTTGTTTATGTAGTGGATTGTATTGATGGATTTCCTCATATTGAACCATCCCTGCATCCCTAGGATGATGCCTACTTGATCATGGTGCATGATCGTTTTGATGTGTCTTGAATTTAGTTGGAAAGAATTTTATTAAGTATTTTTGCATCAATATTCATAAGAGAAATTGGCCTGAAGTTCTCTTTCTTTGTTGGATCTTTGTGTGGTTTTGGTGTCAGCGTAATTGTGGCTTCATAGAACGAGATGGGTAGAGTTCCTTCTGTTTCTATTTTGTGGAATAGTTTGAAGAGTATTGATGTTAGGTCTTCTATGAAGGTCTGATAGAATTCTGCACTGAAGCCATCTGGTCCCATGCTTTTTTGGTTGGGAGACTTTCTACTACCCTTTTTATTTCTTCAGATTTTATAGGACTGTTTAGATGATCTATTTGATCCCGATTTAGTTTTGGTGTCTGATATCTGTCTAGGAAACTGTCCATTTCCTTCAGTTTTTACAGTTGTGTTGAGTATAGGCTTTTGTAGTAGGATATAATAATTTTTTTGAATTTCCTCAGTGTCTGTTGTTATATCTCCCTTTTCATTTCTAAGTTTGTTAATCTGGATACTGTCTCTGTGCCCTTTGGTTAGTCTGGCTAAGGGTTTATCTATCTTGTTGATTGTCTCAAAGAACCAGCTCCTGGCTTTGTTGATTCTTTGTATGGTTCTCTTTGTTTCTACTTGACTGATTTTGGCCCTGAGTTTGATGATTTCCTGCCTTCTACTCCTCCTGGGTGAAATAGCTTCTTTTTGTTCCAGGGCTTTCAGGTGTGTCATTAAGCTGTTAGTGTATGCTCTCTCCATTTTCTTTTTGGAGGCACTCAGGGCTATGAGTTTTCCTCTTAGCACTGCTTTCATTGTGTCCCATAGATTTGGGTATGTTGTGTCTTCATTTTCATTAAATTCTAAAAAGTCTTTAATTTCTTTATTTCTTCCTTTACCAAGTTATCATTGAGTAGAATATTGTTCAGTTTTCACGTGTATGTGGGTTTTCTGTTGTTTTTGTTGCTATTGAAGACCACTTTTACTCCATAGTGATCCAAAAGAGGCCTGGGATTAGTTCAATCTTCTTATATCTGTTGAGGTCTGTCTTGTGACCAATTATATGGTCGATTCGGGAGAAGGTACCATGAGGTGCTGAGAAAAAGGTATATTCGTTTGCTTTAGGATAGAATGTTCTATATATATCTGTTAAATCTAATTGGTCCAAAGCTTCAATTAGTTTCACTGTGTCCCTATTTAGTTTCAGTTTTCCTGATCAGTCCTTTGAGGAAAGTGCATTGTTGAAGTCACCCACAATTATTGTTTTCAGTGCAATGTGTGCTTTGAGCTTTAATAAAGTTTCTTTTATGAATGAGGATGCCCTTGCATTTAGAGCATAGATGTTTGGGATTGAGAGTTCTTGTTTTATTTTTCCTTTGACCAGCAAGAAGTGTCCCTCAGAGTCTCTTTTGATGACTTTAGGTTGAAAGTCAATTTTATCTTATATTAGAATGGCTACTCCAGCTTGTTTCCTACGACCATTATCTTGTAAAATTGTCTTCCACCATTTTACTCTAAGGTAGTGTTTGTCTTTGACAGTGAGGTGTGTTTCCTGTATGCAGCAAAATGTAGGGTCCTGTTTATGTATCCAGTTGATTAGTCTATGTCTTTTTATTGAGGCTTTGAGCCCATTGATGTTAAGAGATATTAAGGAATAGTGATTATTACTTCCTGTCATTTTTTATGTTATTTTTTAAATTTGATTGGTTATCTTTTTTGGGGGTTGATGAAAGAAGGTTACTATCTTTCTTTTGCCCGAGTGAAGTTTCCTTCCTTGTATTGGTGTTTTCCTCCTATTATCCTTTGTAGGGCTGGATTTGTGGATAGATATTGGGTAAACTTGGTTTTGTCATGGAATATCTTAGTTTCTCCATCTATGGTGATTGAGAGTTTTGCTTGGTATAGTAGTTTTGGCTGGTATTTGTGTCTTCTTAGAGTCTGCATGAGATCTGCCCAGGATCTTCTAGCTTTCATAGTCTTAGGTGAGAAGTCTGGTGTGATTCTGATAGGTCTTCCTTTATATGTTACTTGGCTTTTTTCTCTTACTGCCTTTAATATTCTTTCTTTGTTTAGTACATTTGGGGTTTATTTGGGGTTTTGATTATTATGTGATGGGAGGTATTTCTGTTCTGGTCCAGTCTGTTTGGAGTTCTGTAGGCTTCTTGTATATTCATGTGCATCTCTCTCTTTAGGTTTGGAAAGTTTTCTTCCATAATTTTATTGAAGATATTTGCTGGCCCTTTACACTGTAAATCTTCACTCTCATCTATACCTATAATCCTTAGGTTTGGTTTTCTAATTGTGTCCTGGATTTCCTGGATGTTTTGGGTTACAAGCTTTTTGCATTTTGCATTTTCTTTAACTGTTGAGTCCATGGTTTCTATGGTATCTTCAGCATCTGAGATTCTTTCTTCTATCTATTGTATTCTGTTGTTGATATTTGCATCTATGTCCCCTGATTTCTTCCCAAGGCTTTCTATCTCCAAAGTTGTCTCCCTTTTAGTTTTCTTAGTTGTTTCTACTTCTGATTTTAGATCCTGGATGGTTTTGCTTAGCTCCTTCACTTGCTTGTTTGTGCTTTCCTGTAATTCTTTAAGAGATTTTGTGTTTCCTCTTTCATGACTTCAGCCTGTTGACCAAAGTTCTCCTGTATTTCTTTAAGTGATTTTTGTGTTTCCTCCTTACTGGCTTTTGTATTCTCCTGAAGTTCTTTCAATAATTTTTGTGTGTCCCTTGTAAGGGCTTCTAACTTTTGATCCATTTTCTCCTGAATTTTTTAATTATGTCCTTCATATGTTCCTGTACCAGCATCATGACCATTGATTTTTTTTTTTTAAGAAACCACTTAACTTAAGATATGCGCTTTTCAAACATGTAATGTCCTTATGAGAGTTCTTTTTTTTTTAACTTTCTTTTTTTTTGAAATATTTATTTACATTTTAAATGATTTCCCCTTTTCTGGACCCCCACTCCCTGAAAGTCCCATCAGTCCCCTTCCCTCCCCCTGTTTTCCCACCCAACCCTTCCCACTTCCCATTGATTTTTAAATCCAAATCTTGTTTTTCTGTTGTGATGGGGTATCCAGGACATGCTGTTAAAGGAGAATTGGATTCAGATGCTGCCTTATTGCCTTGATTTCTGTTAGTGACATTCCTGCATTTGCCTTTTGTCATCTAGTTCTCACTGGTGTTAGTTGGTCTTGTTGTCAATGCTGGACTCACCATTGCAAGCTGCCTCTTCCCAGCTGGCCTCTGGTGCACAGCTGACCTCCTGCACTGCCTGGAGACAGGGTGCTGTGGCCCAGGCTGTTCAGATCCCAAGCAGAGGCCTGAAGGCTCCTGCCTGTGGCCTGCTGGACTCATCAGAGCACACTGACTCCTCCCAGCCGGCCTCCTGGGTGCCCCTCTGGCCTCTTGCAGGGCCTGGTGATGTGGTGTTGTAGCCCAGGCTGTTCTGGATCCTGAAGCGGAGATCTGAAGGCTCCCACCAGAGGCCTCAGGACTAGAACCTAAGCTCTGTCAATACTGGTTCTAATCATCTACTCAAAAGATGCCACGAGAATTCATGCTCTAGTATGTTCTTAGCAGCCTTATTTGTAATAGCCAGAAAATGAAACAACACAGATGTCGTTCACATGATGAATGCATACATAAAATCTGATTAATTAACATAAACGAATACTATTCAGCTATTAAAACAAAGACATCATGAATTTTGTAGGCAAATGGATGGAACTATATCATCCTTAGTGTGGTATTCCAAAAGTAAAAGGACATGTGTAAAATGTACACACTAATAATTACTTATCAACTGTAATGTACTGTATACGCATAATACACTTCACTGACTCAAAGAATATAAAGGCTGAAGAAGAAAGGCCTAAGCAAGGATGATTGATGCTCACTTACAAGTGGGATAAAATAGTCATAGGAGGCAGATGCAATGAAGGACCTGGGGGAGAGAGGGGATTGGTAGAGGAATGAGGGTGATTTAGTATCTATGGTGGGAAGAGACACAAGAGAGTGTCATAGGACCAAGAGAATGATTGGAAATGTGCAGCTGGCAGGTAGTATCTCAATGAGGGGTCAGAAATTGGGGATGGGGAAGACTCCCAGGACTCATTGTGGGTGACCTTAGGTCTGACTCAAAGCAGCTCAGATGTGTGACCTAAAGAATGCACATCCTATAGTAAGGCAATATCCCCATTGTAGGGAAAAAAGCCACCAACTCAGCCACAAAACTTTTGACCCAAAACTTGTCATGTCTTAAAGATATTCAGGGACATAGATGGAGTAAACACTGAGGTAATGGCCAACCAATAATCAGCCTGAGACTCATTCCATGGACAAGCACCAATCCCCAGCACTATTAATGAAAATCCATTATGTTTACAGACAAGGGCCTAGCAACACTTCCTGACACTAAGTAAACAGTAGCCTAGAATAACTCCTCTGAGAGGCTGCATCCAGCAGCTTACTGAAACAGATACACATATACCCATGGCGAAACATTGGATGGATTTTTGGACTCTTATGGAAGTGTAGGGGGAAGGATAGATGGCCCTGAAGGGGATAGGAACTACAGAAGAAGACCAAGAGAGTCACATACCTGGACCATTGGGACTCTCAAAGACTAAGCCACTAACCAAAGAACAAACACCAAGGCCCCTGGTACACATGTAGCAGGTTTTAAGCCCAGTCTTCATGTGGTTCCCCCAACTACTAGAGTGGAGGATGTTCCTAAAGCTGTTGACTGTCTGTGGAATCTGTTCTCTCTCTCTCTTTTTTTTTTTGATTTTTTTTAATTCGATATGTTTTTATTTACATTTCAAATGATGTCCCCTTTTCTAGCCCCCCACTCCCTGAAAGTTTCTCTTAATTGTACTCACTTCTCTGGCCTCAGTGAATGAGGGTGCCACTAGCCCTAAAATGAGTTGATGTACAATACCTAGGTGTGGCCTCAACCCCTCAGAGTAGAAGGATATAAGAGAGATAGGGGAGGTACTGTATGTAGTGTGTGTGTGTGGTGACATTGGAATGGGAGGTAGTAATCCAGATATAAAATGATTAAATAAATTAACAGAAAAAATAAAGTGCTTAAAGTTACAAAATGTTGAACAAAGGCATTTTGAAAAGCACCCATTCAACAACTGCAAAGGATTACCAGGAAATGCAAGATATCAAATTTCATCAAAATTATGTTCATCTTCAAAAGTAATTTTCATTAAAACTGCTGCACATCTTTGTAAATATATGATTGTAAATAAATGTATAAAATGTATGATAGTAAATAAATGTATACAATCCTAAGGTTTATTATGCAGTTAGGCCAGTCACGAATGCCTTACACTTAAATAAAACATGGCTCAATGGATTAAAAAGAGGTATACAAAATAACCACATATAAATGCACACAAATGGGAAATTTCAGGTAGGAAATATGGATTTTCTGCATTTTGTCCTGAGATTCATTAGGTTCATAGGGAAACTTGAAACTTAACCTAATTCTTTAACATTTTAGATGCAAACAACAAAACAACTGAAAATCTTTTTCAAGGAAATTTAGAAATAAATAATTTTTCTATTACTATAGAGTTTATATAATTGAAAGTAAAAGTTCTAGATATAAAACTAGGGTAATAATAAATGGAAATTGATCAGAAATATTTTAAGATTGTCTTAAAACAATCATATTGAACTTATAAAATACTTAAATGATGGGGTAAATAATTGTAAGGCACACATCAGAGAAATGATTAGAACATAAAAGGAGACAACTATTTGTCCACCTAAAATGGGCAGAAGATAAGATCAGATATGTTAATGAAAAGGTTTGTCAAAATTTATCTTCACATTTCTTAAGTAACTGAATTAATTTTTAAAGTTTTTTATTAATCATTCTATTTGTTTATATCTCAAATGCTATTCCACTTCCTGGTTATCCCCTCTTCCAATCCCCAGCTCATGATCTCCCACTTCCCAGTTATGCACCCCTCCTGCAACCCTCATCCAACATCTTCCCTCACCCTCCCTTTTTCCATAGTGCTCCCCTACCTACCCACAGTCTCCTGCATTCCAGCATCCCCCTTCTCTGGGATATCAAACCTCCCCGGGACCAAGGGCCACCCTTCTCATTGCAGTTGGGCAATGTTATCCTCTGTTGTGTATGTATCTGGAGGCAAAAATCCCTTTAGGTACACTCCTTGCTTGGTGGTCTAGTCTCTGGAAGAACCGGGTGGTCAGGGCAGACTATGTTGTTCTTACAGTGGGGTTGCAATCCCCCTTTGTCTCTCCAGTCTTTCGGCCACCTCTGTGACCAGGTTCCCTGAGATCAGCCTGATGGTTGACTCCAACCATCTTTCTTTACATTGGGCAGTTGTTGGCTGGACCTCCACAGGAACTGTGATGTTTGGGTCCTGTCCACAAGTACCTCTTGACCATGGCAACAGTATTGGGTTTGTTGTCTGCAGACATGATGTATCCTCAGGTGGGACAATTCCTCACTTGGCCCTTCCTTGAGTCTCTGTTCTATTTTTTTTTGGGGGGGGGGGCGGTGCAGGCCATGTTCTTCCTTTGCACAGAAACATTTCTGGGTTAAAAAAAAATTAGATGGATGAGTGCCCCATCCCTCAACCAGGTGCCATGTCTATCTGCTGGAGGTGGTCTCCACAAGTTGTATGTCCCCCTTCTCAGTGAATTATGGCTAAAGTCAATCCCATTGGGTCCTGGGAGTCTCACATTTCTCTGGTGTCTGAGACCCTCCAGTGGCTATCCCCAGTTCCTCATCCCCTTCCCCGCTACCTATTTTTATTTAATTTCAAGACCCTGTGTTCCCCTCTCAAGTCTCCTCCAGATTCACCGCCACCCTTATTACCTCCTCCCTTCTCACTCTCTTGTCCCCCACTCCTTCCTTCTCCCACAATTGTCCTGTTTCCCCTTAGTGCAGGACTGAAGTATTTACCCCCTGATTTTCCTACATCTACATTTCATATGGTCTGTAGGTTGTATCATATGCAAATTGAGCCTTTGGGTTAGTAACCATTTATTAGTGAGTACATACCATGTGTTTTCTTTTGCGTGTGTTAGTTCACTCAGGATGATATTTTCATGTTCCACCCATTTGGCTGCAAATTTCATGAAGTCATTGTTTTTAATAGTTGAGTTGTACTCCATTGTGAAATGTATCACATTTTCTGTATCCATTCTTCTGTTGAGAGATATCTGGGTTATTTCCAGCTTCTGGATATTATAAATAAGGCTGCTATGAACAGAGTGGAGGATGTGTCCTTGTTAAATGTTAAAATATTTTGGATATATGCCAAATATATATAGCTGGATCTTGAGATAATACTATGTCCAGTTTTTGGAGGAACTGCCAGACTGATTTCCAAATGTACGTAGTACATCTACATGAAAGCAGATACAAAATCATAATCAAAGGAAATAAAAGGTAAAGAATTACTCATGGCTATAGGCTTGCCAAAACGACTACATGAAACTAGGTAATTGATACATGGGTAATTAGATATGTCACTTATATATAAATAGATATTTATATGGGCAGATAAATGACAGAAACACAAATGACAGAGGGAATGCATAGAAATGCATGACTCAGATAATGCTCATTCATAATGCTTTGATAGCTACAAAGAAGATTGAAAATCTTCTGTAGTTAATACAAAATAAATATAGAAATAATCATAGCAGCTTCCTATGTATCAGACACACTCGAATCCAGATAATCTACAAGTGGAAAATTTTACACACTCATTACATACAAAATTTGGCTCAGTAACATGAAGAATTATTTTTTGATTTTTTTCATTGTTTTTTAAAATAACAAAACAATAAAATCTTTTCTATATTATTGTTCAGAGATTAAATAAGGAAATTTATTGTGTGAACTAATTATAACTCATCTAAATATTTGCCAGCTCAACATACTATTCAGAATTGTTAAGCTATGGAATCAATATAAATATATGACATCACAGGAATGGATATGGAAAATAAAGTTTATATACAGTTTCTTTCTTTATAAAAGAAAATTGAATTATATTATTTATAGGAAAGTTGGTGTTATTAAAGATCATCATATAAAAAAGGCAGTTTCAGAAATATCAAAACTATTTTCTCTCAGTGGTAGGTACTCTGAGACATTATAAATACAATTATATATATATATATATATATATATATATATATATATATATGTATCAGACACACTCGATATACATATATATGTATATATAACTTATGCATGTATGTGTATATACATATATACACACATATACATACATGTACATATGTATTTGTATGTGTATGTAATGTGAAAATAGAA
The DNA here is from genome assembly GCF_947179515.1 of Apodemus sylvaticus. NCBI lineage: Eukaryota > Metazoa > Chordata > Mammalia > Rodentia > Muridae > Apodemus > Apodemus sylvaticus. Next base: position 35,716,284 of record NC_067479.1, on the reverse strand, counting down.
GCAAAGCAGTGTAGACAAAATAAAACATGTATGATATGAGAAGAAGGGCTAAGGCATGGAAATAATATATTCAAAAATAATTATGCATTTTTATGAAAGCTTTAACTAAACATGCATAATAAAAGTGGAGATCACTAGAGGTTATTAAAAACATTGCTTCATTCACTAAATATGCAGTGAACATTTCAAAGTGAATGAGTAGTAATCAGAATTTACATGGGAAACCATGAAGAATGTCTATGCAATTGTTTTGCATCTGGACTATTTTAACAGCCTAAATAGTATATTGTAATATCATTTACAGTGTAATCACTAGTGTAAAACCTTCAAGATATTATTTCTGTATTCATTTCTGAGCATAATTTTATTACTACATGAAATTTAATATTAGTTTAAGTTAAGTAATCAAATGATTAGAAGTTAGACGATATTCCCTGTATCACTCACTATAATTCTATATTATATCAAATCCTAAGTACATTTCCCCATATATTTTGAAGATTTTAAAAATATAAACATTAGATCGTGTGTTCATTGAAACTAAAATTTCAAAAATTTTGATGATAACATAACTTTTTCAGTGTAAGTTAGAATTTATACACACATGCATACATGAATATATATTTATAGATGATTCTCTATCAGTTTTGTCATTCATTAAATTTAATTGTTAAGGATCACTGACTGTTGTAGATTTTATATGGCCTTCTATCCATATTTTTACAGGAAATGTAGTGAATTTTTTATATTATTTTTAATTATTTTTTATTCGATACATTCTTTATTTACATTTCAAATGATTTCCACTTTCCAGGATCCCCCCTTCCCTGAAAGTCCCATAAGCCCTCTTCCCTCCCCCTGTTCTCCAATTCACCCTTCCCACTTCCCTGTCCTGGTATTCCCCTACACTGCTGCACTGAGCCTTTCCAGGACCAGGGGCCTCTCCTTCCTTCTTCTTGGGCATCATTTGATATGTGAATTGTTTCTTGGGTATTCCAAGCTTCTGGACTAATATCCACTAATCAGTGAATGCATACCATGTATGTTCTCTTGTGATTGGGTCACCTCACTTAGGAACACATTCTCCAGTTCCGCCCACTTGCCTAAGAATTTCATTTATTCATTGTTTTTAATAGCCGAGTAGTATTTCATAGTGTAAATATACCACATTTTCTGTATTCATTCCTACATTGAGTGTCATCTAGGTTCTTTCCAGCTTCTGGCTATTATAAATAGGGCTGCTATGAACATAGTGGAACATGTGTCCTTATTATATGCTGGGGAATCCTCTTGGTATACAGCAATCAGTGCCTGGTGAAAGCAGTCCATCCAGGGTTGCTGAGATAGGCTTGCAGGCACACAGGAGGGGCAAGCACCAGCCAGTGACAGCAGGACCAGCTAACACCAGTGAATTTTATTTAGTAAATAGATTATTCATTTAATTACTTCATCCTGACCACAGTTTCCTCTATCTTCTCTCATCCCAGACAAATACTCTTACCTCACCTCTTCCCCACCCCTTCTACTCCTTCATTTTTCATCAGAGAAAGGCTGGTTTTCTTTGGATATCAACCACCCATGCCATATCAGTTTGCAGTAAGACTAGGTACTTCCTCTCCTATTAAGAGTAAATGAGGCAACCCAGTTGGGAAGAGGATTCCAAAGCCAGGCAACAGAGGCAAAGAAAGTCTGTTGACCCACAGTTAGGTGTCACACAAAAAGATTCAACTTCACAATTGTTGCCACCTATGTGCCGAGGGCCAGTAGGACCATCAAGCTCCCTGATTGGTACTTCAGTCTTGTGAGCCCTTATGAGCCCCATTTAGTTAATTCTGTGGGATTTTTTATTTCTTTTTTTGGGGGCGGGGTATACGTGAGCCATCTGGCTATGGTTGTACTTCTTCCTGCTCTTCAACAGGATTCCTCAAAGTTCCAACTAATGCTTGACTGTGGAAATCACTGCCTGGGGGAAACCTCTCTGATGGCAATTAGTCTATGTGCCAATCTATGTGTATAGCAGAGAATATCATTATAATTAGAAATTATATTATTATTATTAGAATTATTTAATTGACTTCTTTCTTCTTTCTTTCTTTCCTTCCTTCCTTCCTTCCTTCCTTCCTTCCTTCCTTCCTTCCTTCCTTTCTCTCTTTCTTCTATTTAATTTTCTATTCCTGGTTAGATATATCATAGCTCTCTTGGTTACAGATTTGGTTCCTAACTCTTCACATATCATCAATGGTAGGCTTCCTCTCTTGGCTCTTAAAATGGACTGATCATTGATTCGCCAGTCTCACAATTGATGTGCCACTTTTTTTTTTTTAACACATCTTGTAGGCAGGACAAATTATAGTTCAAATTTTTCTATGGCTGTTTCTGTGTTCTAATACCTCAACTTGCTTGGAACTAGAAAACATCATCCTGAGTCAGGTATCCTAGGCACAGAAAGACAAACATGGTATGCAGTCACTTATAAGTGTATATTAGCCTTAAACAAAATATAATCATGCTACAATCCACAGAAACAGAGTATCTAAGTAACAAAGAGTATGTAGCAGCATGACACATGTTCCCTTCAATCTTAAGGGGAAATAGAATAGACATGGTTGGATGGATGTGGGGATGAGACAGAATGGTGATTTGGGATGGGAACAGGATGGATCAGGTACATGTAGGATGGAGGGAGAGAGTACTCTGAGAGACAACTAGAATTGGAGGCATATTAGGGGTGATCTAGAAACCTAGTGCAATGGAAACTCCAATGAACCTGTGAGGGTAATCCTGTATAAGACTTCTACCAGTGGAGGTATGTATCCTGAACTGTCCATCTCATGTAACACAGCAAAGCACTGTAAATTTGTGGAATGCAGATCAGCAAATGGGCTATATTGGAATAATGAACATCTATTATATAAATTGACCCAATAAGACAAGTGCTGAGAAGTCTAAATTAGTCCTTCCATGAAACATGTCTCAGTTTATCAGAATTCCTAAGGAGTAAAAATAGGTGCTTTTTCATAAGGCAAAGAGGCCACATGCTAGGATTACTGACAAAGTAGATAGCAGAAGGAAGGAATATGGAGAGACTGTTTTTATGGAATACATTTATTTGTCGGGGAACAGGTGGTAGCAGCCACTAGGTAGTTGATTTGGAATTATCTTCAGCTTCTGAATGGAAAACAGTCTATAGAAAGCAAGAACATCACACTTAAGTAATTTTAGGGATACATAGAATTCCAAGTTAGGAACTCTAGAAAAGGGACAACTTTGGAAGTCAAATTTCAAAACTATAAAAAGAGAAGTTTCTGATTACAGTAGGAAGATAAGTATTCAGTTCTCTTCTTAACTCCTTTCCATAATCATTCCATAAATGCAAGCCACACAGTCTTAAATATTTCCTGTCTCCAGTAACTCCTGAGATGCCTTTAGATCTTTCACATATTGCCTAGAATGCTGACTTCAAGTGTTCATTCCTTGAATAATAATAAAATAATAATATTCAGAAGGCCCATGTAGCCTACATGCCAGTTTGAAATCCACCTAATTCTGGCTCATATCTATGGCACAATGTAAATCAATATAGCTGCAATTATTAAAGCAAATTTAGGAAGCCTGTGATACACCAAGGAGATGTCTAGTCCTTCAGGAATAGCAAGTGTCTCCACCTGTAGAGGAGTAACTGCCAGCAATCTGCAGATACTTATCAAAACAAAATTTTATATCCACAAATCTACAATAGGCTGCTTTACTTGGCACAAATCTTATCACCCTATGATTTATGGAACAAACAGAAATTATCAGAATCTATTATTTCTAGGGCACACTGCAATTTACAATTATCCAACTAGTCATTTTCTTGTTTCTCAGTAATCAGAGCTCAGAAGAAGAAAGCACAGATTTTAAGCAATAATCTTGAGCCCCACTGAGAGCCATTTTTAATAATGGGTCACCTTTTCAACCTTAGAACATGGTGAAACTAGGTTAGTCCTCTAAGGTGTACTGGTTATAACCCTTGTAAAATTAATGCCAACTTGGCTAAATGAAGGGAGTGAGACAATTACAGTGCTGGATATGTTGTCAGTTCATTTTCCTAACCTTCCCTATAGCTGAAGCCAATGTTCTCATTAATTCTTCATTTTCTTAAGTTAATTAACTAACATATAGTTCAAAGTCCTCATTTTATAAAATTGAAACAATAGCATTTTATTAATATGAGGTGTTGTGATGGCTTTTTTAAATATAAACTGTAAGGTGACTAAAAAGATAATACTTAACATAAACTATGCCTATTTAAAGTCATTTAATTAAAATTAAAATGTATAATTAGAATTAGGTCAAGCATATATATTTATATTACAATGTTGCCAAATATAGTTAACTTCTAATTGCTACTCAAAATACTATGTTCAGATTCTCTTATCCGTTATCATAACATATACCTCTGTTCTTTGGGCATTATATTTTTTGCTGATACTTTCAAACAACTCTGAGAATTAATCAGGATATATCTTGCTATTACTGCTATTTCCAATAATTTAATATAACAAAAATCTACAGGAAAATCTGTTGCAGAACATTTTCGGTTAGCAAATATATAGATGATGACAGCTATGTGCTGTAGTTGAACACAACCATCATTCTCATCCTATTCTGTTAAAATAACTGTCTTATAATTGCTTTTAATTATAAGAAGTATAAGAACATTATGAAAGAATGATAGATATCTCACAGGTTAATGCTAATATTACTTAGTAGTAAAGGATGTGGGTTTATTACTCAGTATCCTATTTCCCTACAAACTTTTGTAAGTCCAGTTCAGAGATTTACAATGTAACATATAGCGTTATCTAATGCATACATATGCATATTACAATTCATACTTATTGTAATAATGTATGTAAATATATACATGAATACAACTTATTCATTAAACGAAAATTTTAAAATCTTATAACAAAATATAAAATCTATCTAATTAAATTAATTCACTTAATTTAATTAAATAGTTTCAAAGATCCAATAGTCTACCTAATTACCTTCTTCAATATTCAAATTAAAATTATACAACCAAAAGTATACAACCTTCACTACAAAAAAAGGTCTAATTGATGATCATGCAAATAAATGTCCATTAAATGGCAGTGTATACATTTTCTTTTTAAATTTAGTAGGCAAAGATATTAAAACCTAACAAACTGTTGAATTTTCCTCCTTACATGGAATAATTTATTTTTTAACTGACTTGCTAATAAAAATAGAATTATCTTGTTTTTGTTGACTCGTAGGTTCTATGATAATTTTTGCACTTATTTGTATAAAGTCTGTTATCTCATTGAATTTATTTTTAATGTTATCTTCACTTTAAATCTTGATTTATACTTCAGATCCTTTGCTAGGGTCATTTCTAACTATATGTTTCCTCCTTTGAAATAATACCCACTTCTGACCCAAGGCTGTTAAACTTCAATGTTATTTCTGCTTCCTAGATCACCGTTGAGACCTCCAACATAGAGAGCAATTTGCCTCCTGGATAACAGGCATACATGCCCCTGGACAAATAAGAAACAGAACTACTGAAGTATGTTTTAGCCATTAACCAAATCCTGCAAGACATGAACTTAGCAACAGTTTACTCTTGTATTCCTTCACATCTTAAAATACATGTTTATCATATTTTTATTCCACTAGCTCATTGTTCCCTAATTTCTTCCCTCCTTGTCAATGGCACTCATACAACCATGGATCCATTCTCTAGTTTGGATTTCCACAACACCCTCTTAAGGAGCCATTGTCAAACTAATGGCTTGTAAAATGCATTTTTCAATTTTAGTAGTAGCAAAATCCTTATGCCAGATTGTTATTGTGGCAGTTCTTGGTCTAAAATACAGCAATATTTCACTGATAAACTCTATAATGCATGCAATGCACTAATTTTAGGTCATTAATCTTAACCTCTTTCACATCATTTCTGTTTCAGTCCATAATTAAAACACATTGTTACAAAGTGATGAATGTTGTGACAATTTTGTCTACATTGATAAGTATTCAGATAATGGCCACTGTGATCTTTATGTGACTTTTCTCTTTTTAGGAACAAAACCTCAAATTTTATTTTACTCAGTATCATTGTCTTAACTACCTTATCTTTCGCTTTTCTTGAAGTTTCATATCCACATCCAACATACCTGAATTTTGCCCAATGAAAAATCTCTCTTTCTCTCTCTCTCTCTCTCTCTCTCTCTCTCTCTCTCTCTCTCACACACACACACACACACACACACACACACATGCATACAAACATAGTAATAATCTTATACTACTACTTTGACAAGCAAAAGCCAAATAAAGATTACTTTGATACTTAACCTTTCTTACTCATTTTATGGTCTCATACAAAAATTAAGTTTATAGCTATATTTTTCTTACCAAGATAACCTTAATAAATAAAATATAAGAAAAATCTCAACACATTATTTTAATGATTATTTTATTTCCATACAAAATTTAAAAACTAAAAAGAAAAATATATTTTATGAAAATCTAGCTAACTCTGACAGATACGATCATTTCACACAAGATACATAAAACTATAAATGATTGAAATTTCCAAGATTTAGGAAGAACTATTCACAGTAGAGAAAGGTAAGCATTGGAGAAAATATTAAACACATTTCAAATTAAACTGTCCTTGAATAATTGGATATATTAAAATTACTCACTTTAATTTATTGAATAATTTTCTTCGTTAAAGGGAATAACTACATTCCTTTCTAAAATTTTCAAGAAGTAAAGTTCTTGTGAGAAATTAATCAGTCCTCATTGTCTCCCATAAAGCTATCATATAGTCATTCTTAAGAATTATTTACCTAGGGCTGGAGAGATGGCTCAGTGGTTAAGATCACAGACTGCTCTTCCAAAGGCCCTGAGTTCAAATCCCAACAAACAAATGGTAGCTCACAACCATCTGTAATGAGATCTGATGCCCTCTTCTGGTGTGTCTGAAGATAGCTACAGTGGACTTACATATAATAAATAAATAAATAAATAAATAAATAAATAAATAAATAAATAACTTGTTTTTAAAAAAGAATTATTTCCCCAAATAAACAAATTAATTTATTAATTAGTAAGAACATAGAACATATCTGTGCCTTAAGAAAAAATCTAAAGCAAAATTTTCTTCTGAAACACAAATAGTTTGGCTATTAATAAAAGAATGTTTAATGGGTCTTTAGAACTGTGTATGATAAACAATTTTGCTAGAAGTTAAGAATTTGGAGCAAATAAGGGGATGCTAAAGGTATATAGAGATGCTATATATTACTGCACTACAGACCAAGTCATTTTTGATAAGCAAATGTGGCATGCTAAGTATGATGGACACTTATCTTTCCTTAATCTTTTGATATATGCAGCAGGAAACTGGTCACAGTGATGTCTCATATCTGTTCTATAATACAACGACTATTATTTCCTCTTATTCACTCATTTGCATTATTTGTTATAACTTATCTGATTTAGAAGATAAAACAGGTTCTTATTGATCTTCATGACACAAAAAAACATGACATTTTTCATTACACAGTACCACCAATTTTTAAACGCAAACAGAAGTACTATAATATCCCAGGTCTCAGTCAATTGTCTAAATTTGGATTACAAAAGACAGTGAACATATGTTGATGCTGGTATTACTCCCAAACTACTGTGCTTCTCAAAAGTAAAACTGAACATTGTATTCCAAGATTCCTATTGTTGGCCTAAACAGCAATCAAGTTAAACATAAATTAACTCGCTGTTTTCTTTATATTTAATAATATGAATAATATTTATCAAAGCTTCAAAATTTATACTTTTGCTCCTGTGACTATTATATTTCATAAACATTTTAATGAACTGGAAATAGTGCTAGTATTTTTTGAAACTTATTACAAAGAAGGGCCTGGAGAGCTGACTCAGAAGTTAAGATCACTTGTTGCTCTTCCAAAAGAGTCAGGTTGAATACTTTATACTCTCAAGGTGGCTCACAACCCTCCAATTACAAGAGATCTTCTGGCCTCTATGGGAACTAAGTGCACCTATATTAAACATATACAAAATAAAATAATATAATTAAAATTAATTTCAAAGCAACCTTGTAATAATTCTGATAAACTAATTTTCAGTGAATATGTTCCATATTCAGACATAATTCATACTTCAAATTTCACACATGTAATTTCAGCAAGTTATATTTATAGATGTGATGATGTGACTAACATCAATAGCTATTGATATGGTATATTAGTAGTATAATATACTACTAATTGTGCATGTAAATCTTATACTAGCAGTATTTGAGTCAGTCTTATCCCCTACTAGTAAGTGGCACTTCTAGTATATTATCTAACACATTATCTCTATATTAATTTTAATTGGTTTTCTTGATTTAATTAGACATTCTTTTAATTTTCTAGTATTTTTATACACTTTGCTCAATTTTTTATTTATCAATAACAGGGACTCTTACTAATTCATTACTAGTAATATGAAAGCATCTATTTTCCCTTGACTAGGATTGCTGTCTTTCTAGGATAATGTGGAAATATTCTCTGCTTCTTTGTTCTCTGGTAGGTGACAAATTAATTTTATTGGGGGTAAATTGAATTGAAATGATGCATTTTTCTGTCATTTCTCATTTTTTATGTGTTGGAAAACAAATCTACCTTTTCACCCTGTGAGATATGCAATTGTTCCAGTAAAAAGGCATAATTTATGTTTCTTCCCCTCATGGGGTTCACATCATTCAGAAACACATGGAGAGGTTTTCAATGAGCCATCCAGAAGATGGCTCAGTGGGATGTCTGACAGTTTACACTAAAAGAGAGAGGAGGATCTGGAATTTGTAAGGATGACCTACAGAAGGCAGGGAAATAAAAGCACCTCTCTAGTTTTATGTTTCCCTTTGTCAATAAAACTAGAGCCACAGATCTATAATACCAACAGGTAATCTGTGTTTGCCAACTTCTCACAGGTCATTTTAATTCTGTCAGCTCAGGCTGACATTTCTATGTCATTATTTGATTATATTATATTGTGCAAAGAGAAAACCCAAAACTTATATGCATATGTGGTTGGATAAATGAAATAAAATCCTATATGAAATCATTTAAGGGAAAATTTTCTATATGCCTTAATAGTTCAGATTCTTGTATATAAAATTATTGTTAAAATGACTGTTATATTATCCATTGAATGTTGTATCCAAATTTCATTTATTATCACAAAAGTACATATTCTCTTTTCTTGTATGTATACTACAGAGAAAAGAAAACAGTGTCCACAAAAATGGAAAAAAATTCAATTATTTCAATATTACTGAGGAGAAATAAATGTAAAATAACTACAGATTTATATGCCAACAAGTTTCAAAAATTAATTTTTTATTTCTGAAACTTGTGTGAGAGTTTTTGTGAAGATATGGAAATTTTAGCAAGTATTAAAATTAAAATATAATTTCAATTATAGTAAAACCAAGGATAACTCAGGTTTGATAGTGAAATAAAATTTGATGAATATCATTTGTATATTCATGCTATTAAAAACCATGCATTATCATGAGAAAACAATAATTAGAAGCTGGAAAGAACCCAGGTATCCCTCAATAGAAGAGTGGATGCAAAAAATGTGGTATATCTACACAATGGAGTACTATTCAGCCATTAGAAACAATGAATTCATGAAATTCTTAGGCAAATGGATGGAGCTGGAGAACATCATACTAAGTGAGGTAACCCAAACTCAAAAGATCAATCATGGTATGCACTCACTAATAAGTGGATGTTAACCTAGAAAACTGGAATACCAAAAACATAATCCACACATCAAATGAGGTACAAGAAGAAAGGAGGAGTGGCCCCTTGTTCTGGAAAGACTCAGTGAAGCAGTATTCAGCAAAACCAGAACGGGGAAGTGGGAAGGGTTGGGTGGGAAAACAGGGGGAGGGCAGGGGGCTTTTGGGGAGTGGCGGTCTAGAAAAGGGGAAATCATTTGAAATGTAAATAAAAAAATTTTCAAATAAAAAATTAAAAAAAAAGAAGTTATTGAATGTGAATTTATTAGTTTATTGCCATGTTCCTTTAGTTCATGTCTTAGGTTTTCTTTTCCTTTGTTTTTTTTTAAATTGTATTCTCTTTTTATCGGATATTTTCTTTATTTACCCCTTTCCTGGTTTCCTAACCAGCAGAAACCCTCTATCCTGTCTCCCTCCCCCCTGCTTCTATGAGGGTGTTCCTCCAACTACCCACCTACTCCCTTCTCCCCACCCTCTCATTCCCTACATGGAGACATTGAGCCTTCATAGGACCAATGGTCTCTTCTCCTCCTGATGCCCAACAAGGCCATCCTCTGCTACATATGCCACTGGAGCCATGGGTCCCTCCTTGTGAACGCTTTGGTTGGTGGTTTAGTCCTTGGGAGCTCTGTAGGGGTCTGTTCTTCCTATGGGGTTGCAAATCCCTTCAGCTCCTTCAGTCCATTCCTCTGACTTCTCCACTGGAGAACTAGTGCTCAGTCCAAATTTTCTGTCAGTTTCTTAAATACCAACCAATGACTTCTGTGGAGTCAGAAAAATTCTTTATATGTCCTATAGATAAGATATGAATGGCATCCTCATGTTTGATATTCCACAATGCTCCATAATATTTGTAATTAGTTTTAATGGTTTTTTTTAACAAGACTGATAACAATAGAAAACTTGTAAAAATTATGTGATATAAGGTTTTGTGATATGTATGTATATATACATATGTGTATACACACACACACACACATATATATATATATATATATATATATATGAGTTTACTGTAATTTTTCAACCATAAATGTTTCCATTTAAAATAAACTTGTATATTGAAGAAACAATACTATGAGTTTGTATTTTTATTATAACTGAAATATTTTGAAAAAAAACTGCTGGCAGAATTCATTAAGGTGATATGGTATTTCACAATTGCATGATAAAAAAGTACACTTCTCTCATTATTAAACTACTGCTATTCATTGACCTCAAGAATCATAAAATTTATTAAAGATGGAATAGAATTGCATAAAGATTATCTCTCACATATCTCATAATTCTTGTGCTGGCTGAGATTAATGTAAAATAATCAGAGTAACATGATAGAAAAGAGTCCTGATTTTTTTTTTTCAGTTTTAAGTCAGTTAGATGTGAAGAGTTCTCAATTTCTTACTTAATAAATGCAGGAGTTAAATTACATAAGTCATTTTCAAACTGACCATAAGCCCTTCTGTAGAAATATTTGATACAGTTTCCATGGAAACTTCATTCTTAAAAATAACACTTGATCATTCCTGCCCATCTATGAGACAGAGAGAAGACTTTAGAAACTTTTTGGTATTAATGAACAGATCCAAATTCATAGACCCTTAAATTTTAATTTATGACATCACTGTTCATAGAAGACTAGAGTTTGTCAAAATATTTTGCTTGTAAAAAAAAGGTGTTTGGTTAAAATAGCATCCTATTTTTTAATGCAATAATATTAGTAATCATTAAAATTCTCTAATTCTAAAAATCAATGTGTAAGTGAAGTTTTTTCATTGAATGTAAGACCTAGCTTAAGTCTAGATCTTTGAAACAACTTAAACTACTCTATAGAATAATGAAGTAACTGATTGGTAGGATATTCAAACATAACACTTCTTTTTAAAATCCTATTTGTTCACTTTTCATCCAAATATCAGGTCCCCCTCTCTTCCCTTTCCCCCTCCTCTTCTCCTCTGAGGAGGTGGAGCCCCCCTCTGATTATCAGTTACCCCACAAGACACACCCTTCCCTCTCCTAGCATACCATGTCACTTCAGGACTAAGCATACCCTCTCCCACTGAGGCAAGACCGGTCCTGTTATGAGAATGGGATCCGCAGAAAGGCCACAGATTCAGGGACAGCCTCTGCTCTAGTAAACATAACATTTCCAATGGCAGTAAGTCCAGTAGCTGAGGGTTTTAAAAATGGAGGGATAAATCACAGCATTATTTGTAACTGTTTCAAGAAAGCTGTGAACAAATTTCTGCTCTCCTAAATATAAGGAATCAATAACAGATCAAAGTAAGGATATTATCAAAATTCTACTAGATGAAATAAAAATGTGACTGGGGTTACTTACAGGAGTATGGCTGAAGAGTAACAGGAATAAAAATTACTCGAAAATATTACCAAATGCCTACTGCAGCATGGATGATAACATGAGAAATCTGAAAATATGCAGCTCACAGATTCAATAATATCTGTTCTAGACTGCTCAACCATGTGAGATGGATTCTCAATATTAATGACATTTATTTTTACTATGCTATAATGTTTATAACTACTAAGTTCTTTCAACTAATTAAAATAATATTTAGTGCTAAACAGTATAATACATTATACTGGTAACCACTTCATATATTTGATGTGCACAACTTGTTTGATTATTCCATTTCCTTTTGTGTATGAATCAAATTTATGCTTCATTCACTACCATTCCATAAGTACCATGTACTTATGCAAATACTACTAGTATTTCTCATAAAAACTACAAGCCATTAATTGAATGTAGAATTACAAGTTATTAAATACTATAAAACTGTGTATTTACTGGTAGTTAGAACTGACAAATAAAGCATGTATATACATCAGAGATGAGAGCTTGAAATATGAGCATTAAGTTAATGATAGACATAAAATATCCATTGTATGTATTCACTGAAATGACACATTGAGACCACATAATATGTAAACTTACTATTTGCTATTAAAAAATAAAATTTAATAATTCTGAATCATGAATGCATTAGCTTAAAAAATTACCAAGTTTTATTCCTTTCAACATAATGGCAATCATAATCATGGCAAAAGCAAATGATAGGGTTTTTTGTGGTTGTTGTTTTGTTTTGTTTTTGTTATTGTTTCTTTTTATAAAATGCTAGCTCTGAGGTTCTTAAGAGATTGCAGAGTTGACATTCTGGTATTGATTTCATGTTTGAACATGAGTGCTGTTTGTGCAAGTGCTATGATGTGATGGAAAGTAGAGGGTTTTGAGTAACTCTAAATAAATAAGCTATTTGTAATAGAACATTACATGCCAGAACAAATGTGCAAAGGGAAGGGCAAATGACAGAGCAAATTATAATAGTCTAGTAGAATAGATTTGGCAGAGAAATAAGCCATACAACCTACATTAGTATTACTACTCTATGGTCTTCAAACCAACACATACTATGGAATGACTCATTTCTTAAAACATGTCATAATTTTTAAGTGGTGCATGAGTGTATCAATGATTCAATAGTACAATGATTCATCATAGGGCTGAAAAAATTTCTACTAGATCACAAAAATACAAAAATATATTTGAGTGTCCAACAATGAAAACTTTCTCTCTTTTCTAGGCGTGGTGGCATATGTACTTAAATCCCAAACCTCAGGAGACATACGTAAATCATTGTGAGTCTAAGGTCAGTAAGGACATTCGAGGAAAGTGAAAGTTATACTGTGAGACTCTATCTCAAAAGCAAACACACAAGAAAATCAAACAACACTGAAGTAATAAACAGAATACAAGAAAAGGAAACCTCTTTCCTTCTGAAAGTGTAACTCCAAAGATTAAAAGTGACAACAATTATGGAAAGGAAGCTAATGATTTTAGGTAAATTTCCAAATTCCACACTTTCTTATTTGTCTTCTGATGGGTCTATCTAAATGTGTAAATTTAAACAGCATAGTAAAATAATTTGAGATGCAATCAGTAAGGAGGAATGAAATAAAAGTCAAGAAGAAAAAAATGAAGAAAAATAGGTAGAAACTTACTGAAAGAAAATAAGTGAAGTCTGCAAATTTTCAGATAAATAAAACTAAGGTTCATACTTGGAACAGAATATCTGTTTGAATTAGTAAATGGAGTCTATTTTGCACATCTTTTCCAAGCCTATTATCTGTTGAATTCCTTACAGAATCCCACTTCTAAATGAAATTTCAATTCATTCATTGTAAAAGAGGAAAATAGTAGTTAAACATTTGCCTTAGGTCACACAGCTGTTTAGTTCAGATCTATAATTGGAGCATATGAGTCTGGACATAGTCCATGCATGCTGTGAGGAAGTAAAATGTCATAATAATATACAAGAAAAGCAAAGTTAATGGGGATATGGAAGAGAGGAATGCCAGAATCTGTGCATAACATATCTGTGAGCAAAGACTCAAGATCAGTGAGATAAGAGGAGAGATTTGAAGTAGACATGAGTGAGTCACATGGAAAGGAGAAATACTAAAAGAAAATTGAAAGAATTTGTTCTTCCCAAATGGATAACGAGAAAAAAATATCAGTTAAGAAAAATTTAATGTGAGGAATCAAGTTTATCTCTCTGTGTTCTATGTACTGTCAAACTGAATTTCAAATTTATTAATTTAGTGTATTCGCATGAAATTAGAAGAACCAGCAGTCATGTTTAATGCCAAAGGGATCTTGAAGAATCAAGAAACTTGCAAGCAGCTTGTATAAATGAGAGTTTTCTCTATCTACTATGTCAACAATGTATGGATTTATAGAAAAGTAAAAATCCTCAAAATAAGGATAGTACTGAGATAGAGATAGTGTTACAGTTTCCAAGTCTCCTAATTTTCATTTCTTCACTAAGCATTCAGTGATGCATCTCTGTGGGTCATCAGTAAAGCCAGACACAGTAAAAAGGGGCATGTAAAAGTTACTTGGCAAATAAACCTAGCTAACTGTATTTTACTCAGGGGTAGGCTTAAAGTCATCTGATAGAATAAAATGTATTGATGGAAATTGATGGCCCAAGTAATAAAGTGATTGAATTGATCAGATTTGAGGAATAACAAAAAAAATAAAATCCACTGTCTTATCCACTTTCTGCTGGTGTTATGAAAATACACTCAACTGCTGTGCTTGTAAGCAAAGGAGGTAGAATAGTATTCATTAAGTTTCAGCTTAGCTGAGAAATGTAACATTTAGGATTGGTTTATTAAAAGACTGATAGTAAGAAATTGGCTTAAACAGTCGAAGGGACTCTTCGATCAAACCTGAAATCCATAGGGCACACTGGAAGGAAAGCACACTAAAACTGTATTTTGAAAGAAAGCTGTTGTCTGTATGCAGAACTCCTTCAGTTCAGCTCAAATTTATATCAACTAATTAATATATACTCAATCAGATTATTTTAGATCACCCCTTCTAAAATAGCATTCTGAATTTTGATTGCATGTGAAACATATTCTTACATCTACAAGCTAAGATTTTATTGGGTTAATGGGAATCATAGTTCATCATGTCTGCTGTTTAAACTGACAATCATCGGAACACAATGTTGGAGGTGGAATTCTTTCTAATGTGGTCATAATGTATGTCTTATCAGTGGACTTCATGTTATTATCTAAGGGGATCATTTGAAATTGTCCTGGTTTAAATGCCGATATTGAAACGCTTTTATGATTCCATACTAGCAAGGTATATGGATTCTAAAATAAAAAATAATTTTTATGGTAAATGGCAGTATGTGTGTAGAATCTCATGTATGTGCTCCACAAATTATAATTAAAAGTGCTGGTATGTATACAAAGATTTCATTTTACACTTAGCAAAATATGTGATATCATTCAAATAGAGATTTGTTGCAAAATTCAAACCAATAAAAACTCTTTCCCACATTCACATTTCTGTTTCTACTAACATTTTCTCTGTATGTGCTCTCATATGCTGTTACAGGACTTTACTGGCAGCTGTAGAAGCATTGCAAATATTGCATTTCATGACATTGGACAGATGTGTTAATTACAAAACTGGAAGCAGCCCATCGGAGGAAAAAATGGGAGAGAGGATTTCACCCATTGTTTCAATTTTAGTTTATTTCAAATGCACATGAAAAGGTTCTATTGACAATTCTCCGGATGAATTTGAGAATTGCTCTTTCTAACTCTATGAAGAACTGAGTTGGGATTTTGATGGATATTGCATTGAATCTGTATATTGCTTTTGGCAAAATGGCCATTTTAACTATATTAATCCTGTCGATCCATGAGCATGGGAGATTTTTCCATTTTCTGAGGTCTTCTTCCATTTCCTTCTTCAGAGTCTTGAAGTTCTTTTCATACTGATCTTTTGCTTGTTTGGTCAAAGTCACCCCAAGATACTTTATACTGTTTGTGGCTATTGTGAAAGGTGTAATTTCCCTAATTTCTTTCTCATCCTGCTTATACTTTGAGTATAGGAAGGCTACTGATTTTTTTGAGTTGATTTTATAACCTGCCACTTTTCTGAAGCTGTTTATCAGTTGTAGTTCTCTAGTGGAGTTTTTTGGGTCATTTAGGTAGACTATCGTATCATCTGTAAATAATGATAGTTTGACTTCTTCCAGACTGAGGATTTTTAATATTTAGTTAAATGCTTAGCACTTAGCTCTACACACTCTAGACTATTTGATGTAACCTATATTCAGGTAAAAGTTCCCTTCCCATTCTTTACTTGGTTTCTATGACTCATCTAGTAACTAATTTTTAAAAATGCCTTGACATTTTTGAGGATTCAGAGGAATAAATCATGTATATGAGAAGTGGGTGTTTATGACACAGACAAAAGAATTTATTGCATAATTGAGTTTCTATTATCTGAATTGAATAGATAAAAAGCATTACTTTCAAGAATAAATGAATCTTTGAAAGCCAGGGTTGGAAAATGCCCATTTATAATAAAAATCTGTGCAGCACCTGTATGATAGGTAAAAATACAAATATGATTGAGAATACTTGTGTGTGAGGCTAGTCAACGAATGGGGTTTACTTCCATCAGTTATCCAGGGAACAGTCCAACCAAAATTTTAAAATACAAAATAAAGTTTTTCTAAACATAACATCTACCAAATAATACACAGTTATCTCTAAAGATAACAGGATTGTGTCATTTTTTTCTTTCTCCAAGAATATTTTGTTCATTCTGTAAGGCATGATACAGATAATGGCAAGGTGATTTATGTATGTATGTATATATGTATGTATATATGTATGTATGTATTTACTTATTTTATTTATTTTTCTACCATATCTCTAAACACAGCTTGTAACGTTAACAACTCACAGTCATGCTGCTAGCCTTTTATGGTCCCTTGGGTAAGCTTTTACCTTCCTTACTGCTCTACTATTTCTCAAAAGACTTGTTCTCAGATGCTCAAAGAAGCAGTAATGGTGAAAAGGTAAGATTATAAATTTAATTATATTCATTTTAATGCTGATGTCAACTACAATCTTTCCTCTTTTTCTTTCTGTATCATTATCTATGAAGATTTTCTCTCCTTAGCTGATGTACACTGAGGGATAAATTGAACAGTATTAGATGTAAGTGAAGAAATAACTAATTTTTATAATATTATTCATACCTGTGAAGTAATAAAAGATATTATATGATTCACAAATGAGAAAGAATGAATCGCACAATGAAATTAATATTTCATAATATCTACAATAAGAGCAAAATAAGTTAAGGAAGGATATATGTAAAATAATTAAATGCCTTTCTACATTAAAAACAAGTTTTGTTTTATTTAAATAGTTGTTATAAGTGATTATCAAATAATGTTTATTGCTTCATATCCATAGAAAATATTTATAGTTCCTATTAGGATACATGAACAATAACTTAGAAACCTAACAAAGATGGATATGCTTACTTTACTTCCTTCTTTGGAACTCATAAGTTATACTGTGGAAGTTCAGCGAATAGAGGCATCTATTTTATGAAATACTTATCATTCACCCTATTTTTTATTGTTTTAGGGCCATTTGCATATAATTCTTTAGAACATCCAATAAAGTTTAAGTGACCTTTTTGTTTATTTGAAAACACTGGTGTGTCTATTGAACCAACCTTGCATCCCTGGGATGAAGCCTACTTGATCAGGGTGAATGATGGATTTTATGTGTTCTTGGATTCAGTTGCAAGAATTTTATTGAGTATTTTATCAACAATATTCATAAGTGAGATTGGTCTGAATTTCTCTTTTTTGGTTGGGTCCTTAAGAATCAGTAATTTTGGCTTCATAGAGTGAGTAAGGTAGTGTTTGTACATTTTCTATTTTATGGAATAGTTTGAGGAATATTGGTATTGGCTCATCTTTGAAGGCCTGGTAGAATTCTGCACTAAATCCTTCTGGCCCTGGGATTTTTGATTGGGAGGTTCTTAATGACATCTTCTGTTTCCTTATGTGATGTGGGTCTATTTAGATAGTGTACCTGCTCTTTAGCTTTGGTGTGTGGGATCTGTCTAGAAAACAATTAATTTCATTTAGATTTTCCGGTTTTCTTGAGAATAGGTTTTTTTTATAGTAGGATCTGATGTTTTTTTTAATTTTCTCCAATTCTGTTATGTCTCCTTTTACTATTCTACTTTTAATTTTTTATTAATTATTTTGAAACACTCCATTTTTTATCCCCACCCCACCAAACCCTTTCCACCTTCCAACTGTGCCACATCCCATACCTCTTCACCTCCCCCTAGCCTCCATGCAAATGTCCCAACCCCCTACCTGACCTGTCCTCTAAACTCCCTGGGGCCTCCAGAATCTAGAGGGTTAGGTACATCATCATTGAACGAACATAAACACAGCAGTCCTCTGCTCTATGTGTGCTAGGAGCCTCATATCAGCTGGTGCATGCTGCCTGTTTGGTGATCTAGTATTTTGAGAGATCCTGGGGTTCCAGATATTAACTAGCAGAATATTTCTAAAAACATTTCTATTTAAAATGCAATATGTACTTCTCTATTTTGTATATATTCCCCCTTTGAGCTCCCATTGAAATCTAATTAGAAAATACAAGAAACTTACCATAGTTTCAATTAAATGCAAAAACACACCTGAGTAAATATAAGATATTTTATATATTTAAATTATTCAGATATTTAGTTATTTGTCATTGATTTATACTCCAAGTGACGCTGATGCATTCTAAACATTTTCAAATACTACTTTAAAAGTCTTATTCTATTGTTTTATCTTTAAAAATACCATGCCAACCATTCTGCACTTTTCTGATTTCTATAAACTATATCTGATCACATGATAATCAGCAAAGATTTAAATAAAGTTAACAACTTTGTTTTACTTAGGCAATTATCCTACTTAGCATTGATTTATTTATTACTTTCTCTTTGTATTTGATTAATTACCTCATTTTCGTCTTTGTCTCCTCAGCCCTCTGGAATCTTCATTGACTTTTATTCCTTTATGCCTATAGAATTCTGTCTGCTTCCGCTTGTAACAGCTGTTGCTTCCTAAATATTCAGTCCCCAAGCATGACTTAGCTACATCTTATATAAATGATAGTGCATTGCATTGATTCATGGTACTCACATTGGAAAAACGAATCTTGCTTGTCTTGACTTTCTACCTTGGATTTAGAAGAGGGATGCTTCCTAACCTAACCTAACCTAACCTTACTATTTAGTGTGGGTATTTAAAAAAAGCATCTCTCTATCTGCTGTACTGTGTAAGATGGCACACGAATCAAGCTACAGCGAGCTGTTGGATGTAAAAATGGCTTAACTCACTTATGTTCATTTCCTTTAGCATTGCCTTTAAGTACTCCATCTGTACTACAACTGAAATAGAGTGTTCTTGCTCCACACGTATATTCATCAGGGCATGTACCCAAGTCTATACTTCCCAGTGGATTAACACCATTACTATTCAGATATGAGTTAACATCTTACAGAAACATCTCACTCATTCAACTCTAAAATAAACTGCACTTTTTTGAGCTGGACTTAGTTTCAGTCCTGTATCCCTTTATACTTTTGCTGTCCTCATTAATTTGAATAAATCTCCCAGTGCTTTCTCTTTATATCATCTAGGAAAATAAGGAAACATAAAAATTGTGAACAAAATCTATACATAAAATTGATAGGAAAATATTTGTTCTCCTGTCCTCATACATTTTTGAAAAAGAATTTTTGCTTATGTTACTATCCTTCACAAATAGGAAACCTGATAGAATATGACTCAAATATGATTCTCATATTATTTCTAATGACTTCTAAAGTAACATAATAAAAATAACTCAGAAGGGATGCAGTCAATGTATACATGAAGAGAAAAAGATATCCTTAATAAATTTAGGTGAATTCATGACTGTATCTGTGTTCCCACACTGCTGAGGGAACACCACTGAAGTGAAATATCCTGGCAACATTGAAAACTTCCACAGAAACTTCTGAAATAAAATAAAATTTCATTCTTAAATAAGCATTTAAATGAACTATGACTGATACCTCTAAGCAACCTACTAAAAGACTCATAAGGAAAGAAACAAATATTAGGTTTTATACCATAGATACCCCATCTTTGTCACCAAAAAGCAATGCTAGATATAGTGGGTATATAAATGTATGTGTATTATATTTTCTATAAAATATAAGTATTTTAAATAGTACTCCAAAGATCAGACACAATAGATTATAAATCAGCATAAAGTCAAATAAAATATTTAGATTAGTATGACAAAATGAAGTTGTTTAACATTTGTGAATTGTTAGCATATATAAATTTCATGTGATAGTTTAGATCATAGTCCCAAGAAATTGAAGATATTCATAAAGTCTTTGATACTAGTGAGATTATTCACTACTCAACACGTTTTCACTTTGGAGATAACTGGTTCTCAACTTAGAATGACTTTGCAGAACTGTTTACCATAACTGCCTCCTCCTAAAGATTTCCTATCAAGTTCAGGTTTTGAGAGTTTACCTTATTCTGAGAAGAAAAAGTCTGATTATCTTAATGGTGATCTGACACTTGAAGATAAAATTCTTTATTCTCTTTCTACGCTCTTGATTTCCTCTGTTGCTGGGCAATAGGAACATAGATAAATCCTGGGTTAATCCCATTTCAGTAATATAGTCTCAATGGCCTGGCTTTTACCCTGGTTAGACATTTTCCACAGAGACTTATGTAAAAAAAATTATAAACATTGTCTATAAAAGAGGCAGAGAGACTCTATAATTACATGTAATTCTAATTACATGTAAAAATTTCCCTCAAAAATGAGAAGGGGCTATGGAAATTTCTTACCTAAGTTTAACAGAGAAAATGAATATCCAATTTAGTGTATACTTACCATTTCATGGAAATATTCTTATAAAAAGCAAGCACATATCTTGTCAGAAAGATTTGAGGTCTGCAACTGGAGAGAGTAGCACACAAATTTCCAATTATGTTGATCAGTTATGCTTGAGTTTGACTAACACATTTCTAAAATGCCAGGGGAAACAATGAACTAGATTCTCATATCTTTTGCATCTAATGTTTTGACCACTTCTATTTTAAGACTGTAAGATAAAGAAGACTCCAATCTAACTTTAGCAATAACTAATTTTATATAAATTTTGTTATATATCTATAATGAGAAATACAAAGAATCCTCTATCTGCCTTAGCATTCCTGGGTATTTGTACAGTGGATTAAATGACCTGATAGGGAGAATAGCATCAATATTTACTTTGTTCTTATCTCCAAGTACTCCAGAGAAGACTTGTTTACTTTCAATTAGAAAATGAAGTTTGATAGATTTATTACTTCCAGATTTTTTTCCAATTTCTATGAGAAACTTCTTGTCATAGATTCTGACTTCCACATTTTATTCAAAAATTGCCATGAATACCCAAAACATAATCCACACATCAAATGAGGTACAAGAAGTATGAAGGAGTGGCCTCTTGTTCTGGAAAGACTCAGTGAAGCAGTATAGGGCAAAACCAGAACAGGGAAGTGGTTGGGTGAGAAAACAGGGGAAGGGAAGGGGGCTGATGGGACTTTCGGGGAGTGGGAGGTCTAGAAAAGGGGAAACCATTTGAAATGTAAATAAAAAATATATAGAATAAAAAAATTATTGACAAAAAATAAAGAACTGCAGAACTGAAGAAATGAACCATATCCTCATTTGATTAAATCAGTAGAATTTTGAACTGTTTGAATTATGCTAATAAAATTCTTTTATGTGCACAATAGGAAAATATGTTAAGAAGAACATTTACTACTTCTGGTAAAATATAGAGGAGAAAACATATTATATAATATAACCTTAATGTTATAAAATCACACTTAGTTGCACCTGCTGTAGCTTAAATGGTAAATAAACTTCTGTCCACCATCGTAATGAATAAAAAATGCCCAAAAAAGATTAAGAATAAATTTTGGAGAGACAAGTTACAGGCATACAACATTTTCAATAAATGTTGTTTTGAGAACCAATGGACTTGAATTTAATTATCTGTAAGACTGTGAATTAGTTTCCCTAACTGTAATTCTAAATCACATTGCTTGTTTCCAATTTTTCTACTTCAAACCATTATATGCTTCAACGAACTTAAGAATATTGCAGCACAAAAATGACTGTAGAATATATGAAGACAAGTTATAATATTCTATAGTTGGCATTTGTAAAAATTAAGAAAAACTGCCTCAAAATATTTTAAATCTAAGATTTAATGATATCAGTCCTCTAAATATGTATATGATTCAGAAGAAAACTAAAGTCTTATTTTTCTCAGTATTTAACCTCTGTTCTCAGTTTCATACCAATATTATGTTCTAATATCTATAATCATTTTAAATGGCATCTAATATTTTTGGTTTTATTTCTCTCAAATAACTGCAGATATCTTGCAACAACTTATATTTTAGTCAGACTGAACACATCATTTTTTCAAAGAAGAATCCCAGAAACTCCAAATTACCAAAGAGTGTGGTTGCCTACCAGAACAGTATGATACAGTACTGTTACTGAAAACACTATTACCAATGGATGCAGGGTATAGAGGAGATAAGCTGGAAATAATTAAGAAACTTCATCTCTGTTAGATACCTTTTCCATTGTGGAAAGGTCTATGCAGTGAGAATAGAGAGATAAGGTATCAGTTGACATATCAAGCTACAAACTCTGTAACTGAACTATAACTCCAATCTGTCAAGTGAGAGACTGTCACTGCTCTGCCCATAGGAAGACTGTCAATTTGGAAACATCTCTGAGCTTGGATTTTGAGTTAGTACTATCTTGATAGTGGAAGATGACAAAAATCACAAGGCTGGGAAGGAAACAATCTTAGTCATAACTGGCTATTTCTTTTCAGCTAAGTTAATCTGACCACAATTGCAGCCATGATATTTATATTTATTTTTATAGATAACGCAACTCCAATTCTTTTTTTTCTTTTTTTTATTGATATATTTTTTATTTACATTTCAAATGATTTCCCCTTTTCTCAGTCCCCACTCCCGGCAAGTCTCATAAGCCCACTTCCCTCTCCCTGTTCCTCCATCTACCCCTTCCCACTTCCCAGTTCTGGCATTCCCCTATACTCTTGCACTGTGTCTTTCCAGAACCAGGGGCAACAACTCCAATTCTTATGTATAGAAGTGCCTCTTTGTAGAGAATAGGATGAATACAATATCTCAAAGTAACTGAAGATGCTTAGTAGAAACGGCAGGTGAGTACTTAGCCCTAAATCAGACAGTTGAAACTCTAAGAAAGCACAGGGCACATTTAAGAGGAGAGAACTAGAAGAATGTAAGAGAAAGAGAATAGAAGGAAAGGCTGAGAAATGATTTTAATAAGATCATTACAAAATTATTGCAAACATGTCATTATAGCAACTGAAGGCCATTACCACACAGATGGTTACAGTTACAATGAAGAGGTCATAATCTTTATCTATTGGCAGGCTTTTTTTCTCCCTTGTTAATACAGGCCAGATTAGACCAGATTAAAAGAAGATAAAGGTAGGTTTATTAGGAGGCAGCTCTTGGCTGGGTTCACT
The DNA here is from genome assembly GCF_947179515.1 of Apodemus sylvaticus. Classification (NCBI taxonomy): domain Eukaryota; kingdom Metazoa; phylum Chordata; class Mammalia; order Rodentia; family Muridae; genus Apodemus; species Apodemus sylvaticus. Next base: position 35,692,423 of record NC_067479.1, on the reverse strand, counting down.
CATTTCAAAAGTAGAGTTCAGTGAAATTTAATCTCTGAGGTAATTTAAGGTGGTTTTATAGAGCTTAGGTAAGGAGCAAAATCATGTCAGGGAGCAGCTGGGATTTTGCCCATACATGCGCAAAGGCGAGCCCTTGGGCGGACACTCTTGGGTGGGTTGCCAGAAATGCTGAGACAAGGATCATGACATGTTACCATTAAAATTTTTCTGATGACTGAGGGAGTTTTCTCTATGATGTTGGGGCTGGGGTGCAAAGGGAAGATTGAAGTTTCCTAGCTTGTGTGTGGGAATAACAGGGGTTCCAGTGTAATATCCATGTATCCATCCATATATAGATATACGATGACAGAAATTAAGGGAGCAAGAGGGATAACAGCAGAGGGAGAAGGGAAGGGAAGATGAAACTTCAAAGAATGTATTATATAAGTGGACAAATTGTCTGTTTGTTTTTCTTTTTCTCGAGACAGGGTTGGCCCTGGCTGTCCTGGAACTCACTATGTAGACCAGGCCGGCCTGGAACTCAGAATCCACTTGCCTCTGCCTCCCAACTGCTGGGATTAACGGCATGTACCACCACTGCCCGGCTGGGCAAATTGTCAAAGAACATAGTTCAGCAATTAAAATCACAAATAATTACAGGATTTGATGTCTACTTATCAATTAATTATTAAAGTCCAACTTGTCATTTTATTATAGCCATGGCAATTAATGTTCCTAAACTTTGTAAGCTGGAATTCTGCTATAAATTTCTCATACAATGTCATTTCTTTTTAACCATTACAGAAAATAAAACTAATAGAAAACACTGAAAAATATTTAGATATTAAAAATATTTCAATAGTATTGGAATTAAAACAAAGGCAATTGTAATGTAACCCTTTACTTTTATAAATATGATCACATCTCATTGTCTTTAATTTTATAGGATCGTCTAACTTTAATTGATAGGGAGAAAGCTACAGGTCTGAGCTTCCAAATTATCATTGATTGTGAGGAGGGTGAAAGTATCGACTGACCAATTCCACTGAAGGCTGCTTCAAAGTTGGTTAGATAAGAAAACAGATCTATAATCTCTCAGGCCTGGAAAATGGCAGTAAGGTCATACACTCTGTACATTCTCACTGCTGCCATGTGCACAAATTATATGAAGTCACAAATATTTATAATTGGACATGAAGCAATAATGCTTGATAAGCCACTGAATTAATTTTACACAATTTTGACTTCAATTATTCTGTCATATATTTCTGTTAAATATTTCTAAAATATCTAACTATGGACAATAGGTATTATTTCCATTTTGGTAGATGAAGAATGGACATTTAAAAGATTAGGATGCTGCTGCTGTTGTTGACAAGCAAAATATCATCAAAATGAGAATGTTTTCTTTATTTTCCTGAGTAAAATTCACTAATATTCATACATCAAATTATTTATGTATTCTTCAAAAGTTACGAGCAGATTAGCATTTTTTGAAAACTTTGAATCATAACTTGTATTAAGACAGATCTTTCTACTATCACATATTAACATGTGCTGAAATAATGCTAGAAAAATAATTAAATCACTCCATGCAGATGGCACTTTTTGCATTTCTTTCCCATAATATCTCTTAGTCCTGAATCCTTACAAGTGAGAACTTCTTCTTTGAGGACAGAAGGAGACACTGAACTTAGGCATTTTGATTATACTGTGGTTCATTTTATTTTAATAACACACAGTGGAAAGCTAATTGGAAGCAATGGGACTCTTTTTATCTTATTGGATTATCTTGTCTAGCCTTGATATAAGAACTTTTGATTTGTCATATTATACCTTGTTTTATCATGTTTGCCCATTGATCTCTTGGAAGCCTGGTCTCTTTTGAAGGAAAATGGAGCAGGAGTGATCTAGGGGAGAGAGGAAGGTGATTGGATCTGGGAGGATTGGAGGGAGGAGATACTATACTCAGTATGTATTATATGAGAGAAATCTATTTTAACAAAATAATCATGTAAGGATCATGGAAGTATTAAAAATTTTTAAATGCTCATGAAAAATGCAATTTAGTTAAGATTACATTCTGGATTAAATGATTTTTGCCTATATTTTATATTATCCTGTAATGTAAAGATTGTAATATTTAATGATTCATAAAGGTGTTTAGATTTCAGAAACTACAAATTAGACTTTCAGATTAATCTTCAGAAATAGATTGTTACCTCCCTGACACATGATCATAAATCATATGTTGTATGTGCGCATGTATATGTATATATTTTTACAAAAACATATGTATACTACAAACACATACACCACATGATAAAAACGTAATTTCAGAGCAGCTAAATGATTTTCTTGAACAGAAGAAGCACAATGCATTCTGTCAGCAATACATGCCTCATATAAAAATCTTTCTCATTTTCTAATGGCAAGGAAAACTTGGGACAATTCTCTAGCCTAGCCTTTGAATTCTTCCCACAATGGCCAACTGCAAAAATAGATCTCAAATTGGTTTTCCATGTTTCAGTCAGGTAGGATTAAGAGTACCCCTCACGTTCAAATTCAAAGCATTTTAGTATTAATAATAAAACATCAATTTGGAAATAGTTTTGGGAGATTTATGATCATCCAATTTAAAATGCACATTTGGCTGATTATACTGTCCTGGGATTAAAGACACCACATATAGAAATACTGATTTTGAGTTATAAGCCACACCTACCAAAACCAATAGAATGCAAACAATCTAGTCTAGTCTGTATAAAGAAGTATTTTTCCTTAGCTACAATTAACTTACAGCCTAGTCTAGCCAATTAATATAAGAATAATGAATTAAAAATCTAACTGAAGATCAGTTACTATAAGGCATTGTGGAAAGTTCGTCCTAAGGCCGTGCATCAGAAACAAATATGAGATATATCCTTTGAAATAGCACATTGTTAGAAGACTTATGAAGGTTACACTAGAGAACTGCCCTAAGATTTCTATGTCATTTTTTACTGAAAGAAAGATTTTTAAATGAGGCTTGTATCACTGACTCAATGCATTATGCTTCTGTTCAAGAAAACCATGTTGACACTTATTTTCATTTGTATTAAAATATTCTGAACAAACACAAGGACACAGTTTATTTTTCCATATTCAAGCACACACTGGGACATCATCATTGATTTCATTTGTAGTGATCCACTTACTTGAAGTATTGAGAATAAATGAAAATTGTGACTGACATTAAACAAATGCTTACTGTGTTAGATTTTTTACTCACATAGAATGCCCTTTATTGCTATAGTGTTTGGAGGACTATTACCTTACTACCACCTCTTTTGCTGACATTTCATGCCTGCCAATAATGAGAATTCATGCTTTCTTTTTTATCTGTCTTCTGTTTTGTGTGAGGTGTTGCAGAATTTCAAGGCCCAGTGATAGAAGCTATTCCTCTCCATGGATTTGGTTGTAATTATTTATAATTAGAGTGACAGTTGTATAATTTGAATGAACAAAAATCTAAGTCCAAAGAAAGGGCTTAATTTACTCTTACATTCTCACATACCTGAGATTTGAATTATTTCCTTTTATGTTTGTTCAAATCTTTCCCATTCACAAATAGTAATCTTGGCAGAAACTATAAGAGAAAGGAAGTGACTATTTTGGTCTTTCTGTATTATCTTTAGGTAAGATACCATTTATTCCTTGTGATGGTTCTAACTTTCCTAATTCTTTTTTATTCATTTTTACACAATTTAACATAACTCAAAGCATTTAGAAGACATTTTAGCATTCACTGCCTCCATCTGTCAGTGTAATATACATTTTCTTGAACTTTTGAAAACTAGTTTTCTGTAATTTTTCCTTGATTACATATTACAACCACACTTTAAAAGCTGTGCTTGATGTGTAATCATGACAACAATATCCATTTCTTTTGAATCATGCCACAGTTTTAAAAATATAAGTTTATATGTCCTTAATAGTTTGTCTTATTAACAAGTCTGCAAACACTGTAAGTCAAGATCTAGAGCCTTGAAGACTAAGAGTAACCACAGCCTCAGCTGAAATTGGTTTCTAAGCCTGGTATTTGTGCATAATTCCCTTCAGTTAAAGTTAAAATGTGCACTTTCTAAAGCACATATACTTACTTTCCCATTTTGGATGATCTACGGCATACTGCTTGTTAGAAAAGGTTATTTATAAAGTTTTTTAGACACCTGCAATGCAATCTGCTTGAGGATTATTACAATAGCCTGATTTAAATATCAAATTTGTCAGTTTGAAGAATTAGATTTCTACAGTATATCAAAATTGACTTCTGGTTCTTAATAAGATGACAAACTAATGTGGGCTGCTGACTATGCCTCTGAACAGTAACCCTAGAGATGCTGTAGGAGGAACTGGCAGACATGAGATTCAAATACGAACTCAGTCTAAAAGTCTTCATAAAGAAGAAATTGGTTTGATCTCTTAAAATGCAAAATGTCATCTTATACTTTGAGGGATGTCATATTCTTGAAATGGGAACATCATTTTGAACACATGGTTTTTGACCCTTGTATTGCATTCCTTCATTTTTCATCCTATTTCTGTTAAGGTCCAAGAAAACAGAATCTTCAGCTATCCTGAAGCTTGATTCAGTCAGAAATTCTGAAAAATATCTTCCTAAGTATTCAATAACAAATAGGCAGAGGCAAATCTGACCTTGACATGGAGTTGACAAAGCATCCATGTAAGGATATAGGACAATAAACAACAGCTACACTAGAAGGAGGCAGAACTTTGAGCATGGAAGAACCTACTCCTTAGCATAGAGCTTTTTCAATGGGAGCATTAAAAGGAAGCTGTAAAAAGCCAGGAAAGGGGAAATCATTTGAAATGTATACAAAGAATATATCTAATAAAAAGCAAAAGAGTTAAAATGTAAAAAAATAAAAGAAAAAGAAAAAAACAAATAAGTCAGCAACATCCAAGCCACATGCCAAATTGTCATGAGTCCACCGAATACTAGCACAAAAAAGTTATTACTAGAAATGAAAGAAAAATAAAAATAGTAAAAAAGACTTTTTTGGAGAAATAAAAGGATTTGTTCAAAAAATATAATGACTATGAACATATGTGGACACATACATGATAAAATGCCTTTAGAGGTTTCAGCACACATTTCTCCAAAAAAGGAACTTAGGGAGACAGAGTTATTGAATTATTCAGTAATTTTATAATTACCTACAATTAATAGATCTGTACTTTTATCTACAATAGTGTGAATGTATTCTTTCTGAACACATTTAAAAATTACAGCCTATGTATAACAACTTAATTTACTATAATTGAAATATATATATATATATATATATCATAGTGTTTCATGACTTTGTAGGAAAATATAAAAATATGACATTCCAACAATGAGAAATAAATGCAAATCTCCCTATTGTAAAACAGAAAAAATGAAATTCACAAGTCCATGCTAATAATCTATCCAGGTATAAAATATGAGACAAATATGGGCCAACCAGTGACAGACCCATCTTGAGACACATGGCATGACAGAATGGCCACCCCTGACACTATTAATTATATTGTGCTACACTTGCAGACAGGTTCCAAAAATAACTGATATCATAGAAGCTTCACTCATCAACTGATGGAAACTGATGCAGAGACCCCAGTCAAATATTAAGTGTAGCTTGGGGAATCTTGTGGAAGAGAAGGAAGAAGGACTACAGAAGCCTGGGTCTTCATTGGGACTCCTAAAGCAGGTTCGGGAGCCGTCTCTGATACATTGCCTGGCTTCGTATTCTTTTCCAAAAAAATCAGATTCCTTGTCTGTCTCAGTAGATGATATGCCTGGTCTTATTGCAAGTTGATATGCTATGGCTGTTAGATATCTATAAGGGGCCTCCCCTTTTCTGAGAAGGAAAGGAGGAGAAGATTGTTGGGGAGGGTAGGAGAGATGGAGATACTCAGAGGAGAGGAGAGAAGGGAAGCTGAGATCTGTCTGTAAAGTAAGTAAATAACTTAATTAGTAAAAATATTACTAATCTCTAGATTAAAGGAGAGAAATTGGAAGGAAGAAAATATCCCTAATAATCAAACTGAAAATCAATTCTGTGAGCATGCAAACATTTAGAAATTTATCTCATTTAATCACAGAGAAGATTAAAAAAAAAAAAAACTTTAAGCATGGCATGCTTTGCTTCTGTGAGAATATCCAGCCTGCATTTGGGTTTTTTTTTTCTCCAGCCTCTGCAAAGCAAAAGCATCTTCTCATCAGCTGTGAGGTTTTCTCAAGATTAATCCCAGACCCTGTTCTCCTTGTTCTACCTCCTGTTTCCTTACACATGCTCACCCACGTGAATGTTTTTATTATCAGATTCTTATAACATTCATCTATTCTTATACTACTCTCCCACTCACATCACCTGATGCTTGTCCTTGAAATTCAACATTATATTTGTCTTCTCTGCCTGATTGTCTAAGGAGACATCAAACACCATTCTCTAAAATATATTATATAAATGTTACACTAAACTCAGTATTTTGATGTTGATATATAAACCTAGTTTTATGACTTCTACTCCTGTTTTTGAACTCTTCCTTCCCAGTTACTGACACTGTTTTAGAAGGAAAATGAAGTCAACTGGAGTCTAACTGGAGGAAGTGGGTTTCTAGGAAAGATATTAGAGGCTTTGTCAGAGCCCCATTTCTTGTAGCACTCTACTGGATGACAGCAAAGACAATGTAACTAACGTTTTCATACTCTTGCTGATATGCTGTCTCTACCTTGATGACTTACAACTCCTCAGAGTCTATATTAAAACAGATCTTATATCTTTTTAAGTACTTTTCTACTTGAAATTTAATCATAGCAACAAGAAAGTACAGTAATAAAAATATGAATGACTAATGTGTCAATATATTAACATTTGAGATAAATCATAATATGATCTAGCCAGCATAGGATGAGAATACTATTAGTAATATAATTACATATCCAGCTATTTTAGATGAACAGTTACTGTGGTTCCAATGTATTCATTTTGAAAATAAGATAGGATGCTAACTGGTCTTAGTTTGATAGCAATGAAGACAATATGGTAAAGAACCCAAGTTATTTGCTTCCAGAGCTCTGTCTGAATTACTATTTGTAATCAAAATTTGACATCTATCAGTATCAATATCAAGCTATTGTCTTGTTCTACTGCTATATTCATTAACTATCTCTATTACTGAGAAAATTTAGACTGTTGTAGCAAATGATCAGCTACTGCAGAACATACTAAGGCAAGAAAAATAATGTTTGGCTTACAAACTATTGCAATAGAGTAGGCTTAGTGGGAAAGATGTTCCCTAAGAGTTCTGAGATTCAGTATAACTCTGTTGGTGAGCTTTGCATCCTCTATAACATGTTTTACCAGCACCAAGCTGTTTAAACGAAAATAATGTGGAATAAATCTGTATTACCTCAATTTTTGATGAGTTATTCTGGGTACCATTTCATTCCATTTCTCCACCAGTATTCATCAGAACCTATTCATTATGCTTTAGCCAACTGAAGATAGAAGGTACTGTAGAACTACCCTTGTCCCCCTACAACTTTTATAGACAGGTGTGCTTGCTTTTCAAATATACACTCTTAATTCCTCCGATTCCATTTTTATAAGAACACTTTCAATTTAATACCTTTGTTTTTTACCTAATTTGATGTTGCCAAATTGCTAAAAGCCCATTGTTTTACTTGTGAGATAAACTAAATCCTAGAGAAGATATTTAAATATTCAACCCCTATCACGATTAGTTTTCTTTTCATTTCTCAGTGCTGTGGCACTCAGACTACCCTCAAATTCAAAAAACAGTCTATCCAGCCACATGTTTATCTCCCTGGTAGGCCTTTTCTTCTTGCTTCTTGTGATTAAATCTAAAAACTGCCACATGCTTAGCTCATGCTTTGTCATGAGTTGTCTCCTCACCTCCTGTTCTTTAAATTGCAACTATGTACTTATTGATTGGCTTTATTTTCTACTGGTAATCAGCAAATAATACCTATGACTATGCATATGATTATTATGCATATGATTAATCTCATGAAAACCATACAAGAGTTCTAGTTCTTTTGAGACAGAAAAGAAGTTCACTGTGTAATAAAAAAAAAATCCATGTTATTTCTTCTGCTCTCCCTGCCCCTGTGATAATCTCCTTGTTGTGGTCCACCCACTTTCCCATGGTTATCTGGGGGCGCACTCTCGCCTTTCAAATCATCTGCCCCCTGTGTCTTATCCACCATGACTTGTTCTAAAACCAAGCCCCTTCTAAAGAAAACTCCAGAGGGTTGTAATTTTCCAGTCAGATGTAACAACAGCAAATTCTCCACCCACAAAACACACACTCAAAGAATTTAAAACTCAAAGTAGAACAAATGGCTTCGCGGCATGGTGATGCATCTTTTGGGTATATTCCCAAGAGTGGTACTGATGGGTCTTCAGGTAGATCTATTTCCAATTTTCTGAGGAACATCCAGACTGATTTCCAGAGTGATTGTACCAGTTTGCAATTCCACCAGCAATGGAGGAGTGTGCCTTTTTCTCTACATCCTCACCAACATGTGCTATTCCCTGAGGTTTTGATCTTAGCTATTCTGGTTAGTATGAGGTAAAATCCCAGGGTCTTTTTAATTTGCATTTCTCAGATCACTAAGGACTTTTGCCAGCAGTTACATCAAATGGGTTACCAAGAAGGAAAGCTGGGAATGAAATAGAACAGGCTTGCGAGAGAAATATGGAACCAAGACAAAAGATTTTCTGATCAGGGCTCAAAGTTTAATGGGGGTCTCCAAATATATAGGCTGGGGGGTGGGAGGGGCCCTTCTCCCAAAGGCTGAAAACTCATCTGCAGAACTGGTTCAGGTTGCTCAGCAGGTAGCTAGTGCCAGTCAGGAAACTGCAGGTCCTTGAAGAACAATGGGCTTCACCTTGGTCTGAGTGCTCCAGCATAGGTGTGGTGGATTATGCCTAACACAGGAATTCCAGCTCAAAGGCTGAGAGAGAAACTTCACCCAGGTCAATGTCAAGTTCCTGCCAGATGACATGGCATCCCAATAAGGCTCTCTAAAGATTTTGAACATTTCTTTAGGTGCTTCCTAGCAATTCTAGATTTCTCAATTGTAAATTCTCAGTTTAGTTCTATACCCCATTTTGTTTTATGATAGAACTTTTCTTTTTTTATTGAATACATTCTTCATTTACATTTCAAATGTTATACCCTTTCCCAGTCCCCCTCTCCCAGAAAACCCTCAACCCATCCTCCCACGCCCTGCCTCCATAAAGTTATCTCTCCACCCAACCCAGTCCCACTTACTTCCCCTTGATTTCCTCATGTGGGGCATCTATTGAGCTTTCATAGGACCAAGGACCTCTCCTCCCACCAATGTCTGACAAGGTATTCATCTGCCACAAATGAAGCTGGAAACATGTGTAACCCTTGGTTGATGGCTTAATCCCTGGGAGCCCTAGGGAATTTGGTTGGTTGATAATGCTGTTCTTACTATAGGGTTGCAAACCCCTTCAGCTCCATCGGTCATTTCTCTAACTCCTCCATTGGGGACCTCATGCTCAGTCCAAAGGATGTCTATGAGCATCTGCCTCCGTATTTTTCAGGCTCTGGGAGAGACTCTCAGGAGACAGATATATCAGGATCCTTTCAGCAAGTACTTCTTGGCCTGCACAATAGTGTCTGGGTTTGTTGATTATATATGGGCTGGATCTTCAGGTGGGGCAGTATCTGGATGGCCTGTCCTTCAGTCCCTGTTCTATTGTCTCCATATTTGCTCCCATATTATTTTTGTTCCTCATTCTAAGAAGGACTGAAGCACCCACACTTTGGTCTTCCTTCTTCTTGAGCTTCATGTGGTCTGTGATTTGTATCTTGGGAATTCCGAGCTTTTGGGCTAATATTCACTTATCAGTGAGTACATACCATGTGTATTCTTTTGTGATTGGGTTACTTTACTCAAGGTGATATTTTTTAGTTCCATCCACTTGCCTAAGGATTTCATGAATTCATCATTTTTACTAGCTGAGTAGTACTCTATTGAGTTTTGGGTATTTTTTTTTTTTTGAGCTTCTTGAGTTCTTTATATGTTTTGGATATTAGCCCTCCATTGGATGTCAGGCTAATGAAGATTTTTTCCCAATTTGTGTGACCTCCTCCAGCCCACTGTTCTCAAAAAATAGTAGCCATCAACCTGACTGCCCTCCTCCTACAGAACAAGCAGAACTGGTTTCCAGCCTTCAGGGGAGGGGCTTGGCCTGCCTTTGTATCTTGGGAGAGGTGAATTAAAGATTGAGACTTGAACCAGAAGCCATGTCTGTCTCCACATGCTTTCTCTTGCCACCCGTTCCTATACCCATCTCTCCTTCCAGTGAACCCACCGTTAGAATGTTGCAGCTGGACTCTACAAATTTGTAGGTTGCAAATTTGTCTTATTGACTATGTTTTTTGCCTTACAGAATCTTTCCATTTTCATGAGGTCCAATTCATCAATTCCTGATCTTAGAGCATAAGCCATTGGAGTTCTATTTAGGAAATTTCCCCCTGTGTCAATGAGTTCAAGGCTCTTTCCCACTTTCTTTTCAATTAAATTCAGTGTATCAGGTTTTATGTTGACTTCCTTGATCCACTTGGACTTGAGCTCTGTACAAGATTGCAAATATGGCTCTAATTTCATTTTTCTACATATCGACTGCCAGTTAAACCAGCCCCATTTGTTCACAATGCTTTCTTTTTCCATTTTACATGTTCGGCTTCCTTGTCCAAGATCAAGTGTCCATAAGTGTGTGGTTTTATTTTTGGGTTTTCAATTCTATTCCATTGATCAACACATTTTTCTCTGTACAAATACCATGCAGTTTTTCTAACTATTGCTCTGTAATAAAGCTTCAGGTCAGGGATGGTGATTCTCCCAGCCATTCTTTTGTTGTTAAGTTTTCGTTATTCTGGGTTTTTTGCCTTTCTAGATGAAGTTGAGAATGGCTCTTTCCATGTCTTTGAAGAATTGTGCCGGAATTTTGATGGAGATTGCATTGAATCTGTAGATTGACTTTGGTAGGATTGTCATTTTCACTGTGTTAATTCTGCCAATCCATGAGCATGGGGCATCTTTCCATTTTCTGAGATCTTTGATTTCTTTCTGGAGAGATTTGAAGTTGTTATGGTACAGATCTGCCATTTGTTTGGTTAAAGTTAGCCCAAGATATTTTATGTAATTTGTGGCTGTTGTGAAGGGAGTTGTATCCTTAATTTATTTCTCAGCCTGTTTATTCTTTATATAAAGGAAGGCCATTGATTTATTTGTGTTAATTTTATATTTGGCTACTTTGCTGAAGTTTTTTATCAGCTAGACAACTTCTATGGTAGTTTTGGGGATTGCTTATGTATAGTATCATATCATCTGCAAATAGTAATACCTTTATTTCTTCTTTACCAATTTGTGTCCAATTGATCTCTTTTTGTTGTCTTATTCTTCTAGTTAGCACTTCAAGTGCTATATTGAATAGATATGGGGAGAGTGGGCATCCTTGTCTTATACACGATTTTAGTCAGATTGCTTCAAGTATCTCTCTATTTAATTTGATATTGGCTGTTGTTTTGCTGTGTGTTGAGTTTTTATGATTATGTACGGGCATTGAATTCCTGATCTCTCCAATACTTTTAACATGAAGGGGTGTTGTATTTTTTTCAAATGCTTTTTCTGCATCTAAGGAGATGACCATATGATTTTTTTCTCTTTGAATTTGTTTATATAGTTTCCATATATTGAACCAACATTGCATCCCTGGTATGAAGCCTACTTGATCTTGTTTGTAATAGCCAGATGATTGAAACAACCCAGAATGCCCCACAACAGAAAAAATGATACAGAATAGTATTCCAATATGGTTTATTGACACAATGGAAAACTACCCAACTTTTAAGAATGAGGACATCCTCAGAGGCAGAGGCATGCATAGTTCTGAGTTTGAGGCTAGCATGGTCTACAGAGTGAGTTCTAGGACAGTCAGGGCTACACAGAGAAACCTTGTCTCAAAAAAAAAAAAAAAAGAATGAGGACATCCTAAGTTTTGCAGGCAAATGGATGCAACTAAAAAATATCATCCTGAGTGAGGTAAATCAAAGACAAAGGATATGAGTAGTATGTACTTAGTAGATAATAGCCAAAAAAGAAAACAATTGCTGAATATCCAAGATACAGCCCACAGAACTCAAAAATGTCAACAAGCTAAAGGGCCAAAGTGAGGATGTCTCAGTCCTACTTGGAAGGGAGTAGGAATTAGTCACAGGGGAGAAGGGAGGGATGTGGGAGAGAAAGTAGATGGTAGGTGTAGAGCGGAAGATGATCTGTTATTGGGTGGAGGAAAAGGAGGCAAATTCATGAGGGTCAGTAGAAAGAATGGAAACATGCAACCTTGGGAGGTAGGAGGTTGGGGGAACTCTCCAGAATATACTAGAGACATGGCAGGTGAGAGACTATCAGGACTCAAAGAGAAGGACCTTAGATGAAATACCCCACACTGGGGAGAGTTAACTTGTAGTTCCCACCTCCAGCAGAAGGACATGGAGTCAATTGAGGGAGAAGGGGGCCATCCTACAGTAGAAATTCTGACACATAATTGTTTCTGTCTGAAAGAACTGCAAGGATATAAATGCAGAAGAGCCTGAGGAAAAGAAGGTCCAGTGACAGGTCCAAAGTGAGATCTTGCTCAAGTGGGGGCCTAAGACCTGACACTATTACTGAGGCTATGGAGCACTCACATAAAGGACTTATTATGAATGCCCCCTGAAATACCCAACAAGCAGCTGAAAAAGTCAGATGTAGATATTTATACCCAACCAAAGGACAGAAACTGAGGACCTTTGTAATCAAATTAGAGGAAATCTGGAAGAAGCTGAGGAGGAAGGTGACCCTGTAGGAGGACCAGCAGTCTCAATAAACTTGAACCCTTAACATCTCTCATATACTGGACCACTAACCTGACAGCATTCACCAGCTGATATGAGGCCCCAACACATATGCAGCAGAGGACTGCCAGGCCTGGGTTCATTCAGAGATAATGTACCTAACCCTGAAGAGACTAGAGCTGGAAAGAACACAGATGTCCCTCAACAGAGGAATGGATATAGAAACTGTGGTATATATACACAGTGGAGTACTATTCAGCTATTAAAAACAATGAATTCATGAAATTCTTAGGCAAATGGATGGAACTAGAAAGTGTCATCCTGTAACCCAGTCACAAAAGAACGCACATGGTATGCACTCACTAATAAACAGATGCTATCCCAAAAGCTCAAAATAAACAAGATACAATTCACCCAGCATAGGAAGCTCAAGAAGAAGGAGGGCTTAAGTAAGGGTGCTATGGTTCTTCTGAGAAAGGGAACATGATACTCACAGGAGCAATAAGGGAGGCAATGTGTGGAACAGAGACTGAAGTAAAGGCCACCCAGAGACTGCCCTACCTGGGGATTCATCCTATAAATAGTCACCAACCCCCAACACTATGGCAAGAAGCATGTACAAAAAGGAGCATGCCATGGCTGTCTCCAGAGAGGCCCTGCCAGAGCCCCACAAATACAGAAGCAGAAACTAACAACCAACTATTGGTCTGGGCTTGGGGTCCCCAACAAAGGATCTGGATGGTAGTCTGGAGGAGCTGAAGGGGTTTACAGCCCCATGGGAAGAACAATGACTTCGGACACCCAGATACCCCAAGACTCCCAGGGACTGAACCATCAACCAGCCAAAAATGTTCCAGCCAAAATTGAGGCAGAGAAAGGCCTTGTTTGGCATCAGTGGGAGGAGTGGTCTTTGCTCAGGTAAAGGCTCAATAGAGGCCCCAACAAAGGGAAACAGACAGGACGGTGGGGTGGGGTAGGAGGTGGGATTGTATTGGGTAGAGGGGCATGGAGGCAGGGGGTGGGAGGAGGGGCTGGGAATCTTTGGTGAGGGAGAATTTTGGGAGGGGGGGAAATTGGGAAAGGTTTTACCATTGGCAATGTAAATGAAGAAAATACCCAATTTAAAAAAAATAAAAGACCCTGAAGTCCTCATTCCATGCTTTAAGCATTGTGTTATCTGTATCATACTAATAAGCTTGGTCCTGAGATTGTCCAGTTCTTGCCAAATAAGGAAGGGGGAAGTTTTCTAAAGACAAAATAGACTATTATATTATTATTATTCTGCTCCATTTCATTGCTGACTGCAGTAACTAAAGTAACTAACAATAGAAACCAGTAGGTGTTTGTTGAATGTATTTAAATTTTTCTATGGAATGTTGAAGGAAACAAATAAATTTATAAACAGAGAAAGAAAAAAAACCCAATTTAAAAAAAAAGCTCAAAAAAAGGAAAAAAAACCTCAGTTGATATAAACACAAGCTGCACAGCTAGATGGGCAAATGAACTCAACATATTTAATCATGTATTCAAGAAATACCCAATATTTATGGCTCCCAGGACCACGTGGTTCTGGTTCCTCTTCCTCTCCCATAAATTCCATCTTGTCTCCTTGTCTCTGTCTCCCTCTCTATCTATCTCTCTGTCTTCCTCTCTAAAACTTTCAGACTGCCTTCTTTTTCCATGGTCCAATCACAGGCTCTAGCCTTATCTGTCCTCTGCCCTTACATGCTTACAGATAGGAATCTACAGTTCACAAGATATCTGAAAGTTTATATATTCAATTATCCTGTTTTCAAAGATTTATTTGATTTTTCTCATAAATTTAAGGTGTTTCTATGTATCCTTTAGTGAATGTGTACGGATTTCAAACATTATTTACAGAACAGTGCAATTAATTTTGTAATAAAATGATTGGCTACAATTCTATGAGGGAATTAGAGAGAAGGTTAGTAACCACCCAGAAATATATATAGTTATCTGTGAGGAATGGGCCTGTCCTCATAACTGTATATAAGGCATTCCTGAGTCTAGACAAGGCAGATTTTCCACAGTGAACTACACAGAACTATGATTCAGTTTCCAGCAGTAGCAAAGGCAATGACAGAGAAAATGTTAATCACTTATGATTCTGATGACA